>NC_059298.1:29888587-29913587 GCF_017591435.1 Portunus trituberculatus | reverse complement strand
AGAAGCACAAAGGAACACGAAGGAGAGACAAACGCCGTGGTACAATGGAACCATGCGCGCTTTGGGGTCCGAGGGGTCTCCAAGCGCACGGGTTCGAATCCTGTGCATGGTCCGAGTGTAGGTTGGGCTTCCTCCCTCGGGGCAACGATTTCCTAGCGAGTGGGCTTTCAGATAGGAGGTAACCCAAAAATGATCCCCATTAGCCCATAAATTACCATGAAAAGCCCACATGATATAAAAAAAAGACATGCTTGTCCTTACCAGACTGTGACAGAAGTTACACTGTTAAGAGACGAGACGATGGAAAGTAATGGTGAGATGGAAGATGATGATGATGATGATAAGGAGGAGGAGGAGGAGGAGGAGAGGAGGAGGAGGATATAGCAACCACACTCTGACAAATATCAAATCTAAGCGAAGTGATGACTTTTAATACACGACCACGCCACGTCAGTCTCTCTCTCTCTCTCTCTCTCTCTCTCTCTCTCTCTCTCTCTCTCTCTCTCTCTCTCTCTCTCTCTCTCTCTCTCTCTCTCCACACACACATATAGGAACAGGTGGGCGTCCCGGTCTTCAAACCCTCTCATAAGTTCAGGACAAGGCGCGGATATTGGACTCAGATAATGTGTGTGTGTGTATTTACCTAGTTGTATTTACCTAGTTGTAGTTTTATAGGGCCTGGGCTTTATGCTCGTGTGGCCCCGTCTCCATATCTACATTTATCCAATTTTTCTTTAAAACTATCTACACTCTTTGCTGACACCATTTCCTCACTCAAACTGTTCCAAGTCTCAACACATCTTTGCGGGAAACTAAATATTTTAACATCTCTCAGACATCTTCCTTTCCTCAGTTTCTTACTATGCAATCTTGTGCTTCTAATGTCATATTCTTCTCTCAGGATTAGTTTCTCATTATCCACTTGATCCATTCCGTTAATCAATTTATAAACTTGTATCAAATCCCCTCTCTCTCTTCTCTGTTCCAGGGTTGGTAGATCCATAGCTTTTAGTCTCTCCTCATATGTCATCCCTTTAAATTCTGGAACCATTCTTGTAGCCATTTTTTGTAGTCTCTCCAATTTCCTTATGTGTTTCTTTTTATGGGGGTCCACACAACTCCTGCATATTCCAATCTAGGTCTTATTTTAGTACTTATCAATTTCTTCATCATTTCTTTGTCCATATAGTGAAATGCTAATCCAATATTCCTTAGCAAATTATACGTCTCTCTGAAAATTCTATCAATATGGCTTACCGGTTGATTGTTTTCTTCCATTGTCACTCTCAAGTCCTTTTCCTTTTTTACTTTTTCTAGTTCTACTCCATCTCCCATCTTATAGATTCCCACTGGTCGTCTTTCACTTTTTCCCATTTCATGACATGACATGGTGTGTGTGTGTGTGTGTGTGTGTGTGTGTGTGTGTGTGTGTGTGTGTGTGTGTGTGTGTGTGTGTGTGTGTGTGTGTGTGTGTGTGTGTGTGTGTGTGTGTGTGTGTGTGTGTGTGTGTGTATGTGTTTGCAAAGGTCAATCAATATTTGGTCAGTGGAATAAATGTTGTGGTCTGTTACGTTTGGTCTATTCATTTATTTGTTTATTCATTTATCTACTGATCCATCTATCTGTCTATCTGTTTATTCAACTAACTGTCTGTGTACCAATTTTTCTTCCTACCTACTTATCTGCCTATATCTATCGCTGTGTGTGTGTGTGTGTGTGTGTGTGTGTGTGTGTGTGTGTGTGTGTGTGTGTGTGTGTGTGTGTGTGTGTGTGTGTGTGTGTGTGTGTGTGTGTGTGTGTGTGTGTGTGTGTGTGTGTGTGTGTGTGTGTGTGTGTGTGTGTGTGTGTGTGTTCCATTCTCCACAAACGCTATTTTCGAGTGTTCAATGTTTAGCAATACAGAAACCTTCCTCATTTTTCTTTCATAACCTAAATGCTGCCGTGACTTCACAATGCTAAACAACAACAGTAACACCTTCTTTACTTCCAAACACAAATATTAGATTAAACAGCTACAATATAATGACACCTCGTATTCCTCCTATCTCTTACATTCTACCACGCTGCAGTTGAAGTTATTTACGATGACTTCACAATGCTAAACAACAACAATAACAGCATTTTCTTTATCTCCAAACACAAGTACTACATTAAACAGCTACAATATAGTTACAACCTATATTTCTCCTTCTATATCTTACATTTACCACGCTGCAGTTGAAGCTATTTACGGATTTCAAGAACGTTTTCTAGTGATAGTCTAAGAAGGACTGAACACTGCACTTATAAAACACACAGCTAATCATCTTTGTGGCCCTTGTAAGCATTACTGGCCTTGACGAAAACGGATTTACGATACAAAACATGGCAGATAATAATACACACTAAGCTTTCCGGTGGTGTCAGTCTGTACAACAGTGTCTGGTGTTGTGACAGGCGCCTCAACGACACACGAGTCCATCCCTGACCTTTGAATTGAACGCCTCCGCCAGACACAACACACAACGTCTCCTGAACAGCGGTAACAAAGGTTTTATTATCATCCTTCTTGCTCTTGTTTGCCTTTGTTCTTGTCTAGGCTCGCTGGTCGCTTTTTCTGAGAGCGTCACGCCACGTCACTGCAGCGGAGCTTTATCTCCACAGCGACAGGATGCGAAGATTGCTCTGAAATTTGAATGGCCTATTCGTGGGTACTGTACTGAGTTGTGTTGCTGCCTCTTTCCTGGCTGTATTTCTATGGTCACTATTCAGAAACGCTTTGCTCTCTCACCACTATTTTTCAAGGCCACAGAGATAATTAGCGGGGTTTTCAATAGTGCTTCTCTAGAAATCTTGTCAGTCTGTCTCTAGAACTGTAAAAACATCCTAAAATAAATTCGTGTGAATTTAAATAAAGTATTTTGAGATAGTGGAGGTGAAACACAGAAGTGGTTGAAAATACAAATCAATGCTTCTATGTATGTACGTGTGTGTCTGTGTTTGTATTTGTGTGTCTGTTTGTATGTATGTGTGTTTGTCATCCTGTCTCTCTCTCTCTCTCTCTCTCTCTCTCTCTCTATATATATATATATATATATATATATATATATATATATATATATATATATATATATATATATATATATATATATATATATATATATATATATATATATATATAGTGGATAAGGTGGTGAGCGTGGGATCGGGCAGACGTCCACGCGTAGGTTCGAATCCTACCACGTACAGCCTTAAAACACTTTGCCATTTGTCGAGTGGTTTAAAGTTACTCACATGTCACCATGATACCCAGGCTCTAGGTGGTTACACTCAAGATGAGCTTGGGTGGTGATATGGGCCCTAATATGGGTACCACTATAAATAAAATTGCCTGCGCCACTAATGAGCGGAAGCTGAACAGCGCTTCCCATACACTCTTCAAGTGTGCCTACAGGCGCTATAGGCTTTACCGTATATATATATATATATATATATATATATATATATATATATATATATATATATATATATATATATATATATATATATATATATATATATATATATGTGTGTGTGTGTGTGTGTGTGTGTGTGTGTGTCTGTCTGTCTGTCTGTCTGCAATAATAATAATAATAATAATAATAATAATAATAATAATAATAATAATAATAATAATAATAATAATAATATACGGTTTATTAATTTGGCAGTGCAACAAAAAATTTACGCTGAAAATGTACATGGGGGGGGGGGAGACATTAAAATAATGAAATGCTTAACCTAACTATGGATCTAACTTAGCCAAAAATTTACTCATTTATTTATTTATGTATGGCTCGCACCATAGTGGGCACCGCGCTAAGGTGGTACCGGTCAGTGCGCGATGCTCTTAAGGGCGCCACGCGATTCTGGTGTTGGGTGGCGCCGTCTGTCTGTCTGTCTGTCTGTCTGTCTCTCTGCATCTCTCTCTCTCTCTCTCTCTCTCTCTCTCTCTCTCTCTCTCTCTGGGTTCACATTATGATGGCATTTCTTCGCTGCCTCATATCAATCAAACGGCCAATAGATGAATAAGTGAGTGAGTGAATGAATGGAGGTGTCAATGAAATCAATCAATCAATCAGTCAAACAGTTTCTTCCCTTTCTCTTTACTTATTCACTGTATTCTGGCACTTCCACGCTTTTTACTTTTTATTACTTCTTTCTCCTTTCTCTTCCTTTCCGCCTCCGCCAAATCAAGGGGAGAGGAACGCGCCAAGAATGAACGACGCTTTTACGGAAGGAACATTCAGTGCTATAACTCGATTGTTTACAAAGATCCCTGGCTCTCCTTTGTCCCTCCCGGTCTCGTGTTCCTCTTCATCCTCCCTCTCTCCCTCCCTCTCTCTCTCTCTGGCCTGTATTCTGAAACGCGTTGCTCTCATCATCTTATTTATTTTTTATTTCTTCATTCGTTGCTTTTCATGTGTTGTTGTTTTTTTAATCATTTCTTTTTTTATTAGTGTTTCGACGAACTCTTTCTCTCACTCTCTCTCTCTCTCTGGACTGTAATCTGAAACGCTTTGCTCTCTCACCACCACTGCTTTCCAAAGGCTCCAGTTGAAGATACTCGTGTTTTTAAGAGTATTATTATAGTTCTAGTGATAGCTGGGCAAGATTTCTAGTTTATTAAAAGGAAAAACTGTCTTGAAAATCTGTGGCCTTGGAAAAATTGTCGCAGTGAGATGGGAAGGCGTTTCTGAATAAGGTCTCTCTCTCTCTCTCTCTCTCTCTCTCTCTCTCTCTCTCTCTCTCTCTCTCTCTCCTCATTTTCTTTCCTTCACTATACTCCTCTCCTTCCTCTCTTCCTCACTCTCTCTCTTCCTCTTCCTTCCTTCCCTCATTTACTGCCTGTCTGTCTGTCAATCTCAACGTGTATAGGGAGTATAGGGAGTATAGGGAGTCTGTCTCTCCGCATCCTACACTGATCTAGCGCGTTTAGTTTCTACCAGTTATAGCCACACATACACACACACACACATACACACACACACACACACACACACACACACACACACACACACACACACATAAGAAGTCGTGCGCACTAAAACATGTGTGTGTGTGTGTGTGTGTGTGTGTGTGTGTGAGAGAGAGAGAGAGAGAGAGAGAGAGAGAGAGAGAGAGAGAGAGAGAGAGAGAGAGAGAGAGAGAGAGAGAGAAACATCAAAACACTAATAAAAGAAAAGAGAGAAAATTACTGAAAAAAAACAATTCTTGAAAAGCAGTAAATGAAGAAATAAAAACAGATAAGAAATAGAGACACACACACACACACACACACACACACACACACACACAAGGAAGGAAGGAACAACAAAAGGCCTCAGTCGTCACTATTTATGCACTGGTGGCTGTCCTGATGTGCTCTGAATCACCTCGGGGCCCTTGAGACGTGCCGCTAATAGTACTGAGTCCCTCCCACGCATGTATTCCGAAACGCTTTGCTCTCTCTCTCTCTCTCTCTCTCTCTCTCTCTCTCTCTCTCACCATCACTGCTTCCAAAGGCTCTAGTTGAAGGTACTCGTGGTTTTAAGGGCGTTTTTTATGATTCTGGTGATAGATTGGCAAGATTTCCAGTTTATCATAAGGAGAAACTGTCTTGAAATCCCGGCTAGTCGTCTCTGTTGCCTTGGAAAATTGTCGTGGTGAGAGACTAAAGCGTTTGATAATACAGGCATGAGTACTTCTCGCTTATGTATTCAGAAACACTGCCACGTCGCAACCCACAGACATTTGTAAGACCCTGCATGGTTGATCTTACTCGGGTTTTCAAGGTGTTTTCCTGATTAGAGAGATTTCTACATTATTGACCACTTCAGTACTGGGACAAATTTTTACCTTGAATTTTTCGGTATGATTAGATGATTCTATTTACATTTCTAAGGGTCTATGGACGTCAGAGGATTAATGGCCGGAGTCTTCATTTTCTTTGATTCCCAACATAAGTTTCTGAAGCTGTATAAAATTGCCAGATAGTAAGCAAAATGAATATGAAAACGCGTCATGATAATGAATAGGTTAACTTTAGAAATGCTCTTGAAAACCTGGCTAATCATCTCAGTGGCCTTATGAAAACACAGCAGTAGTATTCTGGATATTTGAGTAAAGGTGGTTGCTTTTACGCTTCCACAGACCAGTTAAAGAGATTTCTACATTGTTAACTGGAGAAACGTTCTTGAAAAATCGGCTAATCATCTCAGCGGCCTTTGAAAACACAGCTCAGTAGTATTCTGGATATTTAATTAAAGGTGTTTGCTTTTGCTCTTCCACAGACTGGTTAAAGGGATTTCTGCATTGTTAACTGGAGAAACGTTCTTGGAAAATCGGCTAATCTTCTCAGCGGCCTTTGAAAACACAACTCAGTAGAATTCTGTATATTTGACTACAAATATCACCTTTATCAACCCATACTTTTCAAAAAGATTGGTGAAATAACATACCAAACCAAACAATGCAAAACCACCGAATAAACACTAATAAAACACACAGAGAAAATGCACGCAAAAACTCACAACATACAGGCAAACTCCGCTCACCTCCTCCAGTACATTCAATCATTCATCCCTTTCTCTGGCAAACTCTGGAACTCCCTGCCTACTTCTGTATTTCCATCCGACCTGAACTAATTTAACCCCCTTCAATACCCCTTCAATACCAAGAAACATTTTTACCTTGAGAATTGTGTACGATAAGACCATTTTATTCACATTAGGAAGGCTCTATGGAGGTCAGAAGATCAATGGCCAGAGTCTTCACTATTTCATTCCCTCACACGAGTTTCTGAAGCTGAATAGAATCACCAAGTAGTAAAGCAGAGTGAATATGGAAACGCGTCATGGTACTCGAGGGGTTAAGAGGGAAACTACAAGACATTTACCACATTTGATTGGCTACCTCTCTCCACCTTGCTTGGGGATTGGCATATTAGTGAACCTGTTTTGTTTAGTACTCCAATTTTATGTTGTCATTTTCCAGTCTTCCCCTCTTACATAAAGAATGGATGTACGGAGGTGGAGGAGGAAGCGGGCAGGAGGAAGCGGGCGCGAAAGGTGACTCGTGGTAGCTAATTCAACACAAGATTCCCACAAAGGCTCGTATTTTCAAACACTTTTCTGCTTCAACTCCATTATTTCAAGATGCTTTGTCTTTATTTGCAAGAGTTTTCAAGATGTTTTTACGGTTCCAGAGGCAGAGTGACAAGATTTCTACATTATTAACTGGAGAAACACTCTTGAAACTCCAGGTAATCATCCCTGTGGCCTTGGAAAACAGTCGCGGTGAGAGAGCAAAGCGTTTCTGAATACGGACTAAAGGCTGGCAAGGGCGGCGCCACAACACTTCTGCCTACATCCCTTCCTACCTCACCTTGTTCTCCTTTACTCCCTCACCACACCACGACCAAATCCTTGCTTACCTCTCTCTCTCTCTCTCTCTCTCTCTCTCTCTCTCTCTCTCTCTCTCTCTCTCTCTCTCTCTCTCTCTCTCTCTCTCTCTCTCTCTCTCTCTCTCTCTCTCACCTTCTCCTCCTTCTCTCTTCTTCTCTCTCTCTCTCTCTCCTCTCTCCTTCTCCTCCTCCTCCTCCTCCTATTTCTCCTTCTATTCCACTTCTTCCTCTTGTTTTCTTGTTTTTAATGTCGCTTTTCTTGTTTCTCTCTTTTTCGTGTCTTTGCTGTTCCTTTGTCTTGTTCTGTGTCTTCTTTTTTCTTCTTTCTTCTGGTTCTATATCATTTTGTTCTCAAGGTCTTTCTTCTCTTTTTTCTATTCTCTCCTTCTCTGTTATATAAAGTTATTTGTTGTCTATGTACAGCTCATTCTACCCTGTTCAATGTTATTTTATTTATTTTTCTATCATGTCTTGTTATATAGTCTCCTCCTCCTCTTCCTTCTCCTCCTCCTCCTCCTCCATTTCTTCTTCCTCTTCTTTATCTTCTTATGTTCTCCATCTTGTTCTTTCTGTACCCTGTTTGAAAGATGTAGGGTGGTATCATCAGCGTAGGCGTGGATAGGGCAAGAAGTTTGGTTAAGAAGGTCAATAATGAATAATAGAAAGAGAGTGGGTGACAGGACAGAACTATGAGGAACACCACCATTAATAGATTTAAGAGAAGACATATTATTCTGTTCTCTCTTTCGTTCTGCTTACACACGTCGCGTCGTCTCTTACAACGTCTGTTCTTACGTAGTTTAGTAAAAGATTCCTTATGACAGCATTTCTGGTCTTATCTAGTCTCTGTTGTGTGTTCATTTGTATTCCTCTCTCTCTCTTTCTCTCTCTCTCTCTCTCTCTCTCTCTCTCTCTCTCTCTCTCTCTCTCTCTCTCTCTCTCCATGATCCTCAAACTTTTATTTTCTTTTCTTTTCTCCTCCTCTTTTTTTTCTTCTTCTTCTTCTTCTTCTTCTTCTTCTTCTCAAATTCATACATTTCTCCCTTTTCCTCTTCCCTTTTCTCTTCTTATTTTCTTTAGGATTATCACTTCTTGTCCTTTCTTTACTATCTCTTCTTCCAGTTCATTTTTCTTTTCCTATTCTCCTTTTCTGCTTCTTCCTATTTTTTTTCCTATGCCTTCAGTATCATCAGTTTTCATTCCCTTAATCTTTTTTTTTTCCTTCCTTCTGCATCAACTCCCTTTCCTTCTTCTCTTACTACATCTTTTTCCTGTGTATCTTCCTAAGCTATTCCCTCACTCTCTTCTCTCTCTCTGTTCGTGACTAGCGCCTATCCGTCCATGTATCTCAGTCCCTCGCTCCCTCCACGCTCCTGTCAGTCAGCGGAGGATGGCGTGGAAACCTGTAATCTCTTAATCTCTTCAGTACCATGATACGTTTCCGTGTTAATTCTGGTTACTATTTGGTAATTTTATACAGCTTCAGAAACTCATATGGGGATTAATATAGTGAAGACTGTGGCCATTAATTTTCTGATCTCCATAGACCCTTCCTAATGTGAATAGAATGGTTTAATCATACCCAAAACGCGTGGTAAAAATACGTTCCAGTACTAAAGGGGTTTAATCTCTTACCCACGTGTTAAGGAGAGGAAGGAAGAAAGTAATGTAATGGTGCATGTGATGTGGTGGTGTGATGGTGTGATTGATGGTGTGGTTAGGTTGTTAGTGGTTTGTTGTGTTCTTGCATGGTATTGTTTGAAAGTCTCTCTCTCTCTCTCTCTCTCTCTCTCTCTCTCTCTCTCGCTCCCCTTCCCTGACTAACGGTCATTACTCACTTGATAAAAGATTGATTACTTTCTCCACAAGTTCCCCCCACCCACCTCTCTCTCTCTCTCTCTCTCTCTCTCTCTCTCTCTCTCTCTCTCTCTCTCTCTCTCTCTCTCTCTCTCAGGGACAACGAAGGTTCTCATTTCACTGCATCTCACCACGTCATCTTTGTCTGTCTGTCTGTCTGTCTGTCTGACATCAACACACACACACACACACACACACACACACACACACACACACACACACACACACACACACACTGTTCCCGCCTCCACACTCAGCTTACATTTACCTACCCTCTCCCTCTTACCACACACACACACACACACACATACCAAGATACGAACAGCTGAAAACACTATGCGCATGCTCGTAAAATCTTCGTAGAGAGAGAGAGAGAGAGAGAGAGAGAGAGAGAGAGAGAGAGAGAGAGAGAGAGAGAGAGAGAGAGAGAGAGACGTAACCTTTTCATCTAACGCCCCCACAAGCGAGGCACGTCCGAGTAAGACGTTTAACTTGATCAAGAGTTACAAGAGTGTTTTCTACGTAGAACTTGTGTAGGGGAGGGGGAAGGAGATGGGATGGGAGGGAAGGGAAGGAGAGAGGAGATGCAGGTACAGGTAAAGTTTGTCTTGTTCATTAAAGGTGAGAGGAGGTGCGTGGTGACGTAGCTTTTCAGTATATGTTCCTTAATCCCTTCAGTAGTGAGACGCATTTTTGACCTTGAGATTTGTGTACGATTCGACTGTTTCATTGACACTAACAAGGGTCTTTGGAGGGCAGAAGATTAATGGCTACAGTCTTCTCTATTCTATACTGTGATCCCCCAAACATGAATTTCTGAAGCTGTATAAAATCACCAAATCGTAAGCAGAATAAGAGAATGAATATGGAAACGCGACATGGCACTGAAGGGGTTAAGACGTGTTGATTTATGTAAGCACAATGTCTTTAAATAACTATGAAGAACTTTTTTTTTTCTTGATTCACTTATTGATTAATTGTTTGTTTTTTCTATTTCAGGGCACGTAAATACTGGCTGGCGAAGAAGAAAGTAAAGTTTGCGAGTCTCAGAAGAGGTGGAGTCTGCGTGTCTCATTTAAAGGTGAGGGTTGCATGGGAGGCGCACGCTGGGCTGGCTAGCTACGTGTTGGGCCATAGCGGCGTGTAGTGAGCCTGATGTGCTGAGGTCCATCTGTTCGTGTGGCGTCACCCTGCTTGCTTACAACGCACACAAGGTCTTTCTCGTGGCGGCGGTGCGCTGTGCTCACTTCTGTGTGGTGCGGGTGAGGGTGAAAAGGTTTGGGGATGGTGAAAGGGACGAGTGATGGTGGTGAGAGGGAAATGAGGGATGGGGATGCCGGTGGACGAGAGGGATGATGACCAGGAGGGAGAGGTGGTGTGTGTGTGTGTGTGTGTGTGTGTGTGTGTGTGTGTGTGTGTGTGTGTGTGTGTGTGTGTGTGTGTGTGTGTGTGTGTGTGTGTGTAAGCTTGAGTGATGCTGGCAACTCAATGCATTGCTAAATTAAGGTATTATTGTGTCTGGTCATCCTTCGTGGTGGCAATGATCTTGCTGGCTACACACACACACACACACACACACACACACACACACACAGACGTCAAGTTTTGCAATAGCTGTAAAGCCGAGCTGCCTCAGAGAAAGTGGTGTGTGTGTGTGTGTGTGTGTGTGTGTGTAGCACATTTACAAAGACGTTGCTATCTTCCCTTCACAGCTGCCTACATTTCTAAAGCCCAGCACCAAACCGTCGTGCTCAGGACACAGCACTGCCATCCTGTTGCTCAGGTTCGCCGCGATAGTGTTACGGTGTTTGGGGACACGCGGCATGGGTGGGCGTCAGCGGGTAGCTGTTGATGCGTAGTAGTTCTGGCCGGGGCGGGCTAGCGGTGGCGGCGCCCTCGTGTTTACCCTTAACGTGATAAATGTGTTCCCGCCAAGAGCCCTGGTGCGGCGGGGAGCGCTACCCTCACCCCTGCATCATTCGTGCCTGGCCCTAGTTGCCCTGACTGCATTGTTTTCAGACGTCATGGAGGGCTCGGACAGAGTCAGCTGAACTGTTGCAAGAGAGTAATGACCGCTGACGCAGGGACTCATCAGTCAGCGTCATAAATACCAGTGCAGGGTGTGGCAGTGTGGCAGGCGCTTTCGGCACTGTTTGGCAACACCATCCCGCCGCGCCTCCCATACCTGCCCGAATCAGCCTGAACGCTACGCTCTATCCGCCCGCCAAGACGCCGCGGCCAGCTGGGGGAGCGAATACCAACTCTCGACCACCGAGAGTACCGGCCAGCCCGGGCCAGCCGCCAGGGTGACAACGCGGCACGCGGCGAGGAGGCCAGCAGGTGGACCACTGACACTCCCACCTACTGTCAAGGCGTCAACAGTAACTTCCTATTGTTTGTCATATGATCAAGTTCAGCCACACAGCCCTTGCCAACTCTCCATCTCGCTCTCTGCCCCGCCCTTCCTGCCTCACTCCGCCGCCCGCGAGACGTCAGTGTGGGTCTCCGCGGCGGCCTGCGAAGGGGAGGCGGAGAGGGCTTGGTGAAAGGGCGGCACAGGGGGGCCGTTGAGGTACATGACAGCAGTGGCCATGGAGACTTGTTGCTTCTCTCCCTCATCCCCCACCCCTCCCTGTCTCCCTCCCTTGTGCCTTTTTCCGTGCCGCGTGTAACTCTCCCCAACTCCCTTTCATTACCTTCCGTCCTGTCTTTTCATTTCAACATACACACACACACACACACACACACACACACACACACACACACACACACACACACACGGAACTTCTGTATCAAGAGTGTACGATATGACAGATTAGATGATAGAATGAGGTGAAGACTGCTTATCGGTGGTCTACTTAACGACAAATACCAGCCCTGTGAAGGCGTCCTCGCACTTGGGCATCTCCCTATCTCCATCTGTTTGTCTCCCACAGGAACGTTAGGTGACCTTGTTCTTTTGAAACTGTCCTACATTCCGCCACACATACTCGTATCTTCGCCCCCACGCAAGATTGGTCCAGCTTTCTCTTCTCTTCGTTTGTTTTGTTGTTGTCTCTCTTTTTTTCTCGCTTTTTTTTATTCTATTTTGATTGTATTTTATTTTGCTCAACACATATCTGTACCCTTTCCTATCCATACCTGTCATTATCATCATCATTATCATCGTCATCATTATCACTTATTTTTTACTTGTTTTATTCTATTGTATTTCATTCTACTCAACACATACCTGCCCTTTCCTATCCATCCCCGTCATTATCATTATCATCATTATCATCGTCATCATCATCATCAACCTCTACGATTATATCAACAATCAATCAAGTTTCTCTCCCTCTGTTCAGCGCCCGTCTATTCCACGGTACAGTAACAAAGCTTCTCCTTCTGTCATTCTTTCTCTCTCTCTCTCTCTCTCTCTCTCCAATAAACAAAATAAAGTAGGATGTATGAAAATGAATAAATAAAACAAAGGCCTGTATTCTGAAACGCTCTGCTCTCTCACCATCACTGCTTTCCAAAGGCTCCAGTTGAAGATAGTCGTGTTTTTAACCTCTTCAAATACTGGGACATTCTTACCTTAAGATTTGTGTACGATTAGACCATTTTATTGAAGGGTCTATGGAGGTCAGAAGAGTAATAGCCAGAGTTTTCACTATTTCAATCCTCACACAAGTTTCTGAAGGTGTATAAAATCACCAAATAGTAACCAGAATGAATATGGAAACGCGTCACGGTACTGAAGGAGTTGAAGTATTTTTTATGGCTCTGGTGATAGATTGACAACATTCCTAGTTTATTAAAAGGAAAAACTGTCTTGAAAACCTGGCTAGTTGTCTCTGTGGCCTTGCAATATTGTCATAGTAAGAGGGAGAAGGTGTTTCTGAATAAGGCTAAAATAGAGTGAATGAATAAAACAATAAGATCATTGTGGTAAATGAAATAAATCAACTACTCAAATTCTTTTCCATCGAAAAATAACATAAAGGAGCAAAGGACAGTCATGCACATCTTTCTCCTTGCATCCTCTCGTCCCACACGTCATATGCCTCGCCTCTCCACTCACCTTCCCTCGCTGCTGTGACTCATTAAATCACTCAATTCACTCAGTCCCCCTGCCATCGACAATAAACAGAAACAAGAAGAATGCAGGATAGAGTCTGACACCCACATTCTCTTCCTTAAAAAACTACGAGTCATATTGTTTTCTCTCTGTTTGTTTATCTGTCTGTCTGTGTCTCTCTGGCTGTGTTCCTCTGGCTGTCTCTGTCTCTCTCTTTATAAATACACATCACTAATCTGTGCCTCTAAATAGCAGGTGTCTTTGTCCTCTTGCACTACCTTTCAAAATAAAAAGCAGAATAAGGACAGTCATACATATTCTCTTCCTTAACCTACAAGTCACATTGCTTTCTCTCTCTCTCTCTCTCTCTCTCTCTCTCTCTCTCTCTCTCTCTCTCTCTCTCTCTCTTTCCCTTTCCCGTCTCTATAAATACACATCACTGTTCTGTGCCTCTAGAGAACAGGTGTCTTTGTCCCCCTGCACTACCTTCCCCCGGCACATTTCTGGTTCCTCCTCAGCGCGCGTCACGCAGGCACCAACCTCAGAGCGACGACTCATTTCACGCACCCAGCGCACTCAGCCACCTCGTGCAAGATCTTATACTTACTCTCCCCTCCAACGCAGCCTCTTTTTAGACTTTTATCTCTTACGTGTCTGTCTTTCTGTCTGTTTCTATCCACTCACTACTGCACTCTTGTCTTCTCTTCAGTGTTTTGATAGTCAACGCATGTCTATTAACCCTTTCAGTGCTGGGACGCATTTTTATCTTGATTTTCTAGTGTGATTAGACGATTTTATTTATATTAGGAAGGGTCTATGGAGATCAGAAGATGAATGTTCACAGTCTTCACTATTCTAATCCCCCACATAAGTTTCTAAAGCTGTTTAAAATCACCGAACAGTAAGCAGAATGAATATGAAAACGTGCCATGGTACTGAAGAGGTTAAGTCGAAGATATGTAACCAAGAAGTAGAAGGAAACGTTATTTATTCGCAACTTGTATATCATCATTGTGTACATTGTAATAGCAGATCGATTTCTTGATGAACGAATTGATGGCTGTCGAATACAGAAGACTAAAATGCATATTGTTTATTTTTGTCCTGTAGAAAAGTGGTGCAGGGAATTGATGGTTGTCGAGTAATGAAGACTAAAATGCATATGGTTTTCTTTTGTCCTGTAGAAAAGTGGTGCAGTGTCCCGATCTGAACCATTAACAAGTTTAACCCATTCACAACTATGCCGCGTTTTCATAATCATTCTCCTTACTATTTGTGATTTTATACAACTTCAGATACTTATGTAGGGATTAAAATAGTGAAGACTGTGGCCATTAATCTTCTGACCTTCATAGATTCTTCTTGAAGACAGTAAAATGGTCTAATCGTACACAAATCTCAAGATATAAATGTGTCCTAGTATACTGAAGGGATTCATTTGAACTAGTAAAGCTGGTCCAAGTTTTGTGTGTCATTTCAAAAGTGAAGACTGTGGCCATTTATCTTCTGACCTTCATAGACTCTTCCATACGTCAATAAATGGGTCTAATCGAACACAAACTCTGAAGATAAAAATGTGTCCCAGTACTGAAGGGATTAATTTGAACTACTAATACTGCTCTAAGTCTTGTGAAACATCAAAAGACACCGCTGCCAACAATAAAAACATTTCAAGAATTCTAAGTGTGTGTAGAATTAAATGCTAAGTGTATTTGCCGACAGTTACTTAGAATGAAGCAACAGGGAATCATAAAGGTGAATTCAAAACCGCTGTTTCTTCATCCCAGTCCTGTGTCGATGGCGTGGCATTACCGTACCTGACACCACTCGGGTCGACATTCCTACAGACCTTACTAAATACGTGACACACATTTTGTTAAGCTTTCTTCTGACGCAGCATGTACTCGTGTCCTCAGCGACCTACAGTAAACCCCGCACGGTGAAATAAAGCTTCATTATGTACAAACGCCGCCCCGCACAGCCTCCCTATAATCCTCCTGTGCTTTTATCCCTGCATATGACAAGCTGTGTATTGCAAAAGAGATATGACCAAGTTGTGAATCTATGCGTTACGTGTATATCAATAAATCAGAGAGAGAGAGAGAGAGAGAGAGAGAGAGAGAGAGAGAGAGAGAGAGAGAGAGAGAGTATGTGTAGTGTCTCGAATGACTGCCAGTGAGTTGTGCTTACGTTGGGGGGAGGGGGAGGTTCACGCGTGTGTAGTGGTAGTGGTGGTGGTGGTGGTGGTGTGTGTGTGTGTGTGTGTGTGTGTGTGTGTGTGTGGTGATGGTGTTCTGAAGGCTGGTGGTGTATTCTCCATCTGGACTAACAAAGAGTGCCTGCGGTGTTCGCGCTAGGACACAGGCGCCTTGAGTGCCAGGAAGGTGTTTACCTACGCGCTGAATGCTGGTGGCGAGGCTGCTGGTGCTGTGCGGGGCGACTGACGCTGTCCAGCACACCTTGGGTCCGCGTCTGGCCGCCTCGCTGCCGGGCCTCATCACGCTCACCTCAGACTACACCCGCACGGTGCCACAAATTGAACACAGCTGCCGTGTGGCTCGCGCCCGCTGAGGCTCGTCACGTCTGGCTGACTTAAGCGGGTTAGACCCTCCCTCCCCCCCACCGACCTGTCCTGGTCTCTCCTTCTCTCCTCCCTCCAATCGCAAGTGTGATACCTCTCCGGTGCTTCTGTCCCCGCGGCAGCTTTGTGAGGGCACGCGGGGCACCTATGGCTGTTGGTCTGCGGTAAATATAACACACTTGAGTGCGTGGCAGTGTGGTGGTGGACAGGCATGCAGGCACCGCACAGCAGTAATCGTGCGGCACGTGTCAGTGTTGTGCTTAAGCTATGAGGTGATACGACGCCCTTGTGGGAGGGCGAGGAGAGACACTTACCTTTCCTGTTGTTGGTTGTGGTGGTGACAACGCCGGTGACGGCAGTGTTGATCATCAGCCCCAGCCTGGTGAGGCTTGACTGTCGAATCATGCCCCGCGCCACCATGCCCGACATCCACACCAGCTCCTCCCGCCGACCCCTCACCCCGCGCCCCTTCCCGCCTCCTCCTCCCTCCTCCTTCTTCAGGTCGCTCTTCTTTCCTTTGCTTGATTCTTCCTGTGTCCTCCCTCCTCCCTCCACCTCTCTTTCCACTCTGCCGTTTTCCACCTTGCCAGTTTTCAGGACGGCCGCCGCGTGGCCTCAGCGTGAACGCTCACGGCGCCTAAGGGGTCCTTTCCTCTTGGGCGCCACGCGACCCGCGGTGCTGGCCTTAGTCAGTGGCTCCTGATGATGCCCAGCAAGGCTCCTCTAGCACGGCGATGCGGCGCGGCGGTCTTCAGCCACACACGTGCACGGCGCCTCGTCAGCTCGTAAAGTAGTGTGTACTACACTAAGACACCAAGAACATTCAATGTAATGAAAAAGGAGCGACGCTATCAGGAATATTCCTTTTATCTATTCGCTTACTTAGGGAAACAAAATTACTTGGGTCTGCCTAATGTTAAGTTAAAAGAAAACGAAGGTAACTCTCGTTTTAAGGATAGACTTCATAATACGGATATATCAAATAGTGTTACTTATAAGTGATCGTCTTTTCGTCGTAAATCAGGCACGATCATTATACTGTATATAATATAGAGAACAAAACAATTATCTTTACAAATTTGATGGAAGGCTCGCGAATCACAGTCAAAATGATAAGCTCTATCTTACGTGTTACCAGTGTGGTGATGCACAGCCTCGGCCACTGCTGGCTGCCTTACACTTCAAAATATCACAGTCAGGAGTCTCACAAGGCTACACACTCTCCACTCCCTCACAGCTCTGGGTGTCCGGCACCTTATTAACACATTCACTCCGTGCTTTTATTCTAGCTTCATTTTAGGTACGTGTTTACTGGTTAGTTTTCAGGCTGGTGGTTCCCAGAGTTGCGTCTGTGCTGGTTGGCTGACTCGCTGGATGTGTGGGGCGGGTGACGCGGCGCTGGAATGAGCAGGGCAGCGCCGCGAGGAGTGCCGTGATGTGCCGCGGTTTTGGGGAAGATGTGATCCAACGTGGCGAGGCGAAAATATGTGAAGATCGGATTCACTTTCTGGAAGAGGTGGTGAGTCTCGTGGTGGGAGAGCCGCCTCTCACCAAGCCTCGTCCAGGGCTGGGCGTACCTCGCTGGGCTCAGTGATCGCTGCCCACGGGGAGCCAACAGAGTCGCCTGCAGGTGTCCGAGGGTGGCGTGGCCTCAGACAAAAATATAGCCGTGTGTCGCCGCGACCACCTGTGATTACTGTGTGTTTAGTGACGTCCGCACGGGACTCTTGCTATGAAAATAGGAATAAAATTTGATATGGAAATCTATCTACATATATTTATATATATATAATATATCTATATATTTATATACTTATATATTTTAATATATTTATCTACTATATTTGCTATATATCAAATATATGAGCCTTTTTGGTGTCTATGCAGCTTGATGAGGCATCTCGGCCGAAAATACATGTGTGTGGGAGTGCGGCGCCTCCCACCCCCCTCACGTCACAGCCTGGACCAGCCGCCACCGGCACGCTGCCCTCCACACTTCACCGCGCACACGCTGCTGAGAAGTGTCCGTGTATTATAAGAACAACGTCCTCAATGCTTCAGCGGCCACCACTGTAATACATGGGATGAGCGGCGCTTCCCGCCTTGCTCTTAACTCTTGCTGCTTGACTCTGACCAGCCACCTAGTGTTGCTGCTGCTGCTGCTGCTGCTGCTGCTGGAGATGAGCCGTTCATCGGCGGCCAGGCTGGAGGCGAGTGTGGTGTGCCAGGGAGACAGGGTCAGGCGTCACCGAGGTTACAGTGACAGAGGAGGCTGGGTGGCAGCGCGGACCAGGGACGAATCTTGCTCGATGTCACCTTCTTCACTACTATCCATTCTCAAGTGAGGTCAGGGAGCGCTGCCGTGGTGCTCTTAAAGTGGTCGGGTGGGAGGCTGGTCACGCGGTGTCACCTGTCCTCCCCGCACGGCTCTGATCACCGACACTACGCCGTCACGCTGCCTCATGGCAAGCGTCTTCACAGTTCATGTATGCAGTGACGCTTCAAGGTCACTGTTCACTCACACTAGAGTCGCCTGAGAGGTATAAGTGTCAGTAGTGCCAAGCGTTGCTGAGCTGCTTCTTTACGTCTCGTGCACGGTCGGGTGACGCTGCTGGGCTGAGGTTACCTTTAAGTGGAACTGGAGGTTACTTTCACGGGTGACGAGGAGAGTGGAGACGAGGGAACGAGAGAAGGCCTCTGAGTCGAAGAAAAAAAAGGAGGAGGAAGAGGAGGAGGAGGAGTAGGAAGACTCCAGACCTCCAGGATTACTTGACGAGGAGGGGCGAAGAGGCTTGGAACGATGGGCGCCACGCTGCCACCTGCGAAGGAAAGGTAACATTTAGAACATGAAAACATTGAGAGAAGATACACTTCTGTCAGTGCCATGAGTAAGTAAAGCTCACTGCCAACAGAATCATGAGGCACATCTCACACATGATGGTGACACGCCAACATAATATCTGAAACTAGACAACTTTGTAATCAACGGCGAGTTATTCAGATGCCTCATAACTACAGGGAAAAAACAACAGTTATGTAAAGTCACCTTCTATGAACACTGGTTTATGCTTAGCAGTTATTTTCAGTGTGGTAAAATCTTTTAATCGCACCACAGAAGAAGAAGAAGAAGAAGAAGAAGAAGAAGAAGAAGAAGAAGAAGAAGAAGAAGAAGAAGAAGAAGAAGAAGAAGATGAAGAAGAAGAAGAAGAAGAAGATGAAGAAGAAGAAGAAGAAGAAGAAGAAGAAGAAGAAGAAGAAGAAGAAGAAGATGAAGAAGAAGAAGATGAAGAAGAAAAAGATGAAGAAGAAGAAGAAGAAGAAGAAGAAGAAGAAGAAGAAGAAGAAGAAGAAGAAGAAGAAGAAGAAGAAGAAGAAGAAGAAGAAGAAGAAGAAGAAGAAGAAGAAGAAGAAGAAGAAGAAGAAAAGAAGAAGAAGAAGAAGAAGAAGAAGAAGAAGAAGAAGAAGAAGAAGAAGAAGAAGAAGAAGAAGAAGAAGAAGAAGAAGAAAAGATGAAGGAGAAGAAAGAAGAAAGAAGAAGAAGAAAGAAGAAGAAGAAGAAGAAGAAAAGAAGAAGAAGAAGGAAGAAGAAGAAGAAGAAGAAGAAGAAGGAAGAAGAAGAAGAAGAAGAAGAAGAAGAAGAAGAAGAAGAAGAAGAAGAAGAAGAAGAAGAAGAAGAAGAAGAAGAAGAAGAAGAAGAAGAAGAAGAAGAAGAAGAAGAAGAAGAAGAAGAAGAAGAAGAAGAAGAAGAAGAAGAAGAAGAAGAAGAACCACCACCACCACCACCACCACAACAACAACAACACATGCAACAAACAACAACAACAAAAATATAAATATGACGTTCTTTAAAAGTCAATAACAAAACAAAAAGTAAAAAAAATAGTAGAATCCACTTTGCTTTCCTCATCTTGCATCTCTCACAACCGAAGCTCTACAGTTTGATCTTCCTTTGTATTCCTTTGTATTTCCTAGTGCAACTTTGCCCTCGTCACTACTTCCTTTAAATACCACACTGCCGCTCATAAACAAACAGCAAGGTAAGAGACAACAGGTGCATTACAGTACAGCTTCCCCTTGCTAAGTATATACATCCCTTGGTATATGCCTTCGTGTACCTTTATTGTAAACCACACCGAGGATAGACACTCAGTAAGCGTTAGTAGCATATACCCATTAGCGGCAGATAGGAAGGAAGGAAGGTCCGCGCGCCTCAACACGGGTCATACTTGCTGCTGGCTCACTCACACCCTCTAAAAAAGTGTTCTTAAAGGTGAAGGGGCTCCGGGAGACGGATTTGTGCAGCGATGGAACGCGACGCAACCTGACGTCCACCAAGAAAGTGACCCAAGGCTGTAACCAAACCATGTGACCAAACTATATGATCAAACCATGTGACCAAACCATGTAACTTCGATCTGGGGCAACTGGGGATTAACTCTCATTCTGATACTGAGGATGTTGGAAACTATAGTCTGGTTTGCTGCAGGGAAGGTGAGGAGTGTGCCGGGAATGATTTCAGCTGCAGGAGAGGCTCAGGCGGGCACATTGAGGGGCGGGTTTTGGGCGGGAAGCATAAGGGTGTAAGGTGGAGGAGGGGTAATAGAACCAGCCAGCGGGTTTACTGTACTAAGAGAGAGAGAGAGAGAGAGAGAGAGAGAGAGAGAGAGAGAGGAATGATTGGCTGGTACATAGTGGAGGCTGTCAGGCAAATGGAAGGGAGAAAATATAAAGAAAAAGAGGAATAGGGCGATAAAAAGAAGAGGGGAAGAGCCGAGAGGATTGAGTGGTTGTGGCTGTTCTGTTTGTGTGTGTGGCTGACCTCCGTCCATGGCAGGCACAGCACGCACTGACTTGTACTTGTAGTCCTCGTGTTTTGAAGTGGCTCGGTGCTCGCCTTGTACTGCATTCACAAGCATTCACAAGCTGGCGAACTGAATGTGTTTGTGCGCCTTCCATCTTGAAACCAATTGAAATAATTTAAAACTATTGATTTGGTTTGTATTCTTTGATTTTTTATACATAAAGATCTAAAAGTTGATTGCGTTTTCAATATTTTTTTTTCACAAAATTAAATTCATGAACAATTTTCGTAATTCGACGTGAATGAATAAATTTGTTCTTAATTCTTTACATATGAATCCGAGAGAAAACACGTCTATCTCTTAATTTTTACCCTTTGAGAATTAAATCTATCTGGGCAATTTACTTTCATACGAAAAAAAAGATAAAAAAAAATCTGAACATGTTGAAAACTGTCCAGACATTTTCAAAACATGTAGCCGCTCAAAGCTGCTCAACATGTGTCTCATAGGAACAGAAGAAATCACAAGGATGATCCAGTACGGCACAAAAATGGATAAAGGAAAAGCAGGTAAAAACAAGACAAATTAATAAGGTAAACAGCCGATGAATAAACAGAACACTGACAGGTTAAATGACATCGAGTCAGCAAAAAGGGCAGAATGATGGACAGAATAGACAACCACAACAAAACACCAATAAACAGCAATGACAAGTGAAGTTAAGAAATGAGAAAGGGAAGGATAGAACACGTGACTAAAGGAGAAAAACAATACAAAACAACTTTTCCTGAACCTCCCACACACACACACACACACACACACACACACACACACACACACACACACACACACACACACGCACACAGACGGGCACAGCGATCAGAGCAACCCTACATTATCGCAAACAATGTCTCGCACAGCTTTCCTTGATTCCCCTCCCCAACACACACAGACGGACACAGTGATCAGAGCAACCCAACATTATCGCAAACAATGTCCCAACTGGTGGCTTGCTCCTGGACTGCCAAGAACTGCATGCACCGCTCCGCACCACACCCTTGTTCAAACCCTTTATCCCTCCTCTCCCTCCCACAGCACGGCATTATAGACGCGCGGGAACTCTTCGTCAGACTCCCAGCCAATTTCATGAGTGGGTGGCGGTGTTGTGAGGTGAAATGAGGAGCCATTCTCTCATGATCAAATGTGGTATGGCTACGGGACCACCACCACCACCATTACCACCAACACCACCATTACCACCACCACCACCACCATTACTCCCACCACCAACGCCACCGCCACCACTATGCAGGGGACACATACACATAGACACACACACACACACGAACACACAAACACATACACACACTCTCTCTCTCTCTCTCTCTCTCTCTCTCTCTCTCTCTCTCTCTCTCTCTCTCTCTCTCTCTCTCTCTCTCTCTCTCTCTCTCTCTCTCTCTCTCTCTCTCTCTCTCTCTCTCTCTCTCTCTCTCTCTCTCTCTCTCAATAATAAAGAATTAAGTCATTGAAGTGAAAAAAAATATGATAGGGATTATAAAATATTACTACGACTACTACTACTACTATTACTACTGCTCACTACTACTACTACTACTACTACTACTACTACTGCTGCTACTACTACTACTACTGCAACAACTACTACTACCACTGCTACTACTACTGCTACTACCACTCCACCACAACAACAACAACTGCACCACAACTGCTGCTGCTTACCACTGCTGCCACCACTGACCATTGCTCACACACTGCCACTCACTACTACCACCACTACTGCACCACTACCACCACTACCACTACACTGCTGCTACTGCTGCTACCTACTGCTGCTACCACCACCACTACCACTACACTGCCACCACTGCTGCTGCTACTGCCACTGCACTACCACTGCAACTGCCACTGCTGCTGCTGCTACTGCTGCTGCTGCTACTGCTGCTGCACTGCTGCTGCTACTACTGCTGCTACTACAACTACTGCTACTAATACTATTACTACTACTACTACTACTACTACTACTATTGTTATCATCACCACTGCTGCTGACCAAACAAGCAGTATCACAAACATTTAACTAAAATCAATGTAAAGAGGAGAAGAAGAAGAAGGAGGAGTAAGAGGAGAAGGAGGAGGAGGAGGAGGAGGAGGAGGAGGAGGAGGAGGAGGAGACAAAAGAGGAAGGTCTGGTGGTAGAGAAGGGAAATGACAAAATAGAGAGAAGGAAATATTAGCATTAGTGTTGGTGGAGGAGGAGGAGGAGGAGGAGGAGGAGGAGGAGGAGGGAGGAGGAGGAGGAGGAAGAGGAGGAGGAGGAGGAGGAGGAGAAGGAGGAGGAGGAGGAGGAGGAGGAGGAGGAGGAAGAGGAGTAGGGGGTCCGTGATGGATCGATGTAAACAGAAAAATAAGATGATAATCATGAGAAGGAGGAGGAGGAGGAGGAGGAGGAGGAGGAGGAGGAGGAGGAGGAGAGGGAGGAGTAAAAGGAGGAGAAGGAGAAGAAGGAGAAGGAGAAGGAGAAGGAAAAAGAAGGCGAGGAGGAGTAGAGGTAGGAATAGGAATAAGAGGAAAAGGAAGAGAAGGAGGAGGAGGAGGGGGAAGAGGAGGAGGAGGAGGAGGAGGAGGAGGAGGAGGAGGAGGAGGAGGAGGAGGAGGAGAAGGACGAGGAGGAGTAGAGGAAGGAAGTGGGTGTAGCTCTTACTTAAGATTCAAAGCGGAAATCGATTTGGAGGTGTCCAGAGGTGTGGGCGGCGACAGGGAGGAGGAGGAGGAGGAGGAGGAGGAGGAGGAGGAAGAGGTTAGGCAGGTAGGTAGGAAGGTATGGAAATTAAATAAGTCGGAGTGTAGTTATTCTGGAGATGAAAAGGTGAAGAAATGAGAAAGGAAAACAAATGTGAAGAAAAGACAATATGAGAAAAATATAGGATTGAAATGACGAAGGATAATTATAAAGAATGGTGATATTAATAGCAGGAGGAGGAGGAGGAGGAGGAGGAGGAGGAGGAGGAGGAGGAGGAGGAGGAGGAGGAGGGATTCACTATATTGAGCAAATAGTCCCAAATCTTATAAGGGACAAACTGACACTCGATCTCCTCTTGACCAACTTTTTTTTCTTCGACTACTACAGACACACACACACACACACACACACACACACACACACACACACTTTAACCCTTCCACGTAATGAAAACTTAAGTAGAACAAGTAAAAGAGAGAGAGAGATAACATTGAGAAATACCTCTTCACACATTTTTACCTAACCTCGACTTTTAGACATACAAGATATACACTCAGGTATTGATGCTACACCTGAACACCTGAGCTAAGTGAAAACACAGCTTTTCGTCTCCTTTCTCTCTTCAGCTTCTCTTCCTTTCCCATCTCCACGGGGCAAGACAGACCCAGATTAGACTACCTCCTTTCCTTCACTCCCAGCGGAACTCTCAAGCCTGTCCCATCGCAGGTAGAGCCTCGAGAATGCTGAAATATTGGTTTTGTATACTACGTGGAGGTAAGGATCGAGAGAGCACGGCTGACTGACCTCTGTGTTTAGATATGTAACAGTACCATAAATCTACTCTCTTCTCTCTCTCTTTCTCTCTCTCAGCTTATTTGAGTGTGTGTGTGTGTGTGTGTGTGTGTGTGTGTGTGTGTGTGTGTGTGTGTGTGTGTGTGTGTGTGTGTGTGTGTGAGAGAGAGAGAGAGAGAGAGAGAGAGAGAGAGAGAGAGAGAGAGAGAGAGAGAGAGAGAGAGAGAGAGAGAGAGAGAGAGTAAAGGCGGCCTTGGCGATGTGAAAAATAGAAAGCAAAGAGTAAAAACTAAAAAAAAAAAAAAACAGGATGAAAGAAATGAAAAACGTGGAGAGCTGAAAGGTAGGCAAGCGTGTATAACAGTGGCGCGTTGCTACTGTGCTCACTTCCGAATCTCTGCACCTGCGTGAGAAGGCCACACATACACTAGTTAATACCGATAGAAGAGGGAGGGAGCTTTGAAGTGACTAGATAAGCTTAGGGAGTTGTATCATCGCACTGGGTTGTGTATCTAGACAGCCACTGGTTATTGTAGCTTCCTTTACTTTCATATGAAGGAAAAAAAATACTTGCCTTGGTTGATATAAGTAAGATACACTGAGATCCGTATTCAGAAACGCTTTGCTCTCTCACCACGAGTGTTTTCCAAGGTTAGAGAGATGATTAGCGAGGTTTGCAAGAGTGTTTCTCCAGTTAATAATGTAGAAATCTTGCCACTCTGCCTCTAGAATCGCAAAAACA
>NC_059298.1:29873587-29881087 GCF_017591435.1 Portunus trituberculatus | reverse complement strand
AAAGAAAACTAAGAGGGAAGTGCAGCAGGACGCGAAGGTGTCCAGCGAAGGACTGAGGACTCACCAGGCCACCAAGCAGACACAAAAGCGAGCCAAGGCAAAAGTGTGTGAGTACTGCTCACGGAAAGGACACACTTCTGCTACTTGCCACGCCAGAACTGACGATTTACGTCAGGAGCGTCTCTACAGCGGCTCCTTACGGTGGAAAGACACACAGCCACACCCTTCCCACCTGCAGCGCCTCAGCCCGCCCACCACCTCACTTCATTTCAGTCCTTACCACAACCTCGCCCACTCCTTCCTCAGCCTGGTATCTGGAATCAGAGCCAGGGGCGGCAGTGGACCACTCCTCTTCACCAGTACCAGCAGTCGGCCGCGGACCCTAACCACCACCTCGGACTAGCAGGCCTCGCTCACTACCATCCCTCACCATGGTACAGCCAGCTTGCCCCGCCGCCAACTAAAGGTCGTCTCTAGCAACGTCCGTGGTCTCCGGACTAACCTTGCAGACTTATACCACAACTGTGTGCAACGACACAATGCAGACGTTGTTGTGGTGACAGAGACATGGCTGAACAGTGAGGTGGAGCCCACGTATGGCAGGATGCAGGGCTTCACCCACTGGGTGAGGAGGGACCGACAGGAGCGAACAGGAGGTGGAGTGGCTGTCTGCTTCAAGGAAGGAATGCAGGCCCAGCTACTCGACATAGACACGCCTCCACTGATGGAGATGATGTACTTCCGAGTAACGCTGGCAGACCGCTCAGCCCTCCTACTGTGTGCCCTGTATCGCCCCCCGCGACAAGGGCCTGACTCACTCCTGTACCTGACTGAGACTTTAGACAACCTGATGATGGCACACAGCTGCAGCCACGTGCTGATTGTGGGGGATCTCAATCACCACCTGGAAAGAGACGCCTACGAGAATCTCCTGAGGTGCAGGGTCTGACAGATCATGTCACCTTCCCACACATGAACGAGGAGGGACATTAGACCCTGTCATCTCAGACTACCAGGAGGACAAGCTTCAGTGTCATCAGCTGGGGCTCGTGGGCAGCTCTGATCATCACGCTGTACTGACACAGCTGGAAGTGGGCGTGGCTCGGGACGAGGCCACCACCCGCACCATCTGGCTGTGGAACAAAGCAGACTGGGCTTCCTGCGCCGCGACCTGACCCACACCCCATGGGCCACTCTGCTACAGGGAGGAGCAGAGAGTGAAGCACTTGCACTCACCTCTCACCTTCTCGCCCTCCAGAGACGCCACGTCCCACACAGGGAATACACCACCAGACCGACGGATCAGCCATGGTTTGGCTACCGTTGCCGTGTTGCTGCTGAGGCAAAGTATGCTGCCTGGCTCCGCTACAAGAGGAACCCGACTCGGCGCAACAAGGACTTGCATAGGGCTGCATGCAGGAGGATGGTGGTAACCAGCAAGTGGGCCTTAAAAAAGTGGGAGGAAAGCCTGCGCCGGAAACTGTGTGGCACTGGCGTAGGAAACAAAACTTGGTGGTCCCTTGTTAAGGACAAACAGGAACTGGCCACCAAGAATCCATCCCTCCCTCAGCAAGCAGGACGGTACTGTCGCCACCAGCAGTAAGGAGAGGGCACAGTTGCTGGCTTCCTTGTTTGCTGGAAAATGAAGGTGGGGAATCCACAGCAGCCACCGCCTCAGCTGGTCCAGCAATGTGAGAAGACTGTCACCATGGTGGAGGTGACGCATCAGCAGGTGAAGCGATTATTGCGGGGCTGGACACACAGAAAGCTACCGGCCCTGATGACATCAGCCCGCACCTGCTGAAGCGATGCTCCCAGGAACTGGCTGCCCCTCTCACCCAAGTTCACAACTTGTGTACGGGAAAACGTCTGGCCTTCAGTGTGGAAGGAGGCTCGAGTAGTTCCTGCACACAAAAAGCTCCAGGACGGACCCAAAAAACTACAGACCCATATCCCTGTTGTCAGTGGTGGGTAAAGTGTTTGAGAGGGTCGTGGCAGAGGTGGTGTGTAGCCATCTCAAGGACAATGCCCTCCTCTCAGACCAACAGTTTGGGTTCAGACCTGGAAGGTCAACCTCCGACCTAATGATGCTTCTCACCAGGCAGTGGCAGGACGCCCTCGACGACGGCAAGGACACTATAGTGGTTGCTTTGGACATAGCTGGAGCTTTTGATAAAGTATGGCACAACGGATTACTGGAAAAGCTTCGTGCTAAAGGCATCCAGGGTGGCTTGCTACGACTCCTGGGAAATTACCTGCAGGACAGAAGCCTCAAGGTGGTTGTCAACGGGCAAACATCTGAGTCCCTGCCTGTGGAGGCATCAGTGCCACAGGGTTCAATTCTTGGCCCACTCCTGTGGAATATCTACGTGGATGATCTTCTCCAGCTACTGCCAGGAGTCAAGGCCTATGCTGATGACTGCACCCTCTCCTATACCTATCCACGCCAGGACAGTGGGCGGGCTGCTGAGGCCATCAATCAGCAGCTACGAGTGATAGAGGAGTGGGGTGCTCGCTGGCAAGTGACATTCGCGCCGGAGAAGACACAGGCAATGGTTGTCTCTCGGTCCCCAGCCGCCATGGCAGCAATGGCAGGAAAGTTGTCTTTGGCGCTGCTGCTCTCCCACTCCAAGATGACGTCAAGATACTTGGAGTGGAGGTGGATCGAGGGCTGAGGTTTGACAGCCATGTCAAAACCATTGCCAAGAAAGCCTCTCACAGGATCTCCGCTCTCAGAAGGATCGCCAGTTTCCTCGACAGGAAGGGGAGACTGCTGCTGTACAAGGCACAGGTGCGGCCCCACCTTGAGTACGCAGCTCTCTCCTGGATGTCCTGTGCCGCCACACACAGAAGGAGACTGGACAGCATCCAACGCCGCGCCATACGGCTAGTAGATGCTGCAATACCACCTCACCCAGAGCCTGAGCGTCCCCTTGATTCACTGGAACACCGCAGAGATGTGGCGGCGATCGTAGTGTTCCATAAGGCACAGGTGCAAAGAGTGCCACATCTGGCAGGGCTGCGTCATCCTCTGAGAGTCACCGCACGGAGCACGAGAACGGTGCTCAATGGTGGTGACGCCGTAGAGGTGCCGCGATCCCACGGGTGTCAGCATCAACGCACCTTCGCAGGACGCGTCTCCAGGATGTGGAACTTGTTCACGGCCGCGGTGCCTCACGTCCAGGAGATGAACACACACAGTGTCAAACTGATGGCACATAAGTGGAGACAGACACTGCCAACTCCTCTGACACTCTTTGTGACGTGACACTCAGTGTAGTGCAGTGCGTGAATAGTGCTAGTGAAGTGAAAAGAACAGTGCTCCATTTACATGCTGACCATCTTGTATATTATCTATTTTTAAGTCTTGTAAATATTGTAGAGAAATAGATTGTAGTACCCTTAGAATAGGTAGCACACGACAGTGCGCCTTTGGGTACATGTTCTTCTGTATAAATTATGTTTAAATAAAAAAAAAAAAAAAAAAAAAAAAAAAAGAGAGAGAGAGAGAGAGAGAGAGAGAGAGAGAGAGAGAGAGAGAGAGAGAGAGAGAGAGAGAGAGAGAGAGAGAGAGAGAGAGAGAGAGAGAGAGAGAGAGAGAGAGAGAGAGAGAGAGAGAGAGAGAGAGAGAGAGAGAGAGAGAGAGAGAGAGAGAGAGAACCACACCACACATTATCTCTCTCTCTCTCTCTCTCTCTCTCTCTCTCTCTCTCTCTCTCTCTCTCTCTCGTGGTCTTGCATCGATCCTGCAGAAGTCCTCTACAGGTGGGCGTCCTGGGGTACTGGTGGTGGTGGGGTGTACTGATGGTGGTGGTGGTGGTGGTAGTGGTGGTGGTACCCGAGCCTTGTAACACCCATGACGCAACACTGGCTGGCTGGCTGGAGGGCTGTGTGGCTGGAGGGCTGTGTGGCTGGAGGGCGTGTTACTTGCTAAGTTCTACACTTTCCTTAGAAGCCTCGTGATTTTTGCTTCTTTCCTTCGGTGTTGTTGAAAATTGTCTATTGAGTCCTACATGTCTATTGTTGCTTCATAAGAATGGTTTATTGGTTTATTAATGTTTTTTCTTCTTGTCTAGATATGTATTGTACTTTGTCTGCTTGTCTGTCTCCCTGTCTGTTTGTCTGTTTTTTTTTGTCCATGTTTCTAAATGTGTATCTGTTGGTGTGTTTGTGTATCTGTCTATCTGTATGTGTCCTTTCTGTTTGTGTAAACGCCTCGCCTCTGTCTCTCTCCCTCTCTCTCTCTCTCTCTCTCTCTCTCTCTCTCTCTCTCTCTCTCTCTCTCTCTCTCTCTCTCTCTCTCTCTCTCTCTCTCTCTCTCTCTCTCTCTCTCTCTCTCTCTCTCTCTCTCTCTCTCTCTCTCTCTCTCTCTCTCTCTCTCTCTCTCTTCTCTCTCAACCATCCCTACTTGTCAAATCTTACAACATTTTTACTGATTTTTTTTTTCACTTTTCTTGTTACAATCTCACCATTACCTATTTCTTCCTCAGAGTGAGAGTAAGTCACCTCTGCAAATATTCCGGACTGGCCATTAATCTTCTGACCTCCATGAGCATTCCTAAAGCAAATAAAAACATGATCATGGTGAAAATGCGTCTTAGTATTGAATGGAGTTAAAAGGCCAATTTAGACTTTTAAGAGGAACGTTGGGCTTTGAAATTTAAAGGCGAAACATATTTTGGCCTTTTCTTGACCTTCTCTATTGTTCAGCTTAGTCACAATTTATTAATAATCATCGCCCTAAAAATGTATTATTAATTGATGTAACAAAATGTGTTTCAAAATATCTTAATACACATTATACAAACACCAGGCATATGCTAGGCGTGTCTCGTACTGGTGTAGTGCGTGTGTGTGCGGCGTGCCCCGGGTCATGATGGCAATGGTAATGGTAAGCCTTCCTCACGCCAGCAGCTTCAGCCTGTGGTCATCGTCTCAGTCTGGTGTCACGCCTCACGACAGCCAAGACTTGATGAAATGCTGCTGGTGTATTTCCTGGAGGCCTACATCTTCGTTACTTATCGTTGGTCGCTGATTCGATTCCTGACGGAGCTAGGGGCCATCACTGTCAGTGCTTTAAATTCACCTACTTTTGCGATATTGTCAAAGGAATTCACGTGTTATATTCAGGCAGTATAGAAAATGATACTTCATTCTAAAAAGGAAATTTCCGCATAGTGAATCAAAGCAGTGGGTCGCATTTTTGTTTTCTCAGCAAGGGAAAGTAGCCGACGCTTCTTTAACCTGTTCACTACTGGGACGCATTTTTACCTTGAGTTTGGGTATGATTAAGTGATTTTACTTATTTTAGAAAAGATCTATGGAGGTCAGAAGATTAATGGCCAGAGTCTTCATTATTCTAATCTCAACATGAGTTTCTAAAGGTGTTTAATCTCTTCACTACTGGGACGCATTTTCTACCTTGAGTTTGGGTATGATCAGGTGATTTTACTTATATTAGGAAGGATCTATGGAGGTCAGAAGATTCACTATTCTAGTCCCTACATAAGTTTCTGAAGCTGTTTAACCCCTTCAGTACTGGGACGCATTTTTACCATGAATTTTGGGTGTGAATAGACAACTTTATTACATTAGAAAAAAATCTATTGAGGTTAGAAGATTAATGGCCAGAATCTTCACTATTATAATCCCCACATGAGTTTTTGAAGCTCTCTGAAATCACCAGATAGTAAGCAGAATGAATATGGAAACATGTCATGGTACTGAAGAGGTTAAAATCACTAACTAGTAAGCAGAATAAATATCAAAACGTGCCTAACGCGTCCTGGTACTGAATGCTCCCTTCTGTCAACTATATAGAAACACAAGACGACACGGAGAAGCTTCAAGTGATCACCAGCCATCACTGCCTTCTTTACTTCTGTGGCTTCTAATTTGATTGCTGCGGCCGGTACGTAATTGGATCTGGTTAAGTTCGAGTCTCCCACATATTGGTAAGTAAAAATGAATAAGTAGACGTATATCAAGTCTTTATGAGCTTAATTGAGTGATTTGGTTTGGCTTTACGATGAATATTATACGTCATTTTGCGGTGGATGTTTGGGGTACACTGTAGGACCTCGAAAGGGATCAGTGAACAGGAGAGGAGCGATAGAGTAGTTGAAATGCATTACTAGTGCTTTTTTATGTAAGAGGGAGAACTGTCAGGAGCAAAAAATCTATATTTGAAAAAAAAATGCCCACTAGAAATGCAGTGTCCTTAAAATCAGTGAACAGGAGAGAGAGACACAGTAGTTAAAATGTATTACTAATGCTTTTTTTATGTAAGAGGGAGAACTGTCAAGAGCAAAAATCTATATTAGAAAAAAAGGGCCCACTAGAATTGTAGTCTCCTTGAGAAATATAAAAAATTGTCAAAAGAGTGGGACAAATGTGTTGATACCTCTGTAGTAGGGAGGTATCAAGACATTAACCTATCCTAACCTATCCTAACATTTGTCCCTTACTTTTGGATAACTTTTCATAACTCTATGGGAGCTGGCAATAGAGTGGATTTTTTTTTTCATTTTTGTTGCCTTTGGCAAGTCTTGCATAAAAAAGAAAGAAAAAAAAAACTTTAATTTCTGCTGTGTGAAGTTGTCTGAGGATGTGACTAACTAATGACTGACTGAATAACTGGACGAGCGACATGGTGAATAGATAACTGATTGTCTTACTGGTTAATAACTCACTGACTTGGAGCGGAAATGACTGACTGATTGATTGAGTGACTGGAATGACTGACTTGGTGAAAGAACACAGACCAACTAAATAAATTCTTAACCCCTTCAGTAGCATGACGCATTTCCATATTCATTCTGGTTACTATTTGGTGATTTTATACAGCTTCAGAAACTTATGTGGGGCTTAGAATAGTGAAGACTCTGACCATTAATCTTCTGATCTCCATAGACTCTACCTAATGTCAATAAAATGGTCTAATCATGCCCAAAACTCAAGGTAAAAATGATTCTCAGTATTGAAGTGGTTGAATCTTAAACCCTGAGACAAATTAACGAACATCAAACTGTCACAAGCATCATAGAGTCTTCCTAATCTAAAGAAAATGGTCTAATCATGCCCAAAACTAAAGGTAAAAATTATTCCCAGTGCTTAAACCCTGAGACATCGTAACGAACATCAAACTGTCACAAGCATTCAGAGACATTCACCACACCAAACTCACACCAGCTCCCATCACACGGCGAGGCGATGCAATGTTCTTCACTTGATAACAACACGATAACTGCTTTTACGATGACACGAACCTTATTAGAAGCGTGAAAGGTCGGCACGAGACTCATTAAGCAAGTGATAATGAGAGTGTCGGGGCTCTGCGGGCACTAGAAGAGGATGAGAGGAGAGGAGGAAGTGGTGAAGTGACGTGGTGTGCCCAGGGGAGTCTTGTAAGGTGTATTAATGGCCCCCAGAGCACCACACCACCAGGAGCCACTTAGGGACATGTGGCAGAGGAGAGGCTAAAGACGGTGGTGGTTACTG
>NC_059298.1:29856087-29858587 GCF_017591435.1 Portunus trituberculatus | reverse complement strand
GATCTCCCTCGTAACCCCGCTAGCACAGTCTCAGCAGGCCGCCGCGTCTCCGGAATTCAAATGAGCAGACAAACGAGGCTTTAACGCGGTCACTTCCATTGGTTTGTTTTCCCGAGCGCCGCTACTGACCTAGTTTTGATGGTAGTGGTGGTGGTAGTAGTGGTGGTGGAGCAAGGTGCAGAGACAGACAGAAATAGGAAGTTGTTAGGGAGATAAATAGAGAGATAAATAGGCAAGAGGTTGAGGTATGGATAGGTAGGTAAACAGACACGGGGCAGTTAGATAGAAAGATACAGGAGATTGTTAGGTATGTAGATAGAGAGATAGATAGATAGACAAGGTTGGGGGATGGATAGGTAGGCAGACAGACAGGGGAAGGTAGATACAGGCAGGTGGTAGAAGGGAAGTTAAGTAATAGGTAAGTACTTTAGATAGGTAGGTGTGTAGAGTAAGTGAGTAGATGGGTGGATACATAGATAGATAGACAGACAAACAGATTGGGAGATATACATATAGGTTGATAGACAGATAGACAAACAAACATATAGATGGATAGATAGATAAATAGAAAAATAGATAGATACATAGATAGATAGATAAATAAGTAACTAAATAATAAACAAACTAACGCACACGCACACACACACACACACACACACACACACACACACACACAAAGATTTAAAGTGACAAAGCTTACATATAAATCGTCAAAAGTGAAATCTAGAATTCTCTCTCTCTCTCTCTCTCTCTCTCTCTCTCTCTCTCTCTCTGTGTGTGTGTGTGTGTGTGTGTGTGTGTCTGTCTGTCAGCATAACCCACTAACTCTTCAACAAGTCAGCAAATCTTCCTTCTTTAGCACACACAAGGCACAGAAAGACCCAATTGTTGCAGAAACCTCACTCAACCAATCCATGCATCACTTAATGGCCTTCAGTAGGAGCAAAAGAACACCATTGCAACACCCCGGCGCCCTGTCAACACTACCACCATTATAAACACTCATTAATATTCCCATGCTCACCCAAACAACACTGCAACAGCCTCGCCCACCACCAGGCCAGTGTTTCTCAACCTGCTCGAGATGCAACGCCACTTGTATTCCTTTCTACCCACTTGTATTAAGCACAAAAGAGCCTCGTGACGCCAGTCCTATACGTAATTCAACACTGCTTCTGATTTCATTACTGGGTTGGTGCTTGCTACTCACTATGCAATGGCTAGAGTGTATCTGTGACTGCCTCTTATGTCCACACTCACCACCTCTGTATTCTGTCCTCTATACTCCTGCCGGGGCTGTCACGTGTGGGAAGGGTGACTGCTTGTATCTTCCCTTGTGTTCTTGTGTTGTAATGCTCCTACGTTCTCTTGTTTTCGAATGATTATTATGTTAGGTGAGTTAGTGAATGTGCTGAAAGAGATGGGCTATATAAGTACTGTTTAGAGTATAACGCTGTTTGTGTTGATCAGTTGCCCTGTATTCAGAAACGCTTTGCTCCCACACTATAACTATTTTGAGAGACTACAGAGACGATTTGCCTGGTTTTCAAGACTGTTTCTTCTGTTAACCAGATCACTTCCCACTAACCCCTTCCCACCAGCCAGCCAGCCAGCCAGCCACCCTAGTAACTTCTCTCCCTATCATACGTCTCATATCCCTAATCCAACCTAACCTAGAATATGCTCTTAACTAACAACCAACAACTCAAAAATGCCTCAGTCCAACCCAAACCAACACAAACCAGATCACTTCCCACCACCCTCTTCCCACCAGCCAGCCAGCAACTCTAGTATTGTCTCTCCCTATCATACGCCTCACATCCCTTACCAACCTAACCTAGAATACTCTTAACTAACAACCAACAACTTAAAAATGCCTCAGTCCATCCCAGCCCAACACAAGCCAGATCACTTCCCACTACACTCTTCCTAATAACTTCTCTCCTTATCATACGTCACACATCCCTTACCCAACCTCTCCTAGAATATACTCTTTATCCCTTCAATACTGGGACGCATTTTGGGTATGATTAGACGATTCTATTTACATTAGGAAGAGTCTATGGAGGTCAGGAGATTAATGGCCAGAATCTTCACTATTTCAATCCTCCATGTAAGTTTCTGAAGCTGTTAAAATCACCATATACTCGTAGGTAAGCAGTATGAGCATGAAAATGTGTTATGGTACTGAAGAGGTTAACTAACGACTGACAACTTAGAGATGCACCAGTCCAACCCCCAACACACTCCAACACAAACCAGATCACCTCCCACCCACTTCCCACAGGCCAGCTCCACCCTCCACACCCACCAGCCAGCCAGCCAGCCACACAGGCAGCCAAGTCCACCTCGTTACCTGGGTGGAGTGATGGAGGCTGGCAAGGGCAAGAATTAAATGGAGTTCATTCAGGATTCTACATAAGCAGAGGAATGGACGGAGGAGTGGAGACATTAACTCCTTCAGTACTGCGACACATTTTTACCTTGAGATTTGTGTACG
>NC_059298.1:29846087-29853587 GCF_017591435.1 Portunus trituberculatus | reverse complement strand
TCCAGAGAGAGAGAGAGTTTTCCACCCCACTCTCTCTCTCTCTCTCTCTCTCTCTCTCTCTCTCTCTCTCTCTCTCTCTCTCTCTCTCTCTTCTCATTCTCCTCTTCTGTTTCCTCCATATTTATTTTCATTTTTCCTTCCTCTCCTTCCTTCCCTTCGCTTCTCACCCTTTAAGCTTTTTTGTTTCTCTATTCTTCTTCCTAATCTCCTGATCTTCCTTCACGTCCTCCTCCTCCTCCTCCTCCTCCTCCTCTTCCTCCTCCTCCTCCTGTTAAATATTATTATTGTCATCATAATCCTTTACACCTTTTCCTTTTTAACATTTTCCCTCCTCCTCCTCCTCCTCCCTCTCCTCCTCCTCCTCCTCTTCTTCTTCTTCTTTTTTTTCTTCTTCTTCTTCTTCTATATCTTCTTCTTTATATTTCTCTTTATTTCACTTCTTCATTTTCTCTTTTAATCCTTTACGCTTTTTCTTTGTCCTCAATCTCCTTATTCTCTCTCTCTCTCTCTCTCTCTCTCTCTCTCTCTCTCTCTCTCTCTCTCTCTCTCTCTCTCTCTCTCTCTCTCTCTTCTTTTCTGTTTATTTTCTGGTTGGTGATTTTTCTTCCTCCTCCTCCTCCTCCTCCTCCTCCTCCTCCTCCTCCTCCTCCTCCTCCTCCTCCTCCTCCTCCTCCTCCTCCTCCTCCTTCTCCTCTTCTTCTTCTTCTTCCTCCTCTTCCTCTTTCTCACTTATAGTCATTATTATCTTCTTCGTTGGCCTCTTTCTTGTTTCATTCTAGTTTTCTCCTTCATCACTTTCATCATCGTTGCCTTTGTTCTCCTCCTCCTCCTCCTCCTCCTCCTCCTCCTCCTCCTCCTCCTCCTCCTCCTCCTCGTCCTCCTCCTTCTCCTCGTCTTGCTCTCTTCCTCCTTATCTCTCAGCTCGTCTTTCACCTAGTTTTCGTGTTGGTTTTCTTCTTCTTCCTCCTCCTCTTCTTCTTCTTCCTCCTCCTCCACCTCCAACCTCCTCTTCTTCCTCTTCTTCTTTCTCCTTCTCCATTATCTCCTAACTTGTTTTTGAGTTTGTGTAATATTTCTCGTCTTTGCTTTTCATTTTCTTCTGCTTCTTATTCTCCTCCTCCTTTTTCTTCTCTTCCTTTTCCTCCTCTTTCTCCTCCTCCTCTTCCTTCTCTGCCTTTTCTCTTTTACAGTGGTTCTACGGTACACACACACACACACACACACACACACACACACACACACACACACACACACACACACACACACACACACACACACACACAGAGTAGACATAAACCTCAACTCTTTATCACCTTCCTCTCAAATTCCAAATGGCTTTCGTACAAAACATGGCATCATTTCCTTAGAACGAGTGGGTGGGTGGGTGGGTGGGGAGGAGTCTTCTACATTACACACACACTCTCTCTCTCTCTCTCTCTCTCTCTCTCTCTAACAGTCGGCGTAGAATATTTGTCTTAGTTGTGAGCTGAGAGTCTATTCCTGTTTGGGCTTCCTTTGTATGCCTTTGTACCAGGACGAGTTTTCATATTCACTCTGGTTACTATTTTTTCGATTTTAAACAGCTACGGATATGTATGTTGGGGTTAGAATAGTAAAGACTCTGGCCATTAATCTTCTGACCTATATAGACCCTTCCTAATGCAAATGAAATCGTCTAATCGTACCCAAAACTCAAGGTATAAAATGCGTCCCAGTAATGATGGGATTAAACATATTCCAGGTGTCGTTTTCACGTTTTTTTCTCTCCTTCTGTTAAGCCTTCCTTTGTATTCCTTTGTATTCCACGTTCTCTTACTTTTTTACCTTTCTTAAACTTATTTTCAGGTGTCGTTTCTCGTGTTCCCTCTCCTTCTCTTGGCCTTCCTTCGTATTTCTTTGTATTCCTTGTCCGTTTCTTCCTCTTCCTCCTCCTCCTTTCTTATTCCTTTGTAATCCTCCTCCTTTTCTTCCTTCTCCTCTGCCTCCTCCTCGTTTCCGTGGTGTTGGCGTTAACCTCTTTCCAGTGAGGCAATGAGGCACACGACCAGTTCTGATTCAACACAAACACAGGTCCGGGAGAGTCTGTGTGTCTGTGTCTGTGTGTGTGTGTCTGTGTGTGTGTGTGTGTGTGTGTGCCTGGCTGTCTGGCTCACTGTCTGCCGAACACCGCGCGTAATTGTTGCACGAATAGAGTCATTCAATGCTCCTTCTCCTCCTCCTCCTCTTGCATCTCTTCCTTCTCCTATTTCCACCCACACTGACCTCCCTTCCCTCTTCTCTCCTCCTCTCACTCCTTTCCTCTTGCTCTTCCTCTTCCTTCCTTCCTTCCTTTCTTCCTCTTATCCTCATCCGTTCTCTCCTCCTTTGTTCTTGCTATCACTGTCAATTTTCACTGCTCTCTTCCTTCCTTCCTCTTCCTCTTTCCTCCGACACTACTCTCTCTCTCTCTCTCTCTCTCTCTCTCTCTCTCTCTCTCTCTCTCTCTCTCTCTCACCATCCTGTTTCCTTTCCTTGCATTTGCTCTCCGTTCCTACGTCTTTTTTTCTTTCCTTCTCTTCCTTCCTTCCTTCCTTCCTTCCTTCCTTCCTTCTTTATTCATTCAAACATTATCTTTCTCCTCTTCCCCTCTTTATGTTTCTTTTTCTTCTACTTATCTTCCTTTTCTTCTCTATTACGACTCTTTCCTTCCTTCCTTCTTTCCTTCCTTCCTTCCTTTCTTCCTTCCTTCCTTCCTTCCTTCCTCGTCTGTTTCTCTATTTCTTTATCTCAATCCTCTCTCTCTCTTCCTCTCTTCCTTCTTTCCTTGCTTCTTCTTCTTCTTCTTCTTCTCTCCTTCTTCTCCCTTCCTTCACTACCCCTGTCCATAAATGGAAAGCACAAACGATAAGACAAATAGGAAAAAAAGGGAAAAATCAAAGAAAAGAAAGAAAAAACAAAGAAAAAGAAAGATAAACGATAAGAAAAACAGAAAAGGAGGGAAAATATAAAGAAAATACGTATCTTTTTCAATTTCTTCTTTCTTCCTTCCTTCCTTTATTTCTTATTCCTTCTTCCTTCATCTGTTTCTTTGCATTCTACACTCTCGATTCTCTTTTTTTTTTGTTTTTATCTCACTTCTCCCTCTTTCTTCTTTCTCTTCTTTTCTCATTCCCTCCTCCTTCCTTCCTTCCTTGCTTCCTTCCTTCCTTCCTTCCTTCTTCGTCTTCGTTTTTTTTTATCTTAATTCTCATTCTTCCTTCCTTCCTTTTTACTTCTCTTCTTTTCTTCTCCTCTTCTTCTTTCCTTTCCTTTTATCTCAATTCTCATTCTTCCTTCCTTCCTTTTTATTTCTTTTCTTCTCCTCTTCTTCTTTCTTTCCTTCCTTCCTTCCTTAATTCCCTCGTTTCTGTTTTATCTCAATTCTTACTCTTCTTCCTTCCTTCCTTCCTTCCTTCCTTCCTTCCTTTCTTCCTTTCTTTCTTCCTTCCTTCCTTCCTTCCTCGTCTATTTCTAAACAATCTACACACTCACTTCTCCTTTGATCTGAATTCTCACTCCTCCTTCCTTCTTTCCTTCCTTCCTTCCTTTCCTTCTCTTCTCCTCTCCTTCCTCTCATCTCCTTCACCACCACCCCCTCTCACTGCTATCCTCTCCCCCATTTCCCCAGATACTCCCAGAAAGGAATCGATGACCACCACCACCACCACCACCACCACCACCACCACCACCACCACCACCACCACCACCACCAAGACTAATTGCTTTACTTATATTTTGCATCAATTTTTTTTGTCTTTTTATCGTCTTTTTTTCGTATTTTTGTTTCGTTTTGTTAATTTTGTGTTTTTTCATATTTTTTTTTCTGTTTAATTATTTTTTTTCTATTTTTTTTTGTTTTGTAAATTTTTTGCTTTTTTTTTTTCGTTTTTTTTTTTTTGTTTCGTTTTGTAAATTTTTTCGTTTTTATCTTTTTTATATTTTTTCAATTTTTTTGTTTCGTTCTGTTATTTTTTTGTTTTTTCATCTTTTTCTCTTTAATGATTTTTTCTATTTTTTGTTTCGTTTCATTAATTTTTGTGATTTTTTTTGCCTTGTTTTTTTTTGGGTTGAATTTTGTCTTTATGTTGTTTTATTTGGTCTTTATCTTGTTTATTTCACTTTTTTTCTTCGCTTTTTTTTTGTTCTTTGCTTTTATTGTGTTGGCGTTATCAAAATTTTCTTCTCTTCTCTTTTTCTCAACATTCCAATTTTACACCATCTTCTTTCCTTTTTTCCTTTTCTCGTTTTATTTCACTTTCTTTCACTTTCATCTGCTCCTTTTTATAATTCGTTCTTTTTATTCTCGTCACGTCATTCATTGTATTTTTTTTTTGGTTACGTATTCTTCTCTCTCTTTTTCGTTCTAGTTTTGCAGAGTTTTGTCTTTTCTTCTTATTTTTCTCCTTGTAATTAACTTTCATCTGCTCCTTTTTTTTTTTTTAATTCGTTACTTTTATTTTAGTTACGTCCTTCATTGCACTCTTTTTTTTTTGTTATATTTCTCTGGTCTCTTTTTTTTTTATTCAAATTTGACTTAACTTTTTTTTTCTTCTTATTTTTCTCCTTGTATTTCACTTTTATCCACTTTCATCTACTCTTTTTTTAATTCGTTCCTTTCATTTATTTCTCGTCCTTCATTGTAGATTTTTTGTTACGTCTCTCTTATTTCATTTTCATTCATATTTACACCGTTTTTTTTTCTTCTTATTTTCATCTTTATATTTCATCATTCACTTTCATTCACTTTCATCTATTGTTTTGTTTTTCCTCCTTGTATTTCATTTTCATTGACTTTCATCTATTGTTTTTTTTTCTATTTTTTTCCTTTCATTCAAGTCACGTCATTGATTTTACTTTATTCAATGTCACGTCTGTTCTCAATCTCTTTTTTTTTTTTCATATTTCGCTCTACAACAATCTTTCCTTTTTTTTGCGTGATTTTTCCTTTATGACTCTTTCCTTCCTCAGTGTTTCTGCTTCCTCTCATTCCCTTTTCGTTATCTTATTTCTTCTTATCTGTATAGACTTCGGAAATAGATGCAATGACAGAACAGAACCTTGGGGTGTTCTTAATGTTTTAGTGACAGATTAACTAGACTTTTACATCCACTTCTTCATCTTTTTTTTTTTATTTATACCATGTGGGCTTTTCACGGGAATTTATGGGCTATAGTCCAGTAAATCTAGGGTTCAACCTAAAACATTGCAATAGATTGTTTCTCACTTCTGAGTGACTTGACTAGTCCTCAGGTACATCATACTAAAAATCCCCATGAATCCATGTGGTGGAAGGGGGTCAACGGCGGCCATTTTGGAATTTTCTTAAAAGTCATATATCTGGTAAAATAATAGTTTTATCAGGAAACACAACTCAATAAAAATTGTTCAGAATTGATTGTTTTATAGCAATGGCAGGTTATTTTACAAAGATAAATAAATATATAGGAAAAAATAATAAAATATTAAATTTTGATTGCTGATTTTATTTTCAAAGACATATTCCTCAGAACTAGTGGCATCCATGACAAAATGCATCGAAGTAAAAATTGTAGAACAAACTTTCCTCTTTTGAAATATATATACAAGTTTATGCATATTTTAAAAATTGACAAAGTTATGAGGGAAAATATACAGAAAGCCAAGATTGTTGCTTGCTTCTTACTGGTGCATCCCAGTCAGCTGAAACGAGATACTTTTTTGTGGTACCTCCTATCTCAAAGCCCACCCGCTAAGAAACCGTTGTCCCGGGTGAGGAAGCCCAACTTACACCCGGACCGTGGACAGGATTCGAACCCGTGCGCTTGGAGACCACTCGGACCCCAAAGCACGCATGGTTCCACTGTACCACGGCAGCTCCTCATTCTTTGTGCACCTTGAAGATAGTAGTGATGAGTTAGCAAGCCGATTTTAAGGACGTATTCTCATCTCGTTTCTATGTTGTTGTGTAGGATATTTTATACATTCCTCAGTTTATTTCCCATTTTTTTCATTCCATCTATTTGGTGTAATTGTGTTTTCTTCTATTCTAACTATCTAAATCTACAACATTCCATTCTTTCATTCGCTTTTCGGTATCTTCTCTCGTTCCTATGTTTTTGTGTACGATATTTTATACATTCCTCAGTTTATATCTCATTTTTTTTTTTCAATCCATCTATTTGGTTTGGTTCAATTGATGTTTTCCTCTCCTATTCTAACTGTTTAAAGCTACAACATTCCTTTCTCTCATTCCCTGTTTCGTTACTTTTGTGTACGCCAGTAATTAAATGCATTCCTAAGCTTATCTTTCATTTTCTTTCATTCCACCTATTTTTTTGGTTCTATTTTAGTTTTCTTCTCTTATTCTAACTATTCAAAGCTACAAACTGTAAGAGAGAGAGAGAGAGAGAGAGAGAGAGAGAGAGAGAGAGAGAGAGCAGAACGTTTGTGAATTACATAGGCGTATGTAATCTGAACCTTCCGAACTGAGATTAAAGATTGAGTCTCTCTCTCTCTCTCTCTCTCTCTCTCTCTCTCTCTCTCTCTCTCTCTCTCTCTCTCTCTTTAATGCATTCGTTTTAGTGTCAAGGGAGAACTGAAGTCGTTAAAAGGAGAGAGCAAGGAGAGGCAAGCGCTGAGGAGAGAGAGAGAGAGAGAGAGAGAGAGAGAGAGAGAGAGAGAGAGAGAGAGAGAGAGAGGGAGAGAGAGGGCAACACTTCTCACTTCTCTCACTCTCTCTCTCTCTCTCTCTCTCTCTCTCTCTCTCTCTCTCTCTCTCTGTCCCGATTCGTGCACGTGTTCATGATTAAATTCTCTCTCTCTGTCTCTGTTTTTGTCTGTTTGTCTGCCTGTCTGCCTGTCTGCCTGTCTGACTGTCTCTGGTAGTGTTTGGGTCATCAGGATTAAGCTTCGAATGAATTTATTGACATTTATCTATTTGCTTATATTTTCCTGTTTTTTCTTTTAGATTTTTGTTATTTCTTGTTTGGTTAAATTATTTCTATCATTTTTCGCTAAGTAATGTTGGTTTTAAATTTCGTGGTTTGCGTAGATTTTGTATTTTGTGAAGGGTTACTGTATTATATTTAAGGAAGTGTCTGTATGTCTTTCTGTCTGTCTCCTTGTCTGTTTATTTGTCTGTCTCTCTCTCTCTTGCAATGCCTGTGTCACGATAAAACCTTCTGTCTAGCTGTCTATCTGCCTGTCTATATATGTCTGTTTTTCTCTGTTTACCTTTCCGTTTATCTGTCTGTCTGTCTCCTTGTCTGTCTATCTGTCTGTTTGTCTCTCTTCTAATGCTTGTGTCACGATTAAAGTTTCTGTCTATCTGCCTATTCCGTGTATCTGTCTGTCTGCCTTTATGTCTGTCTATCTGTCTGTTTGTTTCTCTTGTATTGGTTGTTATGATTAAACCTTGTGGTCTCTCTCTCTCTCTCTCTCTCTAGATTAAAAATAAAGTCAAAATTCAAACGCCCATTAGCCACATGAATTACGTACAAGTGT
>NC_059298.1:29833587-29841087 GCF_017591435.1 Portunus trituberculatus | reverse complement strand
GAGGAGGAGGAGGAAAAAGAGGAGGAAAAAGAGGAGGAAGAGGAGGAGAAAGAGGAGGAGGAATACAAAGGAATACAAAGGAAAGATCAAGCAACAACAGACCATGGGGTCCTTACTAGGCTGCTTGGTTAACTATTCTATACTAACTACACAGTGTGAGAGACAGGAGGAGGAGAAAGAGGAGGAGGAGGAGGAAGAGGAGGAGGAAATGTTTGGGCGTGGGGCAGTCGGCGCCATCACCATCCTACACAGTAGACACTCACCTCTTAGTTCAGGGGCGCCGCCGACCGTTTGTCTGTCTGTCTGTCTGAAAGGAAAGAAATCATGGTTTGAATATAAAGTGATTGCTGTAATTGTCTTGATGATGATGATGATGATGATGATGATGGTGGTGGTGGTGGTGGTGGTGGTGGTGGTGGTGGTGGTGGTGGTGGTGGTAATGATAATGAAACAACAATGATAAGAATGATAATAAAAATAATAATAATAATTATAATAACAATAATAACAACAACATTTATGATAGAACAACAACAACAACAACAACAACAACAACTACTACTACTACTACTACTACTACTACTACTACTACTACTACTACTACTGTTATTACCACTACAATTACTAGAACAACAACAACACCACTACCACTACTACTACCACCACCACCACCACCACCACCATCAATACGCGTACCCTCACACACACACACATTTGGGTGTGTCTCCTTTCACGTGTAGCCCCTGTTCACCTAGCAGTGAGTAGGTACGGGATGTAAATCGAGGAGTTGTGACCTTGTTGTCCCGGTGTGTTGTGTGTGCCTGGTCTCAGGCCTATCCGAAGATCGGAAATAATGAGCTCTGAGCTCGTTCCGTAGGGTAACGTCTGGCTGTCTCGTCAGAGACTGCAGCAGATCAAACAGTGAAACACACACACACACACACACACACACACACACACACACACACACACACACACACACACACACACACGCAATATCACTCAGCCACATGCACGCACACTGCAACACTGAAGGGACATCCAGTACACATCCAAGTTAAAATAAACACACACACCCTTTCCTTCCTGTCCACCTTTATCCCGGGCTGTGCTGACCCTACCCACGCATCTGCTAGTGAAGAGGTGTACATAGAAACCACTGCATCTACTTGCCTGAACTGTGTGGGAAAGTCAAGCGGTGAGCCAACAAATAAGGGAAGTGTGGATTGTGTGGAGGTAGAACTAGACTAGAGGGTATCAGCATCTTAGAAGGCACTGCATCTACTTGCCTGAACTGCGTGAGAAAGTCAAGCAGAGAATTAATAAATAAAGGAAGTGTTGGTGAAAGACTATATAGGCAGAATAGATGGCTGGTACCTCACTGTTGGATAAAGTGGGATAGTGAAGTTATAGGAAGCATGTGCGGAGTGTGTAACATAAAAGAGAAGGCAAGAGAGGCAAGGATGAAGTATTTTGGACACGTGGAGAGGAAAAATGAGAAAGAACCAGTGAAGAAGGCAGTGCTGATACCAGTTACGAGGAGAAGTGTGGGTAGACAGTGAATAAGATGGAAAAGAAGAATGTGTGGAGTCAGTAACATGAAAATAAAGACCAAGAGAGGCAAGATTGAGATATTTTAGACATATGAAGAGGAAAAATGCGAAAGAACCAGTGAAGAAGGCAATAATGATACCAGTTAGGAGGAAAAGAAGTGTTAATAGACAGTGAATAAGATGAAAAGAAGAATGTGTGGAGTCAGTAACATGAAAATAAAGACCAAGAGAGGCAAGACTGAGATATTTTAGACATATGAAGAGGAGAAATGAGGAAGAACCAGTGAAGAAGGCAACGCAGATACTAGTTACGAGGAAGAGTGTGGGAAGACAGAGAATAAGATGGAAAGACGTGCTGAAGCGTGACGTGAATAAACTTTGACTGCAAGAAGAGGACGTAATGAATAAAACAGATGGAAAAAGTTAACTCGAGCGGCTGACCTTGCTAAAAACTGGGAATAAGGTCACGTGAAGAAGAAGAAGAAGGGAGACCAAGAGAGAATTGTTGAGTTACGGGAATATAGAGTAATAGAGGTATGGGGAGATGGAAATGTGGGGAATATGAAGCGTATTAGAGAAAGAGTGGAGGACACACCACACTTCTTTCCCTCCTTACACACTAATCCCTTATCAACACCACTGCCACACTTTACAGACCTGTTCCTTGGTGCATTAATAACCTCCACCACCTCTGTCACGGCCCTGTCACCTCTATACAGATTAATTTGAATATATATTAAAGAATCGGGAGGTATGGAACGCTACGGGTGTGTAAAAATGTAGAAGTTTATGAAGAATGGAGGTGTACAGAAGCAGAAATGTGTGAAATTGAAGACGTAGAAGCAAGAGAGAGAGAGAAAAAGAGAGTGGAAAGTATTAAAAGTATGTGAATGTGTTAGAATGTATAAAAAATATGAAAAAAATGGATGAAAACGAAATGTATGTACAAGAAATGAAAAAAAGAAATATAACACGAATGAAAACAAAATAGAAAAAAGAACGAAGCATACAAAGACGAAAAAGTTGAAATGAAATGGAACTGTTGAGCGAAAATAAAGAAAAAAAGAGAGAGAAATACAAGAAAAGCACCAAAAACTGAAATATAGAACCAAAGGAAGTCAAAATGAATAAAACAAAATAAAATCAATAAAATCTTCAGTAGAAAAAAAAAAAAAACGAAAAATCACAAGAAAATAAATACACAAAAAATATGAAAACAATATAGATAAAAAATTTAAAAAAAGTTGATTTATAGAAAGAAAATAAATTGAATTGAGCAAGAGAGAGAGAGAGAGAGAGAGAGAGAGAGAGAGAGAGAGAGAGAGAGAGAGAGAGAGAGAGAGAGAAAGACGGCTTTAAATCTTGCATGAACCCGCTTTTTTCTCTCTTTCTTTTCTCGTTCAGTGCGTGGTCTGACCTTGTTGACTTACCACTACCTTTATTCAGCAGTTCAAATCACTTAAGACACAAGGAAAACACTCCATCTTTTCTCTGCTTGGCACTTTATCGCCTTACAATTTTTTTCAGACACATCGTTTGCACCAGAGTCACTCAAACAGTTGTGTGGCCTCGCAAATATAAAATCAACGCCCTAAACACACTCATTCACTATCATTTTCATTCTTTTACTCTCTCTCTCTCTCTCTCTCTCTCTCTCTCTCTCTCTCTCTCTCTCTCTCTCTCTCTCTCTCTCTCTCTCTCTCTCTCTCTCTCTCTCTCTCTCTCTCTCTCTCTCTCTCTCTCTCTCTCTCTCTCTCTCTCTCTCTCTCTCTCTCTCTCTCTCTCTCTCTCTCTCTCTCTGTGTGTGTGTGTGTGTGTGTGTGTGTGGGTGGGTGTGTGTGAGTGTGTCTGTGTCTCGGTTTCTCTGTCTAACTCTCTCTCTCTCTCTCTCTCTCTCTCTCTCTCTCTCTCTCTCTCTCTCTCTCTCTCTCTCTCTCTCTCTCTCTCTCTCTCTATCTATCTATCTATCTATCTACCTATCTATCTATCTTTTTCTTCCCAGCGTCCTTGTAAACTATTTTCAACGGTGGTCTGAATAATAACAAAGGACATCCGTGGCAACAGGAGGCTCAGTGGAGTAGAAATGTGAGTTGGACAGGCTTCTCTGCATCTAACCACCATCTTACCACCACTCTATTAAGGGCAGCAAGACAAAGGAGACTCGGATATGTACCGCCTCAAGTGCCAGCCAGCCGTTACCTCACCCCAGATCCAAGTGAAGAGTAAAGGAAAAACAAAGAGACACAGGGAGAAGATCAAATACGTAGAGGGAAGGAGACCTGTTGCTTGTGGCGGAGTGAAGGGAAGGGAGTCAAGGTGATGGGTGTTCGGGAAAGTATTGGAGCCTGAAGGGTTAATAATATACAAGGGAACTTTCTCTTTTGGCCTCTTCTTTCTGACGAGATAGAAGGAACACAGGGAAGAGGGAAACCTGGGACAAAGTTTAAGGATGGACTGATGCGGGCTGTAAATGATGAAGGAGTGGAGAGAGAGAGAGAGAGAGAGAGAGAGAGAGAGAGAGAGAGAGAGAGAGAGAGAGAGAGAGAGAGAGAGAGAGATCACCAAAGTATAAACCCCCAAAATATAATCTAAAAACTTCACCTGAAACTCAGAAAAAAAGGTAAAATCAAAAGAAGAGGACAAAATAATAATGATAAAAAAAGAAAAAACCTTGAGACGAAAAGGAAGGAGAGAAATAAAAAAAAATCATCTCGTGACATTGGTTTTCTAAATGGCTTACAAAGTTTCATGCACGGAATCCACACTGCATATCCTAAGGGGAAGGTAATGAGGAAAACAAACTAGTACAGGGATGAAGAATTAAGGAGGATTACCACAAAGGCAGGTTAACAAGGGAAGCAGAGGTATAAAGAAGAAGGTTGGCAAGGGTAATAAGACAGAGAGGGCTTAAGAATGCACTGTGAAAGGAACATTAACAAGGAAATATTGAGCACGAAGTTTGAGGAAGGTATTAAGGATGAAAGGAAAGGAAGGAAGGAAGGAAGGAAGGAAGGGAGGGAAGGTGGGTGTGAGGGAACGACAGGCTGGGGCAGAAGGACGGAAAGAAGAAAGTGAAGAGAGGAAGAAATGAATGAAAAAGTGACAAAAAAAAAAACGAAAGAAAAAGAAGAAAGATGAGTAGTGAACATGAAGGAAAGAAGAAAGTGAAGAGAGAAAGAAATAGATGAAAGTAAAAAAGAAAGAATGACAAAAGAATAAAACGGAAAGAAATATAAGAAGAAAAATAAATAGAAGTGAGAATGTATTAGTTTATCACTCTCTCTCTCTCTCTCTCTCTCTCTCTCTCTCTCTCTCTCTCTCTCTCTCTCTCTCTCTCTCTCCCAGATATTACCTTCCTCTCCCTCGATAACTCACTTCTTACCTTCCTCCAAGCCTCTTACCTCCTCTTACTCTCCCTTCCACAAGCTTCTTATCTTATCACACCCGCGTCTACAAACCTCCTTACACACACACACACACACACACACACACACACACACACACACACACACACACACACACACACACACACACACACACAGACACACACACACAGACACACACACACACAAACACACACACACACATACACACACACGTACGTATCTGCTGGAGCTAATTCGTAATGGATTCCTGCTCTCTCTCTCTCTCTCTCTCTCTCTCTCTCTCTCTCTCTCTCTCTCTCTCTCTCTCTCTCTCTCTCTCTCTCTCTGACCCCATTCCTATGCCCTGTCTTGTTTGTCCTGTGTCCGAGATTCTTGCGGTCTCTCTCTCTCTCTCTCTCTCTCTCTCTCTCTCTCTCGGGAAGACTACGCCCATGAAAGTTGAGGTTGACACACCGCTGACCTCGCCGCACAAACGAGAGAGAGAGAGAGAGAGAGAGAGAGAGAGAGAGAGAGAGAGAGAGAGAGAGTGTGTGTTAACATATTGATACCGAGAGATGTGGCTACAAATGAATGAATGAATGAATGAATGAATGAATGAGTAAATGAAGATTAATCAATAATTCAGAGAGACAGACAAGAGAACCAAGGACGTTAAAAGAGTCAATGCATAAATGAACCCAATAACAGCACAAGACCACGGAGATGCCTGGGAAAGCTGCAAGAGGCCACCACACATAGACCAGTAAACAGAAACACTTTGCTCCCTCACCACGACTATTTTCATAGGCCACAGAGATGATTAGCGGGGTTCTCAAGAATATTTCCCGTGTAGATAATGTAAAAGTCCTATCAATCTGTCACTAGAACATTAAAAAACGCTTTAAATATATACGTCACTTCAATCAAAGCCTTTTTTAAAGTAAATATATATCTCACTTCAACTAAACCGTTTTGAAAGTAATGGAGATGTGGGTCAGGAATGTTCTAGATGGTTCATACACGAGCGAGGCAGTTCCTGTATGAGACCTGAGGCTGCTTACCTACCTATAACCACACACCAACATATCCAACAGGTGCAAAAGTAACTAACTATCACAGGACAGTACTAAGGCTAAATATTCTTAAACACTTCTGGGCTTCAACTCCAATATTTAAAAACGCTTTATTTAAATTTACATGAGTTCTTTTTAAGGCCTTTTATGGTTCTAGAGACAGATTGACAAGATTTCTACAATATTAACTTGAGAAACACTCTTGAAAATCCCGCTAGTCTTTTCTGTGGCCTTGGAAAATAGTCATGGTGAGAGAGAGGAGCGTTATTAAGGTGTGTTCATGGTTCCAGAGGCAGATTGATCAGATTTCTATCATATTAACTTGAAAAACACTCTTGAAAACCCCGCTGAATATCTTTATGGCTTGGAAAATAGTCGTCATGAGATAGCAGAGCGTTTTTTAAAGTATTTATGGTTCTAGAGATAAATTAACATGATTTCTACATTATCAACATGAGAAACACTCTTGAAAATCCCGCTAAACACTCTTGAAAATCCCGCTTAATATTTCTATGGCGTTCAAAAATAATCGTAACGAGAGAGCAGAGTGTTTTTTAAAGTGTATTTATGGTTCTAGAGGCAGATTTATAAAATTTCTACAATATTAACCTTAGAAACACTTTTGAAAACCCCGCTAATTATCTCTATGGCCTTGGAAAATAGTCGTGGTGAGACAGCAAAGCGTTTCTGAATACGGACCTGAAAAAGCCAAGTACTTCACAACACAACACAACAACCACCAAGCAAATTACATACATGTCCACACAGTATCCCAGCCGGCAATTACCTAACTACCTAACAAAGTATCTAATTGAATCATTAAACTGTACAAACTATACCTCACCCACCCACACCCACTCCACCCTCCACCCCACACACACACACACTCAGACCCAAACCAACACACGTACGTACTTCTCTCTCTCTCTCTCTTGCATTTCCCAGTATAATAAATTTAGAACGTATATTTTCACCTCCACTTTGCAATTCTAAATAAACCATTCATAACAGAGAGAGAGAGAGAGAGAGAGAGAGAGAGAGAGAGAGAGAGAGAGAGAGAGAGAGAGAGAGAGAGAGAGCCATCACACTTATTGGTTTTTGGATTGGACCTGTGAGAGTGGTGCTGGTGGTGAAAGGCTGCTTCAGAAGGAGGAGGAGGAGGAGGAGGAGGAGGAGGAGGAGGAGAAAGAGGAGGAGAGGAATCGCACATGGAGTAGGAGCACGAGGAAAGACGAGGAGGATAAGAGGGAGAGAAGAAGCACGAGAGATTCAGAATGAAAAGAGAAAAAAAAAAGGCAAGAGAAATAAAACTAGAAAGACGAGAAGAGATGAAGAGGAGGAGGAGAAGGAGGAAGAGAAGAAAGAGGAAGAGGAGAATGAGAAGGACACAGATATATGAGATAAATTTTTAGTCAATTTAATAGTATATCAAGTTTTCTTAACCCCCTTCAGTACTGGAACGCATTTTATCACGAGTTTTGGGTGTGATTAGACGGTTTTATTTACATT
>NC_059298.1:29816087-29818587 GCF_017591435.1 Portunus trituberculatus | reverse complement strand
AGGTAACCTAAGTGATGCCTGCGATGAGATGCATGGCGGGTTTTACGTTTACAAGTACAGGTTCCTTGTCTTCATTAGCGTGAGGTGTGGTGGATTCAGAGTTAATGTGTGCGTGTGTTGAGGAGCTGCAAGGTTAGGCGCGTGAGTGGTATGCGCTTGAAGAAGGACATGGACATATTTTTACCTTGAAATTTGCGTACGATTAGACCATTTTATTGACATTAGGAAGGGTCTGTGGAGGTCAGAAGATTAATGGCCACAGTCTTCACTATTTTAATCCCCCACATGAGTTTCTGAAGCTGTATAAAATCACCAGATAGTAAGCAGAGTGAATATGGAAACACGTCATGGTACTGAAGGGGTTAACATGAGGTGTGGTGGAATCAGAGGCTCGTGTGTGCGTGTGTTCGGGACCTGTAGGGTTAAAAGCGGGCGGTGTACACTTGAAGAATGGATTAATGCTATGGAGTGTGAGTTAAGTTAGGTTAAGGTAAGGTCAGGCGGGCTTTGGGTCACTTAAAGGTCTTACAGTCTTCATTTCTCAATATTCGCTTCAGAGCACCTTCCCAATTTTCAAAGGACTCTAGTTGAAGTGTCACAGGGGGATTTTAAGGATGTCTCTGTAATTGTAGTCACCTGTTAACAAGTTTCCTACATTATCAATTGGAAAAATTCTCTTTAGAACACGGCCAATCGTCTCTTCGGTCTTTGAAAATGGTCGCAGAGAGAGAGAGAGAGAGAGAGAGAGAGAGAGAGAGAGAGAGAAGCGTTTCTGTATATGGCGCTAACACACACATCAACACGCTTTACCAATAACACACCCTTCAATCGCTCTTCACTTCTCTTATAACTACAAATTAATTCTCTCTCTCTCTCTCTCTCTCTCTCTCTCTCTCTCTCTAGCAAACACAAGGAGAAACAAACCCGAATATTACTAACACACACATCAACAACATTACCTTCCCATCTACCCTGACCGACCACGCAGCCTCGCCCAAGCCATTCCAGGAGCGCAGGGATTGAAGCAGCGTCATGTTCCAAGCTGAGAGCGGCGGGAGGGACGGGAAAGCTAAGGGTTGGAAGAGCTGGAAGGGCTAAGGAGGGAGCTAACTTGCTTACGTGGCCCCCAAACAAGGTCACGGCAGCACTGAAACCTGACCCACAGCCTTCCTAGTGGCACCGGGTAAGGATGACGACGGGGTGGTGGTAATGGAATGGTTTAGGATGTGTTGGTGGTGTGGTATGATGTGGTAGGATGGGATAGGATTGTGAAAGGATGTGACAATATGGGATAAGATTAAGAGAGGTGTGATAAGGTGTGGTATAGTGTGGTAAGGGATACTAGGATAGGATAGAATTGTGAAAGAGTGTGGTAGGATGTGGTGAGGTGCTGTAGGATTAAGGTTGCATTGTGGGAGGATGAGGCAAGTAACATGAGACGTATCCTAGGAAGCGAAAGAATTTAGATTGAGTGTGGTGGATATGTGATAGGAAATGTGGTAGGATTGAGTGGTAGGATGCAGTAGGAGTGTGGTAAGGTCTCATTAGAAGTGGAAAAATGTGGCTAACTTTCGTAGGATGTGGTAGGATAAATTATGGAAGGACAGTGGTAAGGGAAATGCTGAGAGATGTGACATAGTAAGGCAGGGATGTGGTAGAAATGTGGTAGAGAATGTGGCAGGCATGTGGAAAAGAATGTGGTAGAAATGTGGAATGTGGTAGGAATGTGGTAGGATGTGGTATATGGTAGGAATGTGGTAGATAATGTGGTAGGAATATGGTAGAATGTGGTACAATTGTGGTAGAGAATATGATAGAAATGTGGAATATGGTAAGAATGTGGTAGAGAATGTGGCAGAAAATGTGGTAGGAATGTGGAAGACAATGTGGTAAAAATGTGGAATGTGGGAGGAATATGGTAGAATGTGGTAGGAATGTGGCAGGAATGTGGTAGAGAATGTGGTAGGAATGTGGTAGAATGTGGTAGGAATGTGGTAGAGAATGTGGTAGGAATGTGGCGGGAATGTGGTAGAGAATGTGGTAGGAATGTGGGAGACAATGTGGTAAAAATGTGGAATGTGGGAGGAATGTGGTAGGAATGTGGTAGGAAAGATTGTGGCATGTTTTGATAATTTTCTTTTCTTTTATTTCATCATTCCATTTCTGAATTCATGATATTTTTGTGTTTGTTTATTTTATTTATCTATTTTTTGTCTAATTCAACTATTTATTTAGTATTATATTTTACTAGACGTGTGAAATATTGCTGATGATGATGATGGTAATGATGATGATGATGATGATGATGATGAAGCTTAGTAATGAAAGTAAATCTCTCTCTCTCTCTCTCTCTCTCTCTCTCTCTCTCTCTCTCTCTCTCTCTCTCTCTCTCTCTCTCTCTCTCTCTCTCTCTCTCTCTCTCTCTCTCTCTCTCTCTCTCTCTCTCTCTCTCTCTCTCTCTCTCTCTCTCTATCTATCTATCTATCTATCTATCTATCTA
>NC_059298.1:29798587-29808587 GCF_017591435.1 Portunus trituberculatus | reverse complement strand
ACCTGTGTGAGGCATTGCAAGGTTGCATCGTCACTGCTCTCATAACCACGGGACTGGGGTTGACCCTTTCTGGGTAAAAGTTTCGTCCCAGTACCTGTGTAGGTAATAATACTTTGGATCGTTTCGCCATCGCCATCGCCGCACCGTTAGCCTCGATAAACGGATCGTTATCCTCAACAAACACATCTGTACCGTGGACACTGGAATCGCAACCTGTCGTGGAATCCCATTGTTAGCGTGGACTCATTTTCCTTCGCGGCTTCAAGCTCACTGATTGTTGTCAACTTGCAGCGCCTCATACTAGGCAAGGCGTCGCCTTAAGCAGGGTGCCGTGTCTACCGTCCATCAGATGATGCCGTGAGGGGCCTTTAAGGGGTGATAAGGGCTCCTTGCATAGAGTCTGGTGGTGAGTGGTGTGTACAGGACCTCTGCTTATAATGACATCGGGCTGAACAACTCGCCATGAACGAGGGCACGCTGTGCGCCATGAGCCAGGCACTGACCGTACCAGTGGTCCTTTACGGGGTGAAAAGGACTCACTGACAGTGTTTGGGGAGTGGAGTGTGGCGGGTTATGCTCATGGCTACCCGTGTGAGGCGCAGTAAGGTGGCAGCGTCACTCTCCTCGCACTCACGGGTCTGGGGTGAACTCTTACGGGGTGAAAGGGTTCGCCCCAGTACCTGTGTAGGCAAGTGAACTTCAATTGCGTCGCAGTGAGGTGGCAGCGCCACTCTCCTCGCACCTAAGGGTGTGGGTGGACCCTTACGGGGTGAAAGGGTTCATCCCAGCACCTGTGTAGGCAAGTGGACTTCAATTGCAGCGCAGGAAGGTGGCAGCGTCACTTTACTCGCACTCAAGGGTGTTGGGTGGATCCTTACGGGGTGAAAGGGTTCGTCCCAGTACCTGTGTAGGCAAGTGGACTTCAATATTGTGTCTTGAAATCGCATCGTGAGGACTGGAACCGCATCGACATCGTGGAAACCCGCATCGTTCCCGTGGAAACTGGAATTGCATCTTGATCGTGGAAACTCGCATTATTATCTTGGAAACTGGAAGGGCATCTTTATCATGGAAAGGCATCGTCATTTTGGAAACTTGCATCGCTATCGAGGAAACTGGAATGCCATTGTTATCTTGGAAACTCGGAGCGCTATCGAGGAATCTGGAATCAAATCTTATCGTACACACTGTTATCGTGGAAGCTCTCGTGATCGTCGTTCGTTTCGTTATCTCTGAATTACTTAATTAGTCTTGGTATTATTATTAGCCTCCGTAATAATAGAGATGTTGGTCATTTTATCTTATCTCTTTTACTGTATTTTTTTCAGGGTACAGTTTAGTGTTCTTCAACCTTTTCTAAATTCGTGCACCTTTTCGAGAAGCAAGGAGGACTATAAAAGAAATGCATCAATATTCGTAATTTTCCCTACTTTAAGACTGAAAATCGATAGATAACATTATTGAATATCTACCTGAAGCTACAGTTTTTTAGTCCTAAACAGTCGCTATATAGAGCGAAATGTACTATAACAAAATGCCACATCTCAAACACATTAGGCCCGTGTTCCGTCGGAGTGTAATATATTACTATTGTGAATAAATCGCAATACTTTGATTAATATCAATAGGAGAGGACCCAAACTGTCACAATTTCAGTGTTCGCAGGAGAGAGTCAGTATCGTCTCGCGGTACAGAGTAATCGTCTCTAAACACTGTATTACGATGTATCTATTGATTTGCCAGGGTTTTACTCCTACCAGTATTTTTCTGTTCTTATTCTACCATGGTATTTCTTTATAGTTACTTGAGTTTATACGACTGACATCATAATATAGAGCAAAACATAATTGTCTGGTGTACCAAGATCTTTCATTTCTAGAGACTTAATTAAATACAGCACGGAACCTTAACACACATTTCACCTCGCTTCTGCACAGGTTAATTCTTCTTCTTCTCAACCTTTTAATGTGATGTACCCTCGAAGTCTTTCAGTATTGATCACGTACCCTTACCCACAATGCAGCGTCAGGAAGGGTAACAATAAATGCATGGTTTATTGACTTAGTTTATTAAGTTTAAATTGTGTTATATATGTGGAGCAGACACAATTTTTAATTAATATTAGTATGTTTCTATGAGGTAGTGTCGATAGGAACTGGTACCTCACAGGGAGACACTATATGTGACTAACATGCAATGCATTTACCAAAAAGGAACTATATCAGACAATTTTCGATCATTATGGCAGTGAACTAGTGTTGCTTGCAGCTAGTTGCAACTTGTAACTAGTAACAGTGATAAATAAGTCACTGTGTGTGTGAATAACATATAAAATAAGAAATCGGAGCAAATATTATAGGTTTGTAAGGTTGTGTGGCAACTGTAATCCAAGAGAGCTTCCTCTCAAGTGATATAACTCCAAGAGTTTCCTTGTTAACGTTGTTAACGTGTCCTGGTTCTAGTGAAGGACACATTGTATACTACAAACGAATTTGCTGCTATTTAAAACTGAAGCATTTTGAGAAACCCGCCACGTACCCCAAAAATTCCTCTCACGTACCCCTGGGGGTACGCGTACCCCAGGTTGAGAACCCCTGCTCTAAAGCATTCACTTATCTTTCGCCTTTTACTACGGCATCGATATCTGGCTCAATGGAGTCTGTACCCTTGCTACCTATCATCGACTTTTTTGCATTCCTTATTCTTCTTTCGCCAGCACTCACTCCCTGGAAGGCAGTCAGCTATCGGCAGCATCAGGGTCACGGCGGCCGGTCAATGCATCAATACTTCACCCTTGTACCTAACACCACTCCCTGCTCTCCATCCACTACCACTCCCTACCGCTCCCTTCCTTACCACTTCAATACTAAGACGCAATTTTCTTTACCACGGGTTTTTAGGGGTGTGATTAGACGGTTTTATTTGCATTAGGAAGGGTCTATGGTGGTCAGAAGATTAATGGCCACAGTCTTCACTATTTTAATCCCCCACATAAGTTTCTGAAGCTGTATAAAATCACCAAATGGTAGGCAGAAAGAATAAGGAAACGCGTCATGGTACTGAAGAGGTTAAGTGTAGCCCAGCAGGTGACCCAGCAGGTGACTCTCCATGCTCTTCAACTACGAATAATGGACGCAAACTTCCCTTGAATAATAAATTGGGACAGCTCAGGTTTGGTTAGTGCATTTTTTTCATTTATGGAAGAAGGTTAGCTGGCCAAGGGCAACAAAAAACTATAACAAAAGGGTCCATTTGATTGCCAGTTTCCGAAAAGATTAGTAGAATTAGCCAAAAGTCTAGGAAAAATGTCTTGAAAGTTAAGTTAAATTTGATTAGGTTAGGTTAGGTTAGCTCAGGTTTAGAAGAGTTTACAATAAGGACAGGCTAGCTAAGGCAAGATTTAAGAAGTTTATCACAGTGGGGAATAATTTGGGTGAGGTTTTCATGTAGGAATCTTCATTGGTAGGAAGGTATGCAAGTGTCCCGGGAGAGCATACACCTGGTTCACACTTACCTGAAGGCTGAAAGGAGGAACACTGCCTGTCTGTCCTCTTACCTGTGAATAGAGAAGAGATATTATTAGTCACGTATGGGAGAGGGAGAAGCTGACGAGAATATGGAAGGAAGGAAGGAAGGAAGGATGGGTGGAATGAGTCAAATAGTGAATGATTGAATGGGGGAAGGAAGAAAGAAAAAAATAGGATAAAAGGGAAAAAGAAAAGACGAATCGAATGATGGAAATGATCTCTCTCTCTCTCTCTCTCTCTCTCTCTCTCTCTCTCTCTCTCTCTCTCTCTCTCTCTCTCTCTCTCTCTCTCTCTCTCTTCCCGTTAACACCTCAAATTTCTAAAACCACAGTCCATTACACACACACACACACACACACACACACACACACACACACACACACACACACACACACACACACACACACACACACACACACACACACACACACACACACACACGCACTATTCAACATTCCGTATCCCTAACAAGTATTCTCCAAACACACCACCGTCAGCAACACCATCCCTGCATCAACTTACAGCCTTGACCTGCTCTTGTGTGTATATTTTCAGCCACAACGCCTGCCAGGGGGAACGGAGTGGAGGTGCAGTATAGAGAAGGGGTAGGCAAGCATTTATTTACCGTCCATCATCTATCAATACACGTGCATCCGTCTCTGTGCCTGGAGGTAGTGCATTATTAGAAGGAACTGCAGTGTGGAGGAAAAGGTTATGGATGTGGGTTTAGTCAGGGCAAGGTCACGTCCTCTCTCTTCTCATTAATATGTTAGTGTGTGATAGTCTTCGCTTTATGGATCTCAGTTGGATTTGTCTCTTTTTTTTTCTTCTCGGCGAGTTTTCTGGTTAATAAAAGCGGGTGTTTCGATTATTGTCTTTAATTATTTGTTCCATTGTGTAAAGAAATGGATGGAGTGTAAATAGACAGGCAAACAAGATACTACTGCCAAAATTTGAGAGAATGATTAACTGCATTACCACTACAACCACCTCCACCATCACAACCACAGTCACCATCACCACCACAACCAACATCATCACCACCATCAACACCTTATTTCTTCTCAGTATCGGTACATCAGCCAATGCATGTACTGTACCTAATGTCCTCCTCCTCCTCCTCCTCCTCCTACTACTACTACTACTACTACTACTACTACTACTACTACTACTACTACTACTACTACTCCTACTACTACTACTACTCCCAATACTACCTACTACTACTACTACTACTACTACTACTACTACTACTACTACTACTACTACTACTACTACTACTACTACTACTACTACTCTATGCTATCCTGTCTCACTAATAGAGTAGAACAATTATTCAAACAACCTAGTAAGTCAGAGTATGTTGATGTTTGGACTTCCTTTGTATTCCTTTCCATTCCTCCTCCTCCTCCTCCTCCTGTTCCTCCTGTTCCTCCTCCTTCTCCTCCTCCTCTTCCTCTTCCTCCTGATTCTCTTGACCAGGTGTATTTTGAGCCAGGGCAGTAACCCAAGCAAGCAATCAGGAGCCTCGTTCAATACACGGGCGCATCACTCACTCTCTCTGCCTCTCCCTCTCTCCCTCTCTCCTCCTCTCCACCGCCCCGTCTCTCATACCGAATCTTGCATTTATTCACATTCTCTGCCTATATGCTTCGTTTTTCGTGATTGTGTGTGTGTGTGTGTGTGTGTGTGTGTGTGTGTGTGTGTGTGTGTGTGTGTGTGTGTGTGTGTGTGTGTGTGGTGGTAGTGGTGGTGGTAGTAGTAGTAGTAGTAGTAGTAGTAGTAGTAGTAGTAGTAGTAGTAGTAGTAGTAGTAGTAGTAGTAGTAGTAGTAGTAGTAGTAGTAGTAGTAGTAGTAGTAGTAGTAGTAGTAGTAGTAGTAGTAGTAGTAGTAGTAGTAGTAGTAGTAGTAGTAGTAGTAGTAGTAGTACTATGATAGAAACAACAACTGTAAGCATAACAACAAAACAACAATAATAACTAATAATAATAATAATAATAATAATAATAATAATAATAATAATAATAATAATAATAATAATAATAATAATAATAATAATAATAATAATAATAATGATATGTTAGTGTGTGATAGTCTTCGCTTTATGGATCTGAGTTGGATTTGTCTTTTTTTTTTCTCGACGAGTTTTCTGGTTAATAACAACAACAACAACAACAACAACAACAACAACAACAACAACAACAACAAGCAACAACAACAACAACAACAACAACAACAATAACAATAACAATAAGGGCAATACACCTTAATAAAACACATAATCTTACATGGCTGGGCAAAAAGGCATTATTGGGACGTACTCTTCAGGTTAATAGTTTGTGGAAATATGATTAAAAGGGGACAGTCTGCTAATTGGCCTCATGTGCAGAGAGAGAGAGAGAGAGAGAGAGAGAGAGAGAGAGAGAGAGAGAGAGAGAGAGAGAGAGAGAGAGAGAGAGAGAGAGAGAGAGCGCTATATACATTTTCTTTACATGCATTAGAGAACAAAAGCAAATAAACAAATTAAAAAAATCAAGAGAAAATGATGAAATGAAATAAAACGAAAAACATCAACATTGTAAATAAATAAATAAATAAATAAATAAACAGAAAATGGAAATAAAAAAATAAAACCTAGGATAGAGAAAGGAAGAGAAAAAATAGTGCCATTCAAATGCCGTTCAGCAAAAAGAGAGGAGACAGGAATAGAACAGAGGGCAAAGTCAATTAATTTCCCGTAGTGGTTTGCATCGGAGTGAGTGGCTGTTGTGTGCCATTTACCTGCACACTGAGGGAACCCACACGCCTCTCACCCCGGTCCCGAACCCTCTCCCTGCTACTGCTGCTGCTGCTCTCCTTAAAACTGAACCACATGACTACAATTATTCTTTTTCTATGTAAGAGGGAGAACTACCAAGGGAGAAAAATAATATTAGATAAGTGTTTTCATATTGATTGTGCTTACTATTTGAGGGTCTTCTTAAACCTTAACCCCTTCAGTATCATGACACATTTCCATATTCATTCTGCTTACTATTTGGTGATTTTATACAGCTTTAGAAACTTGTGTGGGGGATTAAAATAGTGAAGACTGTAGCCATTAATCTTCTGACCCCCATGAACTCTTGCTAATGTCAATAAAATGGTCTAATTGTACACAAATCTCAAGGTAAAACTGTGTCCCATTACTGAAGAGGTCAAAATAATGAAGACTATGGCCAGTAATCCACTGACCTCCATAAACTCTTCCTAATGTCAATGAAATGGTCTAATTGTACACAAATCTCATGGTAAAAATATGTTCCAGTACTGAATGGATTAATAGAATGTTATTGTTTAAATTAAGGCTATAACTGAAATGTACCACTCACTTAGCAACTCAATTCTTTCAATATTTAACTAGAGACATAAACAAATAAAGAGAAGCTGTGAGAAGATATTGCTGCTTCCAGTAGTCTCCTTAACACTCAATAGAATATTATAGTTTAAGTTAAGACTGTAACTGAAATGCACTGACTAATGTACTAAGGCAAACACAATTCTTTCAAAAGCTAACTAGAGTAAGAGCTGTAAGAAAATATAAGGCGTAGATATGGCGAGAAGATAATGGTACTACTATTCTCCTTAAAACTCAAAAAATATTATAATTTAAGCTGAGACTGTAAATGAAATGCACTGACTATTGTACTAAGGCACCTCTTCTCTATCAAAAGTTAACTAGAACATAAGCAAATAAGGAGAAGCTGCAAGAGGAAGATATACGGCGTAGAAGATAATGCTGTTGGTGGTACTCTCCTTAAAACTCAAAGGAATATTACAATTTAAGCTAAGATTATAACTGAAATGCACTGACTTATGTACAAAGGCAACACAGTTCTTTCAAAACTTAACTAAAACATAAACAAATAATTAGAAGGAGCCGGAGGAATTAAGGCGTACATGTGGCTGTCCCAGTGAAAAATAACAAACAAACTTAAAGTATACATATATCCAAGTTCCAACCACTAATCATTTCAATCCATAAATCTGTCAATATCCTTTTAAAGTTTCCTATTGGCTCTCCACTAATGACGGTCTGTGTCTATTTAATTTCCCTTCAACTCTCTCTAAATAAAAGTTCTTTCCATTCATTTCCTTTCCCAGTCCACAACTCTCTAAATAAAAAATAAAAAAGTAAGAGAGAAATAAAAGCCATAATAAAAGCAGAACACACACACACACACACACACACACACACACACACGTTTCATCCCACAGGAGTTTAAACATTTACACTACAACCATTATTACTACAAACTATCACCATGTTACTACGCAAAAACTCTCTCTCTCTCTCTCTCTCTCTCTCTCTCTCTCTCTCTCTCTCTCTCTCTCTCTCTCTCTCTAAATGTGGGTCACTGCCATATCGAACCCTTCTGAAAATGGACCACGAATCCCTTGCGAGTTAAAAATGTCACAAATTATCGTACGTTTCCACAAGGACAGATATACGAGAGAGAGAGAGAGAGAGAGAGAGAGAGAGAGAGAGAGAGAGAGAGAGAGAGAGAGAGAGAGAGAGAGAGAGAGAGAGAGAGAGAGAGAGAGAGAGAGAGAGAGAAGGAAGCATACGGGATCGAAGGATGGAGGCGAAAAATGAGACAGGTTTAGAAAGAAAATTATGAAAAGGAACTACTACTACTACTACTACTACTACTACTACTACTACTACTGCTGCTGCTACTACTACTACTACTACTACTACTACTACTACTACTACTACTACTACTACCACTATTACTATTACTACTACTACTACTACTACTACTACTACTACTACTACTACTACTACTACTACTACTACTACTACTGCTACTACTATTACTACTACTACTACTACTACTACAATAACCACTACTACCACCACTTCTATTACTACTACTACTACTACTACTACTACTACTACAACCATTAGCGAGACAACCACAACACCCAGGACAGCTCAAGTGAGTTTTCCCAATGCCCTCACAGCACCACATGTCCCTAAGTGGTTTCCTGCAGCTTTACAGGACGTAATTTCCAACTGATGAGTCCTTTTAAGACCTAACACCCATATTTTGTACCCTCTTTCCCTCCCTCCCTCTCTCCCTCTCTCTCTCTCTCTCTCTCTCTCTCTCTCTCTCTCTCTCTCTCTCTCTCTCTGGCTCGTATTCTCATATTCTGCACTTCACCTCCACTATTTTGAAAGGCTTTATTTAAATTTTCCCGAGTTTTTTAATGTGTTTTACGGTTCTAGAGGCACAGTGACAAGATTTCTGCATTATTAACTGTAGAAACGCTCTTGAAAACCCCGCTAATCATTTGTGGCCTTAGAAAACAGGCATGGTGAGAGAACAAAGCGTTTCTAAATACGAACTCTCTCTCTCTCTCTCTCTCTCTCTCTCTCTCTCTCTCTCTCTCTATCTATCTATCTCTGCTCACACAAACAACCTCCACAACAACAGGTCACTGAAGAGACAAGACTAGAGCCACAACGCAGCTCAACACACAAGAAACAGCGACTCCACTAAATGCTTCACTCCTTTCTCTTTCAACAGTAGGAGCAGCACATCCCTAGATCTGCCCCTACTCAGCGCAATGGAGGAAGAGCTCTGGCCGGCGCGCAGGCTGGTCTCTGGAGATGTAGTGTGGAGTCCCTTGGGTAGAGTGTGCGTAAGGTAAAGTAGGTGCCTCTGCCTTTACTCTGGGCTTTGGAACGCTTTTTTTTTTTAATCTTTTGGTTTTATTTATGTATTTATTTGGTTTATTTAGTTTTTTTTTTACTTTCTGTGTGTTTAAGTGAGTACTGGGCCCTGTGTGTGTGTGTGTGTGTGTGTGTGTGTGTGTGTGTGTGTGTATTATTTTCGTCTATCTAAAATACTAACTCACTGAAGCACAAAATAGATAACTGGTCCTTTATTTTTTACTTTTTTTCTCTCTCTTTAGTGTCAAAAGAAATACAAAGATAAGAAAATAAATATATAAACAAATAACTAAAACAGACACATAGATATAAAAAAAACCCAGTAAATTTAGGAATAACAAAGCATAAAAAGAAAATAAAACCAATCACTCACTAGTAACCAAGCGTAAAAAGGAAAAAAAAACATTCTAGATAAGGCAAGTCAAAAGTCACCCAATACTTGCACACCGTTCAGGAAATCATAACCTTTTACAAGCTATCTCTTTTCTCTATCTCCTATTCCCTACACTCTGTCCTAGTAACAACCTCTCTCTCTCTCTCTCTCTCTCTCTCTCTCTCTCTCTCTCTCTCTCTATCTATCTATCTATCTCATTATTATCATTATTAATACTTGTTATTTTCATTACTATTATTTTATTACCTTTTTTTTATGTAGGAGAGAGGGCCAGCTAAGGGCAACAAAATATAAAAAAAAAAAGACCCCACTTGAGTATTAATGAGTACCAATATGATCTTGTGATGGATGGCCCAGAAT
>NC_059298.1:29793587-29796087 GCF_017591435.1 Portunus trituberculatus | reverse complement strand
TCCTTTTCTCGTATCTTCCATCTCTTCTCTTCCAGTTCTCTATTCTCCTTCCATTCCTTCTTAAAACTCTCCATCCATCCATCTTTCTCTCTATTCCGTCCTCTTTCCAACCTTTCATCTCTCTTCTTCTTTCCTCGACCATATATTTCCTCCTTCCATCTCTGTTCCTCCTTCTCTTCCCTCCATCTTATTTTCTCCTCTCCTATTTTTTCCCTCCATTTTTCCATCTTCTCCCTCCCTTCTATTCCTCTTTTTCTCCTCTGATTTTCCTCCATTACCTCTTTCCCTCACCTTCTCATACCCTGTTCTTTCCTCTCCTGTTTTCTTCCTTCATTTTTCTATTTTCTCCCTCTCTCTCTGACCTTCTATTCCACTTTCTCTCCTCTGGTTTTCCTCCATTACCTCTTTCCCTTCTTCCTTCCTTCCTTCTCCATCTCTCCCAGTGTGGTGAGTTCTTCCATTCACCATCCCTCCACCGCCATTACCATGTGTCAACACCCTTTCTTTTGTCCTCTTTGTCCACCAATATTACTACCTCTCTCTCTCTCTCTCTCTCTCTCTCTCTCTCTCTCTCTCTCTCTCTCTCTCTCTCTCTCTCTCTCTCTCTCTATCTATCTATCTATCTATCTATCTATCTCTATGACAAAAATGAAAATAAAATCAAAACTTCGCAGGAAAAATAATAAGTTGTGTGAAAATCGTACAGGCAGGTGTGTGGTTGCCAAGAGGAGGTGTGGAGCGGGTGTGGAGGCATGCAGCGTGGGTGTAGGTGTGGGTGTAGGGCGGCTAGGTGGCGGGATACGTAATGCTGGTACGGGTCAAGTGTCAAACAGAGGTGGGGAGCCGAATAACAATTGACTCATATTTTCAAACACTTATGCGCTTTACCTCCACTATCTGAAAAGCCTTTATCTAAATCTACACGAGGCTTTTTTATGGGTTTTTATAGTTCTACAGGGAGAGTGGCAATATTTCTACATTGTTAACTGGACGAACACTCTTGTAAAACCTCGCTAATCATCTCTGTGGCCCTAGAAAATGGTCATGGTGAGAGAGCAAAGCGTTTCTGAATACAGGCCAATAAGTACTGATGCAGATGCCCAAAGCAGTGAATGATGTACCGCTACGAACACTTTTTGAGTCTTTGTGTTTGTTATTTTCCGGCTACGCAAGACCACGTTAAGTCAAGGCAACCTAACGTAACCTAATGTAACCTAACCTAATCTAACGTAATTTAACCAAACCTAGCGTAACCCGAACTAACTTAACCTAAATTAATCTAACCAAACTCAAATTAACCTAAACTAACCTAGGCTAACCTAACATAACTTAACCAAACACAACCTAACCTAAGCTAACCTAACTTAACCTAACCTAACCCAAAGTAACCTAACCTAACCTAACCTAACTTAACCAAACCCAATCTAACCCAACCTAACCTAACCTAACCAACACGTGTATACACAACTATATCATGTGTTCTACTTTTCATCTCTTTGCTTCTCTCTCTCTCTCTCTCTCTCTCTCTCTCTCTCTCTCTCTCTCTCTCTCTCTCTCTCTCTCTCTCTCTCTCTCTCTCTCTCTCTCTCTCTCTCTCTCTCTCTCTCTCTCTCTCTCTCCTTTCGTCCCCGCCTTTATAGAGACAAAGACTGAATTTCTACCCTGTTTTCTTTAATATGTCTTGTTTATGAGTATTTTTGCTTAAAAATAAATACTTTACATGCATACGTTATTAATCTCTCTCTCTCTCTCTCTCTCTCTCTCTCTCTCTCTCTCTGTTCACAAAGGAGGACAAAGATCATATGACAGCACTACCATAAACGTGTGTGTGTGTGTGTGTGTGTGTGTGTGTGTGTGTGTGTGTGTGTGTGTGTGTGTGTGTGTGTGTGTGTGTGTGTGTGTGTGTGTGTGTGTGTGTGTGTGTGTGTGTGTGTGTGTGTGTGTGTGTGTGTGTGTGTGTGTGTGTGTGTGTGTGTGTGTGTGTGTTTGTTTGTTTGTTTGTTCGTTTGTGTGTGTGTGAGCTGGCAAGGAAGAATGACCCTATAAACATAATAATGCAAACACTAAATTCTGTTTACTCTCCTGTCCTTTTACCTTTCTCTCTCTCTCTCTCTCTCTCTCTCTCTCTCTCTCTCTCTCTCTCTCTCTCTCTTTCCTCTTTTTCTCCTCCTCCGTTGCTCTTTCTCTTTCCTTCCTGCTACTGCTATTACTACTACTACTACTACTACTACTACTACTACTGCTGCTACTACTACTACTACTACTACTACTACTACTACTACTACTACTACTACTACTACTACTACTACTACGTTATTACTACTATGACTACTACTACCACTTCTACTCTCTCTCTCTCTCTCTCTCTCTCTCTCTCTCTCTCTCTCTCTCTCTCTCTCTCTCTCTCTCTCTCTCTCTCTCTCTCTCTCTCTCTCTCTCTCTCTCTCTCTCTCTCTCTCTCTCTCTCTCTCTCTCTCTCATTATTTCTTCATTCTTTTCA
>NC_059298.1:29781087-29788587 GCF_017591435.1 Portunus trituberculatus | reverse complement strand
AGAAAAGCACGTATGAAATATAGCATCCTTTATCAACTATCAGGTAATGACAACAAAGGAGCGCCAGTGTAGTTCCCCGGATGCATGGACGACTTTGTCCATTATAGCATTGATAGACTGATGATTTTCTAGTTTAGTGGTGTGCTTATCAACAATTGGCCATTTTTTGACATTGACTCTTCTAGTTCTCAGCCCTAGAATTTACCTTTAAATGACGAACTTTCTTTAAACAAACTTGCAGAGAGTGACAATCAATTTTTAAGCGGTGGAGGCGGCGATGAATTTTTATAATCGTTTTTTAGAGGTATATGGGCAGTTTCTCTTTTATATATATTAGGAATACAATACCTCTCAATGATATATGTAGCTTTTTTTTTTCTTCCTTTATAAACTCCACACTCCATACACGTCAATACTGCACGATGCTTTGAATACTGCGCTTTTATTTTTGCTCCTCTTCATCTTACTTTTATATACACGCACATTGTTACCACACATCTTCGTAATGTTAACTCCTTCAGCACCATGACGCGTTTCCATATTCATTCTGCTTACTATTTGGTGATTCTATACAGCTTCAGAGACTCATGTCGGGGGATTAGATTAGTAAAGACTGGCCATTAATCTTCTGACCTCCATATACCCTTCCTAATGTCAATAAAATGGTCTAATCGTACACAAATCTCAAGGTAAAAATGTGTCCCAGTACTGAAGGGGTAAAGTCCACATGTTCTTCACACCAGCACTCCATCACCACATGCCTTCAGTAAACAGTAAGTCCACAGGCTCTACACACTAGCACTCCATCACCACACACCTTCAATAAACAGTAAGTAAACAGGAAGTAAATGGCAAGTAAATGATAAGTAAACAGTAAGTACATGTATTCTACAATCCAGCACTTCACCAACACACGACTTCAATAAAATAAAGTAAGTACACGAATTCTACACACCCCGTCGGACCAAGAACACGAATTCTACACACCCCGTCGGAACAAGTACACGAATTCTACACATCCCGTCGGACCAAGAACACGAATTCTACACACCCCGTCGGACCAAGGACACGAATTCTACACACCCCGTCGGACCAAGAACACGAATTCTACACATCCCGTCGGACCAAGGACACGAATTCTACACACCCCGTCGGAACAAGTACACGAATTCTACACACCCCGTCGGACCATACATTTAATTAAAGCGATTCTAATTTATTTTCCATCATTTCTGTATACGCCCCCGCCAAGCCGCCACCCAATTAGGAAACGTCTCTGGCCTAATATAATTTTCTCAAGCTATTACTTAAACAACGCCCTTGAGATAACATATATATATATTTTTAAACTGACCTAATATTTCCCATAGACCCTTAGCATTTTCCTAAAGTATATTGGTTTGATAGTTACCCTCTTAAGTACCATGACGCGTTTCCATATCTATTCTGATTACTCTTTGGTGATTTGATACAGCTTTAGAAACTCATATGGGGGGTGAGAATTGCGAAGACTGTGGCTATTAATCTTCTGACTCCCTTAGACCCTTCCTAATGTCAATAAAATGGTCTAATCGTACACAAATCTCAAGGTAAAAAATGTGTCCCAGTACTGAAGGGGTTAACATTCATGTGATACTTAGTAACGCTGACAGTACTGCGCCTTTTTTTCCTCTCTAGTGTATGATCACGTGGCACAGTTTAATTAGAAGAGAAGGAAAGTGGCGCCTAGGGATCATATATCACACACACACACACACACACACACACACACACACACACACACACACACACACACACACACACACACACACACACACACACACACACACACACAGGCAAGCAATTTTCCATATTCACTTACTACACAAGTATCGCTAACAATTCTAAACTGGCTTCCATTTCTTGATTCTTCCCTTTCGTTTGATTTTTTTTGTAAGGGGATAGCAAACTGGCAGGTGTGTGTGTGTGTGTGTGTGTGTGTGTGTGTGTGTGTGTGTGTGTGTGTGTGTGTGTGTGTGTGTGTGTGTGTGTGTGTGTGTGTGTGTGTGTGTGTGTGTGTGTGTGTGTGTGTGTGTGTGTGTGTGTGTGTGTGTGTGTGTGTGTGTGTGTGTGTGTGTGTGTGTGTGAGAGAGAGAGAGAGAGAGAGAGAGAGAGAGAGAGAGAGAGAGAGAGAGAGAGAGAGAGAGAGAGAGAGAGAGAGAGAGAGAGAGAGAGAGAGAGAGAGAGAGAGAGAGAGAGAGAGAGAGAGAGAGAGAGAACCACCAACCTATCTCAGTGCACCGTGGCTTCATCACCTTCACCACCACTTCTCCTCTGACACCATTCACTATTCAGTCACAACGGACAAAACTTTCCTCATTCATTATCATCTTGCCCAATAAAAAGAAAAAAGAAGAAAAAACAGGAAAAAAGTATCTGACACTTCTATTCACATACAAGTATAAAGAACATAGCTATTTTTTTTTCCAATTCTTACCTCTATTGTTCTTCTATGTCACTACCAACATTTTCACACCATTATAAATCTGCACACAAAAACTCCCTCCCTCTTACTTCACTCTAACATGGTCTTTGCTTGCTAGAGGAGCTGCAGCGTGTCCAACTCCCTAATGCAAGGGTTAACCAGTAGGTACTCTCAATCGTTCATACCTTTCTCTGGTAAACTCTGGAACTCCCTGCCTGCTTCTGTATTTTCCTCTTCCTACGACTTGATTTCATTTAAGAGGGAGGTTTCAGACGACAAAGGAGACCCAAGTAATTGTTTTTTCCATCTCAGTTTCTATTCTGCTCAGTCTCTCGAACCAAGTCTTAATCATAGGGGAGAAAAAAAACGATCCCCTCTTGTCTCACCAATCACTCCAGCATTGCAGCACCACCGAGAGAAAATGAAAGTATTCCCCAATCTCCTCCATTCTCTATATAAAACCAGTGAAAAAAGACAAACCCTGCATTTATTTTCCTCTCAACCCGCATATCAAACCACCTCCATCTTGTCATCACTGAAAGAAAATGCTAGTAATGCCTGCTTGCCACCAGCCCACAGACCTTCACCGACCGTCTTTTTCACCACATCACCACTCAAACACAGTATTCTCAACCCCTTTGCTCTCTCATCATGACTGTTTTCAAAAGCTACAGAGATGAATTGCCAGCTTCTCACGAGTGTTTCTCCTGTTGTTAATGTAAAAATCTTGTTAATCAGTCACTGAGATCATGAAAACACCTTTAAAAACCTAGTGTGACTTCAACTAGAGCCTTTCCACTGAAGATATTGCAGAGAAGTTAAAATACCACTTTGAATATTTCCTCACCAGCTTACACACCATCACCACTCAAACACCACACCGTATTCTAAATCACTATACTCTCTCACCACGACTATTTTCAAAGGCCACAGAGATGAACTGCCAGCTTCTCACGAGTGTTTCTCCCGTTAACAATGTAGAAATCTTCTTAATCTGTCACTGAGACCATGAAAACACCTTTAAGAACCCAGTGTGACTTGAACCAGAGCCTTTTCCAGCGAAGATATTGCAGAAAAGTTAAAATACAACTTTTAATATTGCTTCGCCTGGATAACACAGACGTTCCAGTGATCAACTCCCTCTCCTTCTCTCCCTCTATATCTCTCTCTCCCTTTCCAAAGTCACCTCATACGAATCAGGCCAAATGACGCAACTTTGGAACCCTTTAAGTCAAGCGGCCTCTCTCCCTCTACCCTGCCCTTTAATCACGGCCATTTCAACTCAACTAACTGATCGTGATGAAGCTTGTTACGTGAGGCCTCGGGGACGGCAACTGGGGTGGTGGTGAGGGTGAGGAGGTCAGGAGAGGTGAGGGATGAGGAAGGCTGGAGGAAACTGTGGTATTTTGACGTAGATAACGATGTATTTGTGTGAAGATTGGTCAAAGAAGAGTGATTGAGAGAGAGGAGAAAGAGAGAGAGAGAGAGAGAGAGAGAGAGAGAGAGAGAGAGAGAGAGAGAGAGAGAGAGAGAGAGAGAGAGAGAGAGAGAGAGAGAGAGAGAGAGAGAGAGAGAGAGAGAGAGAGAGAGAGAGACGGCACCTTTCCAACATATCACTCTCTCGCAAACCTTCGTATATTTCACAAAAGAAAAGAAAGAATCACAAAGAAAGAAATAATGAAGAGAATGAATAAATAAAAACAATAACAAAAAATGACGAAGAAAATAAATAAAACCTGAAACATAAATAAACACTAAGAATAAGATAAATATACGCGTTATGCTTTAAGAGAGAGGAATACCAATTTATGTCCAGTCACACTCGTCCCTCTCCAGGCATAATGCAACAACCTTTGGGGACGCCGCGCTCTACGTTCCTCCAGTGTTTACAGGAAGCTTCCCTAAAACTCCGCCAAGAACCGCCTCTATGATGCAACTTGGCTCGTAAGGAAAGGGAAAAAACGGTGGACTCGCTGCATTTTCTTGGGTGGTGTTTGGAAAGTGAATACATGAAGGTGTGTGTTTGTGTGTGTGTGTGTGTGTGTGTGTGTGTGTGTGTTGCGAGTCACTGCCTATAATCCGTTTATCACGGGATGTGGTGCAGGCAGCATAGTGATACCTGCATGCCTCGCCTCCTGCCGCCACACACACAGATCCACGTCTCGCCTACCGCCATTACTCACGTCCTTTCGGCGTGACTCACACACGCCCTCACTCCCGCGCCCGTCACGTCTTCACGCAACTCGCCTCCTCGTTCCTCGCTGCCTTAAACACACAAAGTTCGTCGTCCTTATTGTCTCACGCCCTCACTCCCTCACATCCTCACATCCTCACTTCACACAGGCGTCCATCCTCACTCTCACATCACACATCGCCACACTCCGCACAGGCACGAGAGTGGCATGACGGGGCGGGGCGGGGCGGGGCTGCGTGTCACGCTGCTGTTTGGTGGCTTGGCTATGTAGGCAGGACGCAAGCCGTGCCCCTGGGCCAGACCTTGCCTGGACTCTCTCGGATATACGTACATCGGGGCTGACGAGGGCAAGATTTTCCTCCGGGACAGCTTAGACGCTGGATCGTTTTTCAGCTCCAGTAACACAGCCTGCCGTGACTCGCTAGGAAAAGTAAAAGTAGCATACGATACAAACTGTAATATATATATATATATATATATATATATATATATATATATATATATATATATATATATATATATATATATATATATATATATATTCTGTTTAGATTTGTGAGAAGTATGGTCCCCGAGGCATTCCTGCCCCACTCTTCCTTTCTTGACTCTGGTCTATTGACACAAACAAGCAAGGCTTATAAAGGTGAGTGGCAGCGAGTCTCCCCATTCCAGCGCCTTACTGCCTCACACCTCTGCCCAATGTGCCACCTCTGCCCTGGGGTGCCATCTCGGTCGAACAATGGCTGTTAGCGTGCTGCAGTTCAAGCTATACAGCGATGCTGAGCTCCGTCTTCAGACCTAAGACCTTCAACCTTCGGTAGAGACTCAGTGCGTGTCGCGCAGCTCAGCGTGACAGCCAGTCATTGCATCACTCCCCACACCTTCACCATGCGGCCTTCCGCCAACCAGAGTGTAAGGAGCTGCTTGGGATGTAGATTAGGTCTGTTTCGTCCAGGACTCGAACCCCGGCCATGCACGGGATGGCCAGCACATCGCCAGTAAGCCGGCAGCCCTGCACGCCTGGAGGGTCCAGTGAGCGCGGCGGCAACACAGTGCAGTGAGTGAAGGCCGCCTGATAAGGTGCCACGATCTCACGTAACACGTTAATTACCGTGTCTCAAGGTGTCAGGCAGTAAAGTAACAGTAAGTAAAAAGTGAAATGAAACACTGCATCTCATCAAGTCCCTCCCTTCAGTAACAACAACGCCTGGCGTCAATGGCGCGCCAATTGCCTCCTTCCTGCCTCGCCACCAGCGAACACCTGAGCCGCACGCCCATCCGTCTCTCCACACGTACCTACAGACGTACGTACCAATTCGTGCTCATGTCAGTATATAGCGCACCGCAGGACACTTTCCCTTCTATCTTCCAGTTAACACGGATGCGCGTCGCCTCCCTTCCCTCGCTGCAAGTAGTGAGCGCTGGGGAAGGTCAAGGATAGCCAGCCACTCTACTATTAACACACCAGGGCATCAATTTGCCGTCTCTCGTAACAGCGATGTGTGTTTTCACCAGTTTTTGTGCCAGGAGAGTTGCACCATAAAAGGTGATGATGATTAGCTGGCAATCAGACGAGTCAGCTGCTGCTATTAAGTGAGATGAGTGGAGGCCATCACTGTGTCTGTGTGTGTGTGTGTGTGTGTGTGTGTGTGTGTGTGTGTGTGTGTGTGTGTGTGTGTGTGTGTGTGTGTGTGTGTGTGTGTGTGTGTGTGTGTGTGTGTGTGTGTGTGTGTGTGTGTGTGTGTGTGTGTGTGTGTGTGTGTGTGTGTGTGTGTGTGTGTGTGTGTGTGTGTGTGTGTGTGTGTGTGTGTGTGTGTGTGTACGCAGATGTGTGTGTACATTTTACTGTCACACTTCTTTGTCTGTTTGTATGAAAGTAATTTCTCTCTCTCCCTGCCAATCTCAATCCATCCAACCATCCCCAATCTCTCTCTCTCTCTCTCTCTCTCTCTCTCTCTCTCTCTCTCTCTCTCTCTCTCTCTCTCTCTCTGTCACCCTGACACGTGCGCAGACAAGTAAAATAAAATCCTTCACCTCGTCACCCATTCGGCTACAAGAGGTAACTTTCTCTGAGCAATTTGTCAATGTCCCCGCCGCCCAGATGACCCTGAGAAGGCAAGGCAGCTACGCCCATGCCTCCTGCAGCTTCACCACCACCACCACCACCTCCAGTACCTGTGTAACCTATATACGTACAGCTCACTAACTCATCCCGTGTGTGTGTGTGTGTGTGTGTGTGTGTGTGTGTGTGTGTGTGTGTGTGTGTGTGTGTGTGTGTGTGCTTGTGTGAGATGGAAGGGCGCCGCGTTAAAACCCTCGTCATTCTTCTAGTCAAGTTATAAGTCTTGCCTTGCGCGCCTCTTTGTCATGTGGTCCATATGTGTGTGTATTGCCGAGGCTGCGACGAAGGAAAGCAGGCAAGAGAAAGGGTGACTGGCAAGGACACTGACACAGACACACACACACACACACAGACAGACACATACACACAAACACACAGACAGTCTCAATTTCAGCTCCCCTTTACTTTACTTCGCTCCCTCTGTGTTATTAATTATCTCCACAAAGCATCAGAGCATTGCAAAGATAGTTAATTTGTCTCTCCCTGCATTACCTTCCTCCTAGAAATCCCTCTCTCTATATCTTTCTTCCCCTTATAAACCACGTCAGCTTTTTCTTTCCTCTCGTTACAACCTTAACCTAACCTAACCTAACCTAACGCATGGCATCCTAACACATCATTTGTCTCTCTTTTATCTTACCTTACTCCTAAATACCCTATATATTTTTTTTCTTCCCCTTATAAACGTCATCATCTGTTCCTCTTTCCTCTCGTTACAAT
>NC_059298.1:29763587-29776087 GCF_017591435.1 Portunus trituberculatus | reverse complement strand
ATAAGATTACTAATACAAGGAGGAGAAAATACTAGTGTACATTTCATTAATCTCTTCAGTACCATGACGTGTTTCCATATTTATTCTGTTTACTATTTGCTGGTCATTTTACACAGCTTCAGAAACTTATGTTGGGGATTAAAATAGTGAAGACTGTGGCCACTAATCTTCTGACCTCCATTGACCCTTCCAAATGTCAATAAAACTGTACAATCATACCCAAAACTCATGGTAAAAATGCTTCCGATAGTCTGTGTACTCTAAGATGGCTCCTGGATATAAAACACATTGTAGCTTATTGATAACGTAATAGATTTGATGTTAATAATGCTTGTTTTCTGTTGATCAACGCACTTATTACAAGGATAGCTCACGGTTCTCCTCAAGATCTGACAACCACGCATTCCCTGGGACACCATTCAAACTGAGACCCAAGAGCCATTTTTGAGTAGAAAGACTATAGTACTGAAGGGTTTTATGTAAGATTACTACGGCCAGGGGTAAAAATATTCAAGCGAGCATTTCATTCAACAATTCACGACAAACTGCGCGCTGTATATCTGTGCGAGGAATTGCCACGGAATAAATGAATAAATAGAAGCGCATAAATGAATAAGTAAAACACGTAAGGAAAGATACAAGGCATTTTCTATTTAAAAACTGGATTATATTTTGAGAATTTGGACCATTATTATTGTTATTTACAGAATCGGTAACGACTTGGTGCGATGAATGAATAAATGAATAAATAAATAAATAAATAAATAAATAAATAAATAAGTAAATAAACGAATGAATAAGTAACACTGGTTGAAAATAGTGAAACATGAATAATTGGAGGAAAGACAAAGAGAAGGTCAACGACAGCAACAACAACTACAACAACAACAATAACAACAACAATTACTTCTACTACTACTACTACTACTACTACTACTGTAGTCACTATTACTACTACTACCACTACTACTACCACTACTACTACTACTACCACCACTACCACTACTAATACTACCACTACTACTACTACTACTACTACTACTACTATTACTACTACTACTACTACTACTACTACTATTTCTACTACTACTAATGATACTACTACCACTACCATTATCACTACTATTACTACTACCACTACTACCACCACCAACACTACTACTACTACTACTACTACAACAACAACAACAACTACTACTACTACTACTACTACTACAACAATAACAACAACAACAACAACTACTACTACTACTACAATAACTACTCCTCTAACAATGCCACAATAAACACCATGAACACCACCACAAAAAGACAAAAAAAATATTAAAAAGCAAAAAAATAGAGATATAAGACTCACTACCACACATACACGTATTGAAAACCCACAAAAAATAGCAATAAAACCCATAAAACACTAAATAAACCACTCAACAATAACAAAACACACACAAAGAATGAAAAAAAACACTAATAATGAAACTAGACACCTTCTCTTTCCTCTTCTTTCCCCTTCCCCTCAGAGTGACCTTGACAGACAGAGAGAGAGAGTGGGAGGAAGAGAAGGAGGGAGGGAGGGAGGGAAGGGGAAAATTTTAGGACCCTGCCAGAGGAGAGAAGGAGGAGAGAAGTTGATGGGAAGTTAATGGGAAGTGATTAGAGTTGGCCAGAGTTGAGGACAAGACTTGTTGACGGAAGCTGCAGGAGGGAAGGACGCTGGGGGCTCGGTCAAAAACTTCCCACAGGAGAGAGAGAGAGAGAGAGAGAGAGATTGGAAAGGAACGTAAGGAACTGGAAGAAATACAAAACTGGTAAAAATAAAGAAGAAATGAGATTGTAGAGAGAGAGAGAGAGAGAGAGAGAGAGAGAGAGAGAGAGAGAGAGAGAGAGAGAGAGAGAGAGAGAGAGAGAGAGAGAGAGAGAGAGAGAGAGAGAGAGAGATGAAATGAAAAGGAGGAGAAACATAGGCTCACAATCTCGAAACCTTCTGGACATCACCTCTACTATTTCAAAAGCCTTTATTTAAATTTGCACGACTCTTTTAAGGTGTTTTTACGGTTCTAGAGACAGAATGACAAGATATCTGTATTATTAACTGGAGAAACACTCTTGAAAACCCAGCAAATCATCTCTGTGGCCTTGGAAAATAGTCGTGGTGAGAGAGCAAAGCGTTTCTAAATACGGACCTGAAGTTGGTGTGAAAGGGAAGATGAGAAAGGAATAAACGAGGAGGTTAACTGTAAGAGGAAGGAAAGGAATGTGTTGAGGGTCGTTAAAGGTAGATCAGTGATGTTTGAAGGATCTAAGAGGTAAGTTTGAGAATCTATAAGGGGATTTGAGGAGGGTTTGAGAGTGTTAAAGGATGTGCGTTAACCCCTTCAGTACCATGATGCGTCTTCATATTCATTTTGTTTACTATTTGATGATTCTATGCAGCTTCAGAAACGCATGTGGCTATCAGAATACTAAAGACTCTGTATAATAAACCTTCTGACATCCATAGAACCTTACTACTGCAAATGAAATTATCTTATAACACCCAAAACTCACGGGGAAAAAAATGCGTCCCAGTACTGAAGGGGGTTAAGGGTTTGTGAGGTTCAGAATGGTTTAGAATGAGTTTTTCGGGGTCCAGAGTGAATGTAAGGATAATTTAATGTGTTATTTGACCAACCATGAAGAGGTTTGAGGGGAGAGATTGTGTGAGGCAATAAAGGCAGAGTTTAAAGGTTATTGAGGTTCAGAATGGGTTAAGGAGTGTTTGTGAAGGTTCAGATGGAAGGTAAGGATAGTTTGCTTTGCTTTGAGAGTATATGACAGTATTTGAAGAGTGTTTGGGAGTCTGAGAGCACGTAGACAAACTTTTGCGGGTTATTGAGGTTCAGAATAAGTCGAGGTGCGTTCGTCGAAGTTCAAGGGAAGGTAAAGGTAGTATTCTTTGCTTTGAGAGTATATGAGAGTATTTGAAGAGTGTTTGGGAGTCTGAGAGCACGTGGACAGAGTTTTGCGGGCTATTGAGGTTCAGAATAAGTCGAGGTGCGTTCGTCGAGGTTCAGATAAGTTGAGGTGCGTCTGTCGTGTTTCAAGGGGAAGGTAAGGCTAGTTTGCTTTGCTTTTAGAGTATTTGAGGGTATTCGAAGTGTGTTTAAGAGGACGTGGACAGAGTTTAGAGGGTTGATAAGGTTCAGAATAGCTTAAAGGGTGTTTATGAAGGTTCAGATGTAAGGTAAAGGTAGTTTCCTGTGGTAGATGCGATTATATTAGGGTATTTGACAGACTTTAAGGGGTTATTGAGGTTCAGAATGGCTGAAAGGGTGTTTGTGAAGGTTCATATGTAGGGTGAGGGTATTTTGCTGGGTTGTGAGAGAGGTAAAGGTGGGCGGTGGTAAACAGAGCGAGGGTGGGCGGAGGTAAATAGAGTTAATAGCCGTTGAGGGGACTTGAGAGGACGCGAGGGGAGAGTCGAATACAGTTGAGGGGAGTTTGGTCGAGGTAGTGGTGGGAAAAAAATATTATAGAAGGTGATGAGAGGGGTGTTGTTCTTATGTCATCACCACCACCACCACCGCCATCACCACCATAGTTACCTCCATCAACACCAATACTACTACTGCTATTACACTGGTCGATGTAGTGGAGGAAAAATAATGCTGGAGGTGATATGAGGTGAGGGGTGATGCTCTTCTTATATGTCACCACCACCATCACCACCATCACCACCACCACACTCATCACCAGTATTATTCGAGGTAGTGGAGGAAAAATAATGTAGGAGGTAGTGAGAGGTGAGGGAAAAGCGAGTGGTGATGTCCTTTTCTTCACTGTCACCACCACCACCACCGTAGTCATCACCATCAACACCAATACTACTACTACTACTACTACTACTACTATACACTTATCACCATCACCACCATCACCACCAGTCAACATCATCAGAACCACACAGCCACAGCATCACCACCAGCACCGTGTCACCTCCGCCATCAACACCATCACTTGTACAACAACCTAAGCACCACCACTATCATCACCATCACCACCATTAACACATCACTATTTGACCAGCATAGCTATCACCATTTCTATCATTTAATCATCATTCAATCACCATTAACACCATCACTACCACCATCTTTAGGAAACAACACAGCCCTATATATAGTCACCACCACACTTATCACCATACACCATATTCAGAAACGCATCCCTCTCTCTAAAAGCGACCATTTTAAAAAACCATAGATTAGCTGAGTTTTAAAGAGTATTTGTCCTGTTGGTAATGCAGAAAACTTGTTAACATGTCACTAGAATTACAGAAGCAGACTTAAAAACCCGTGTCACTTCAAGTAGAACCTTTAAAAAGAGTATTTGTACTGTTGATAATGTAGAAAACTTGTTAACATGTCACTAGAATCACAGAAACAACCTTAAAAACCCATGTCACTTCAACTAGAAAACTTGTTAACATGTCAATAAAATCACAGAAACAACCTTAAAAACCCATGTCACTTCAACTAGAAAACTTGTTAACGTGTCAATAAAATCACAGAAACAACCTTAAAAACCCATGTCACTGTTGATAACTAGAAAACTTGTTAACATGTCAATAGAATCACAGAAACAACCTTAAAAACCCGTGTCACTTCAACTAGAGCCTTTGAAAATAGTGATGGTGCTGTGAGGCGCGTAAGTGTTTCAGAGTATGGACCTTTGCATCATATTCTGAAACATTTTTCGCCTCACCTGCTCTTCTTTTAATAGACTGTATATGAAGTGACAGGAGCTTTTAAGGATGTTCTTATGGATTCGGTAGAAGATCAATAAGATTCCTACATTATTAATCTCTTCAGTACAGGGACACAATTTTACCTTGAGATTTGTGTATGATTAGAGCATTTTATTGACATTAGGAAGGATCTATGGAGGTCAAAAAACATTAATGGGTAGAGTCTTCACTATTTTGTCCCCCACATGAGTTTCTGATGCTGTACAGAATCACCACATAGAAAGCAGAATGAATATGGAAACGGGTCATGATACTGAAGGGGTTGATAGAAGAAACGCTATTGAGAACCCAGCTAATTGTCTATGTGACCTCTGAAAATAGCCGTGGTGAGAGAGAAGAGCGCTTATGAATACGGGTCACCGTCAAACATTCTGAAGCATTTACCAGGTCAAGGGAATAAAATATGTAAGGGAAAAGAAAAAAAGACGTGAGAAATGAATAACGTGAATAGAGGAGGAAAGTTTTGAACGCTGCCAGAAACCCAACCAATAAGACGGTCTTTTAGTTCTAATTCAATACACTCACACACACACACACACACACACACACACACACACACACACACACACACACACACACACACACACACACACACACACACACCAAAACTATTCCAACTTGTTTTTGTTTGACTTTTGTTCGTGTTTATCTTTTTTTTTTCTATCACAGACTTTAGGAACTTCTGCTGCATGTGTGTGTGTGTGTGTGTGTGTCTGTGTGTCTGTCTGTGTGTGTGTGTGTGTGTGTGTGTGCGTGCGTGTGTGTGCCTCATCTCCATACGCACCATCACCCGCCATGGCTTTAAATTCATGAATATTCCTTGCATGGGGCGCACCAGTATCCAGCCTGTCCTCGATTTCCATGCCTGTGTATGCTATAGTAAGCTTGACCTGTGTTCCTCACCCGAGCTGTCCTTTCTTAACCCTTCTCTTACTGCCTGTGCCTCGTGTCTCTATCAACATACCACCTTTGTGCTTTCCTATTCCTTCTCTAACTGTCTGTATTTCGTGTGCTTATGAACATATCACCTTTGTATTTTTCTATTCATTCCCTCACTGTCTTTATTTCGTGTCCCCATCATCAGACTCCTTTGTATTTTTCTCTCTCTTCCCTTATTGTACTTTTCAATCTTTTCCCTCACTGTCTAATTCGTGTCCCTATGTATTTTTCTATCTCTTCCCTTATTGCCTGTAATTCGTGTCCCCATCAACAGATCGTCTTAGTACTGTTCTATCCCTTCCCTCACTGTCCTTACCACGTGTCTCTATCATAAGACTACCATTGCACTGCTTTATCCCTTCTACCTTCTTCCCTATACCTTGCACCTCGCGTCTCTCTATCATCAGGGCAGCTTTGTGCTTCTCTATACCTTCTCTCACTGTCCTTACCACGTTTCTCTACTATAAGACTACCATCGCACTTCCTTGTCCCGTTTATCTTCTTCCCTATACCTTGTACCTCGCGTCTCTCTATCATCAGGCCAGCTTTGTGCTTCCCTACACCTTCTCTCACTGTTTGCATCTCGTGTGTCCCTTAATAAAGAAGTCTTCTCAAATCTTCATTTCTTTCCTCTGCCTTCTGTGTCTCGTCTGTCTGATTGATATGGAGTTTTTTTGGGTCTTTAACTGTATAACTTTCCTATGCTGATTTTATCCGTGTTCCTGATATGCAAACTTTTTTTCACTCTTCCTGCATTTTCTCTGCTTTTTTACTGTATATCGTCTTTTCTTAATAGACAAATTTTATTGACATTTTTTTCTATATAGTTTTCATTGTTTTTGTGTCTCCTTTTCATAAGCATTTAACTCCTTCAGTAGTGGGATGTTTTTTTTACCTACCTTGAGTTTTGTGTACGACTAGACGATTTTATTGATATTAGGAAGGGTCTATGGAGGTCAGAAGATTAATGGCTAGATTCTTCACTATTTTAATCCCCCACTTAAGTTTCTGAAGCTGTATAAAATCACCACATAGTAAGCTGAATGAATACGAAAACGCGTCATGGTACTGAAGGGGTTAAGAACATAATTTTATTTAACCCATTCTCTCTCTCTCTCTCTCTCTCTCTCTCTCTCTCTCTCTCTCTCTCTCTCTCTCTCTCTCTCTCTCTCTCTCTCTCTCTCCACTTCTTTCAAAATTCAAATACATGAGACTAGATTTCACTTTTCCTTCCTTTGCCTTTAAAATTGTGAGTTTCAATCTTAAGAATATGTCATTGTAAGGCAAGAAATGTGTGTGTGTGTGTGTGTGTGTGTGTGTGTGTGTGTGTGTGTGTGTGTGTGTGTGTGTGTGTGTGTGTGTGTGTGTGTGTGTGTGTGTGTGTGTGTGTGTGTGTGTGTGTGTGTGTGTGTGTGTGTGTGTGTGTGTGTGTGTGTGTGTGTGTGTGTGTGTGTGTGTGTGTGTGTGTGTGTGTGAACCAAGTGAACGTATATCTAGAGGCGTTCAGTTAAAAAGTTGTGTGTAGAAATTTTACGTAAGTGTGTACAGGAAGACATGGAAAGGAAGGAAGGGAGGAAGGAAGGAAGGAAGGAAGGAAGAAAGAAAGAAAGGAAGGAAGGAAGGAAAGAAGGAATAAAACTAGAAAACAAAGAAACAAGTAAGGAAAAATATATGCAATGATGGATGGAAAGATAGAAGAAAAAAGGAAGAGAGGGAGAAAGGATGTAAGGAAGGAAGGAAGGAAGGAAGGAAGGAAAGAAAGACACCAACAAACAAGAAAACAACTACAAAATAATGGATGGCACGAAAAAATGGAGGAAAAAAAAATAAAAGAGAGAAAGAAAAAAAAAGAAAGGAACAGTCGTGAGAGAGAGAGAGAGAGAGAGAGAGAGAGAGAGAGAGAGAGAGAGAGAGAGAGAGAGAGAGAGAGAGAGAGAGAGAGAGAGAGAGAGAGAGCAAGAGAGAGAGAGGAACACAACAAAGCAAGAAAAACAGGAAAGGAAGAAGAAAGAGAAGAAAAATAAGAAAAAAAATAGAGAAAAGAGAATGTAAAAAGAGAAAGAGGAAGCCAAAGGAAGAAAACAGGAAGGAAGGAAACACATCACCAAGGAAAGAAGGAATGAAGGAAGGAATGAAAGAAAAAAGAGAATGGAAGATAAAATATGAAGGCTTTTATTGCAGTTACCAGAATTGTAGTGAGAATGTTACGCTGGTGAGTTCAGTAGTATTTGATGTTTTATTCAGCTATTTTTATCTTTTTTTTTTTTCATAATTCATTTCATGTTCGGTAGTAATAGTGATGTTTTTATTTTTTCCTTCTATATTTATCTATTTTTTTTTCTATGACTGTTTTTGTTCAGTAGTACCTGAATGCTACACTCGCGAGGGGAACAAAGCAAAATGGAGATAACAACACCAAGGGTAATAAAAATAATAATAAAAATAGAAAGTGAAATCTCCCAGGAATATTTTCACCACCACCACCACCACTACTACCACCACCACCACCACTTTTCCAGCTCAGTCACGCAAGACACTCGTGGGAGAAGGAGAGAGACAGCACCGCCACCAATTAGTTAGTCAGTTACCTGTGCAATTAAGATTACCCAGGTATATACAACACTGACCCTCTCTCTCTCTCTCTCTCTCTCTCTCTCTGTTCCCTGTTCCTTCCATACATACATAACCTTGAGTGACTTTCACCAGCAAAATGGGAGCAAGTATGTACGGACGTTTGCATAATATTTCTTGCTTTGTTACCGTGGCTGCATTCTTTCCCCCTCTCACTTCCTCCCGTCACTGTCTTTACTGGAGAAGGTTCCCGCTTGACTCCTGCTCTTTGCTTGTCTTTTTGCTTTTTCTGGCGGGGTTAAGAGACTGCAGGTGATGGTCTGTGTGTGTGTGTGTGTGTGTGTGTGTGTGTGTGTGTGTGTGTGTGTGTGTGTAAGAGTGTGTGTTTGTCCTCCCGTCACTGTCTTTAGTGAAGGTTCCCGCTCGGCTCCTGTTCTTTGCTTATCTTTTTGCTTTCTCTGGTGGGGTTAAGATAATGCAGGTGTCGGTGTGTGTGTGTGTGTGTGTGTGTGTGTGTGTGTGTGTGTGTGTGTGTGTGTGTGTGTGTGTGTGTGTGTGTGGTGTTACGGTATGTGCCTCTCGCTAGTGTTTATCTTTGTGGCTCAGTGGAGAGGGAGAAAAACATTAACCTCTACAGTACCATGACGCATTTCCATATTCATTTAGCTTACACTATTTGGTGATTTTATACATCTTCAGAAACTCATGTGGGGAATTAAAATAGTGAAGACTGTGGCCATTAATTTTCTGACCTACGTACACCCTTCCTAATGTCAATAAAATGGTCTAATCGTACACAAATCTGAAGGTAAAAAATGTGTCCCAGTATTGAAGGAGTTAATTGCACAGTGACAAAAGCAAGGAGGAGGAAAGGAGAAAAGGAGGAAAGGTTTTAGAAGGCGATTTCACGGTTCAATTAGTCTTTGCCGGGGAGAGAAAACATAATAAGCGCATTGTGAGTCTCCGTACAAGGACGGAGAAAAAAAATATCAAATGACTTTACGGTTCAGTAAGTCATATAATCATTGCATAGGTGAGAATGGAGTCAGGGTTCATGAAATAGAAAAAAGAAATCCAGTTGAAAGTTCTCGAAAGATTATTATACAGTTCAGCGGCACTACAAAGGAAGACAAAACATGGTAAGTGAATAGACGTGATAGAGAGAAGAGGATGGAGCTTCATAAACTAATAATAAAATGTGAATGGGAGAGAAAGGCTTCAGTTGATGAGTTTACGGTTCAGTGTCGCTACAGAGGGAAAGGGAAACTCTGTAATGACCTGCATAAATTTGATAGGGGAAACAAAACACGACGACAGAAATTAAATGAAGAAATAGAGGAAAGGTTGAGATAGTGTTGAGTGAGGATGTGTAGGGAAAGGGAAAGCACAGCAAACACATAGAGAAGTGATAAGGGAAAGGGAGGGGGAATAAAATAGGACATCATTAAGAAATAGTGAAGTAACAAGCGAACGAGCCAGAGAGAGAGAGAGAGAGAGAGAGAGAGAGAGAGAGAGAGAGAGAGAGAGAGAGAGAGAGAGAGAGAGAGTATAGAAAATACTTAAGTAACTGTACAATTAGGAGAAACTTTAAGAAATAGAAGAGGTGATAGAGGATTTTTTCAATAATTTATAGGAAGAAAGAGAGAGAGAGAGAGAGAGAGAGAGAGAGAGAGAGTGTGTGTGTGTGTGTGTGTGTGTGTGTGTGTGTGTTTCACTGTTTGATCTGCTGCAGTCTCTGACGAGACAGCCAGACGTTACCCTACGGAACGAGCTCAGAGCTCATTATTTCCGATCTTCGGATAGGCCTGAGACCAGGCACACACCACACATCGGGACAACAAGGTCACAACTCCTCGATTTACATCCCGTACGTGTGTGTGTGTGTGTGTGTGTGTGTGTGTGTGTGTGTGTGTGTGTGTGTGTGTGTGTGTGTGTGTGAGTGTGTCTGTGTGCGCTCAGGTACCGGTGCAAGGAGACAACAACAGCACGGGAGACAGGAGCGGCCCTGGGGGAACCACTAATCAATGGCAACGTAAACCCTTCCATCCAGGAGCGGGACTCTTAGCATGGACTTCAATTACTCCCCAATAACCATTACGCTGACCACTGCTACTATGATGAAAGTAATAACAAGTCCTCCTTTCTCTTCTGTTCCCTCCCACTTCCCTCCCTCCAATGTGGTCACCCCGTCATCTCCCCTTCTGCTCTCTCACTCGTTCCCTTAACACGGTGCACGACGCGGCCTCCAACACAGAATACTTCATGTGTGACCTCCACCAGCGCTTCCATTAAAAACTAGGTATTCCCAGCTTTCACTAACGCTTTGCTCCTCTTACTCCCTCTCACTCCCTCTTCTCCTTCTTGCTCTCTCCCTCCCTCGTTGCGGACTGGTTCTAAGTGTGTTAAATATATGGTTTGTGTCCTTAAACGCGTTCAACTTTCATTGGGGATATTTTTAAAAGGCTGCAGTGATGGTGGTGATTAGCTGGGTTACCATGAGTGCTTTCTCCTTCTTGCTAATAATGCGGAATTCTTGTCAAGGCATTAGTGGGCAAAAAGAGTCTCTAGGAAAGTCAAACCACTTAATTGCTCAACTCTGTCAGAAGTGTGTCACGTGGGTGGAGGTGATTGTTTGTGTTCTTAGCATTATTTTCCCCTCTTGGCGAAAACATTGCTAAAAGCGGAATAAACATGGAAACTTATGGTACTGAAGGGGTTAAAGCTTTTTTTTCTATGGCAGCCTTCGTGTGGGCCAATCCAGGGCGCCTCTCACTTCTCCCCTCTTCCCGGAACAAAGCTTCTGCATTGTTATGGTATCTCTTTCATGGTTTACTTCAGTGGACCCATTTTTGTCTTTGCCTATAACTCTTTCTCAACCAGACAATGGTTTATTTTTCCCTAGAATTATATAAAGACTTCACAGATATTTGGTTCTTGTAGAGAAGACTTTTAACCCCCCTCAGTACCAGGACATGTTTTCATATTCATTCTGCTTAATATTTGGTTATTTTATACACCTTCAGAAACTTATGTGGGGGTTAAAATAGTGGAGAACCAGGCCATTAATCTTCTGACCTCCATAGACCCTTCCTGTCAATAAAATGGTCTAATCGTAACCAAAATTCAAGGTTAAAATGAGTCCTAGTACTGAATGGGCTAAATACTTCTTAGAGTTAGAGAATGATGAAATATTCCTGTTTATTTATCTATTTTTCACTGCTAAACATTTTTTTCTCCTTCCTTCTACAAGTTTCATAGACTTTTATTGACTTGTGCTGCGGAGAAGAAAGAATTAACCTCCCATTTTCTTTAATTTTCGTTTCATTTCCATGCATTTATTTTTCCTATTTATCGGTGCTGAGAACTGTAAGGACGATAGTTGTAGTACAGGCTCAATTATGTTTATCCATGTATTTTAACCCTTTCAATACTGAGACGCATTTTTACCTTGAGTTTTGGGTACGATGAAACGATTTTATTGACATTAAGAAGGATCTATGGAGGTCAGAAGATTAATGGCCACAGTCTTCAGTATTTTAATCCCCAACATGAGTTTCTGAAGCTGTATAAACTCACAAAAGAATAACTACAATGAATATGAAAACACGTCACTGAAGGTATTAATTTAGTTTACTGTGTGTGTGTGTGTGTGTGTGTGTGTGTGTGTGTGTGTGTGTGTGTGTGTGTGTGTGTGTGTGTGTGTGTGTGTGTGTGTGTGTGTGTGTGTGTGTGTCTGTGTGTGTGTGTGTGTGTGTGTGTGTATGTGTGGTGACCTCTTCCTTCCCTGCCATTAACTGAAGCTTTTTTTGTTTCGCATCCACGCTGACCTAATTTTCAACCTCGTTTTAAGTGAAGGTCATCCAACTCAGTACGCTTTACTGTGACCTCTTCCTCCTCCTCTTTTTTCATAGTTACTGTACTAGATAGTATAACTTTTCTTTCACCCTTTCTTATCACATCTATGATATTCCTTCTCCCTATGCTTTCCTGTTTTTCTTCATTAAACCCTGGTGTCCTTCAGCCTCTAACTCTTAGAATCTGTAGGGAAAGAATAGACACACGGACAGCTTCGTTAGACCCAGTAGGGATGTTGCTGTTTGTTCTTTCCTTTATATTCTTTTGTATTCCTCCAACTCCTTCTCTTCCTCTTCTTTTACCTTGACTTTTATGTGTTATTTACCTCTTTAATGACCTAATTAGTGCT
>NC_059298.1:29751087-29758587 GCF_017591435.1 Portunus trituberculatus | reverse complement strand
ACCAGTAGGAATTAGGGAAAGATAGAAAAACATGCTGACTGTCTGGATAAGCATCAAAGCAACAGTAGAATAAAAGAAAATAAAAGAGGAAGAGGAGAAGGAGGTGGAAAGGAGGAGGAGGAGGAGGAGAAGAAGAAGAAGAAGAAGAAGAAGAAGAAGAAAAAACAACTGCAAACTATTAAAAGTAATCTTGACCTGGCGCCACAACGGTCAGGGAAAGTAACCGATGTTTTTTCCCCTTCCCTTGCCTTTCTCTCCACTGGTAGTCCTTGTGAGCTGCCACGTCCCACACTCCACCCTCCGTCCTTCACCTTCCCTCCTGCAGGCGGTCCCTCTATACGCAGTGACCTTCCATGTCGCCACCACCGCTGCCAACACTGCCACCACCACCACCACTACTACTACTACCACCACCACCATCAGCAGCTGCACCAACAACAATTACTGAGTGGCCAGCAATCAGGACGTCTTTCACTTAATGGTAATGCTCGCTGCTTACTAATGTGTGTGTGTGTGTGTGTGTGTGTGTGTGTGTGTGTGTGTGTGTGTGTGTGTGTGTGTGTGTGTGTGTGTGTGTGTGTGTGAGTCTGTCTATCCATGTATCAGTGTATCTATTCATTTATCTGTGCCATTAACAAAAAATACTCTACAAATACCACCACCATCACCACCACCACCACCACCACCATCACTTAATTCAACCCCCTGTCTGTAAAATAAGGTAAAAAACTAAATCTACATTTACTACAAGAGAAAGAAAAGCTGTCTTCAAAATACATCCTACATAGTATATAGTATTGGCAAGTGACGTTTTTTCATTTTTTTTATTTATACCATGTGGGCTTTTCACGGGAGTTTATGGGCTAAAGGGGGTACATTTTTGGGGTACCTCCTACCACAAAGCCCACCCACTAGAAACCGTTGCCCAGAGTGAGGAAGCCCAACCTACACTCGGACCGTGGACAGGATTCGAACCCGTGCGCTTGGAGACCCCTCGGACCCCAAAGCGCGCATGGTTCCACTGTACCACGGCGGCCCTCCTCCTCTTATGCTTCCTACAGACTCACTACTGAAGCAACAGGAAAACCGGTGATGGGTGGGGAGAAGCCTTGACCCCTTTCTATTCTGGTCTCCCACATGCCAGACGAGAAGTAAAGAGAGCAGCAGATTCCCTTGTACTCGTAACAATTCAACAGGTTCCTCGGTGTCTATGCTCTTCTCTCACTGTGATCTAGTTTGGTTTGCTATGACGCATTAAATCTCTCTCTCTCTCTCTCTCTCTCTCTCTCTCTCTCTCTCTCTCTCTCTCTCTCTCACACACACACACACACACACACACACACACACACACAAGAAAAGAAGGAGGAGGAGGAGGAGGAGGGACAATGAGGAGAAATAGAAGAAGAAGAAGAAGAAGAAGAAGAAGAAGAAGAAGAAGAAGAAGAAGAAGAAGAAGAAGAAGAAGAAGAAGAAGAAGAAGAAGAAGAAGAAGAAGAAGAAGAAGAAGAAGAAGAAGAAGAAGAACAAGAAGAAGAGAAGAAGAAGAACAAGAAGGAAGAACAAGAACAAGAAGAAGAAGAGGAGGAGGAGAAGGAGGAGAAAGAGGAAAAAGAGAAGGAGTAGGAGTAGGAGGAGGATGGTTCGAGGCAAGCAAAATGACGGAAGTTTGGAAAGGTTTTCTGAAGTTAACACGGAGCTTCCACCACCACTACCACCACCACCACCACCACCACCACTACCACCATCACCACCACCACCACCACCACACATGTCAGTTACTCGTTCTAAACACAGATAATATTTCTAGAGAGAGAGAATGTGTGTGTGTGTGTGTGTGTGTGTGTGTGTGTGTGTGTGTGTGTGTGTTAGAGAGAGAAGGAGAGAAAGATAGAAGGAAGAAAAAAAAACGAAGGAGAAAAGGAGAAAAAGAGGGAGAGGAAGAAGAGAATGAAAGAAGAAAATAAAGCAAAGAAAGAGAGGAAATGAAGGGAAACAGGAACGGAAGGGCCAAGAGAGAGAGAGAGAGAGAGAGAGAGAGAGAGAGAGAGAGAGAGAGAGAGAGAGAGAGAGAGAGAGAGAGAGAGAGGCACGAGGACTATAGGGAAGAAAGCATTAGATGATATTGGCGATACATTCTCTCTCTCTCTCTCTCTCTCTCTCTCTCTCTCTCTCTCTCGGTCAGTCGCCACAGGGGAAGGTAACTGATAAATGGTCCCAGAGTGCAAAAAATGTAGGAGAGAGAGAGAGAGAGAGAGAGAGAGAGAGAGAGAGAGAGAGAGAGAGAGAGAGAGGATGATGGTGAGAATGATGAAAATGAGATGAAGATGAAGGAAGATATTAATGGTGATGGTGGTGATGTGGAGGAGGAGGAGGAGCAGGAGGAAGAGGAGGAGGAGGAGGAGGAGGAGGAGGAGGAGGAGAATAAAAGTAGATAAATGGGGAAGGTAAAAAGAACAAAAAAAAGAACAAGGAGAAAAGAGAAGATAAATAAGAGAAGAACAAGAATAAGAAGAACAAGAACAAGAACGAAGGAGAAAGCCAAGCAAACAAAGATAAGAGAAAGAAAGAGACAAGAATACACACACACACACACACACACACACACACACACACACACACACACACACACACACACACACACACACACACACACACAGGAAATGGAAGTCCCTCTGTCTCCTTACCTGATCACACCTCCTTTTCCTGCTCCTCCTCTTCCTCCTCCCCCTCCTCCTCCTCCTCCTACTCCTCCTCCTCCTCTCCTCCTCCTCCTCTTCCTCCTGCTTTTTTTGCTCTCCTTTCGTCCGGCTGAAAATTACATTACTTTGGATAAGCCGCTTCAGATCACCAGAATCCCAATATGAAGAGGCAAAATAAACACACACACACACACACACACACACACACACACACACACACACACACACACACACACACACACACACACACACACACACACACACACACATTTGTCACCTCTCCTCCCTTGCCTGTCTGTCTCCTTCCCTGAATTCCCTCCCCAGTTCAGCTTCTCTTTCCTTTCCTTCCTACTTTTTTTTCCGCCTTTCTTCTCTTACCCAAATCCTTTCTCGTTTCATATTTTTATTCTATCATTTTTCACTTTTTCTTATTTAATATTTGTCTCTCTCTTCCGTATATTTTTCCTGTACTTTCTAATACCTGGTACTCTTGTTCACCTATGTCCAAAGTTACCTGTTTCTCCCTGCTTTCCCTTTCACTAATCTTTTTTTTATCCCACCCTGCCTCCCTCCACTCCTTTGCCTTGCCTCTCTTCAAAACCACAATAACAGTCATTAAATTCTGTTGAAAGTTAAGACACAGAGGTATTTTAACCCTCTTCAGTACTGGAACGCATTTCTACCCTGAGTTTTGGGTACGATTAGACGATTTTGTTCACATTATGATGGGTATATGGAGGTCAGATGTTTAATGGCCACAGTCTTCACTATTTTAATTTCTACATGAGTTTATGAAGGTATATAAACTCAGCAAATATTAATCAGAATGAGTAGATAAAAGCGTCATGGTACTGAAGGGTTAATTATAATTAGATGATTTCAATGACACAAGGATGGGTCTATGGAGGTCAGATGTTTAATGGCCACAGTCTTCACTATTTTAATCCCTACATGAGTTTCTGAAGCTGTAAAAATAAACAAATAGTCAACAGAATGGAGAGAGAGAGAGAGAGAGAGAGAGAGAGAGAGAGAGAGAGAGAGAGAGAGAGAGACGCGTCATGGTACTGAAGGGGTTAAAAAAGCTATCCGTAATCGTATAGCCTTTAAAACATTAGCAGAAAACAAAGACATTCATATACAGTGACTACAAAAGAACAACAGTGGCTTCATACTAGTCAGTGTTTTCTACCCTATAACTGTCAGTCTGTCCTTAAGCTTGTCAATTCAATACTCGTGTTTCTGTCATTGTCTCTTACCACCACTCTCTCGTCACTCTTGATTCCCTTTCACTGTTTTGACATTACTGTGGTTACGCTATGTGTGTGTGTGTGTGTGTGTGTGTGTGTGTGTGTGTGTGATTCACTGTTTGATCTGCTGCAGTCTCTGACGAGACAGCCAGACGTGACCCTACGGAACGAGCTCAGAGCTCATTATTTCCGATCTTCGGATAGGTCTGAGACCAGGCACACACCACACACCGGGACAACAAGGTCACAACTCCTCGATTTACATCCCGTACCTACTCACTGCTAGGTGAACAGGGGCTGCACGTGAAAGGAGACACACCCAAATATCTCCAACCGGCCGGAGAATCGAACCCCGGTCCTCTGGCTTGTGAAGCCAGCGCTCTAACCACTGAGCTACTGGGCCGTGTGTGTGTGTGTGTGTGTGTGTGTGTGTGTGTGTGTGTGTGTTAATCTGCTTAGGTGTATCATAGCGTATGTTTGGCTGTCTAATTGTCTGTTTATCTATCTATCTATCTATCTGCATAATGGAAAGCCTCTATCAACATTCCTTACTCCTACTACCCCCTCCACCATCACCATCACTACTACCTCCTCCTCCTCCTCTTCCTCCTCCTCCTCCTCCTCCTCCTCCTCCTCCTCCTCCTCCTCCTCCTCCTCCTCCTCCTCCTCCTCCTCCTCAGCGGCAGGAAGGAAGAGGAGGAAGACTTCACTTGTTAACATAATTTACCACATCCCACCACGCCTCGGGAGAAAATAAGAGGAAAAGAGAGAGAGAGAGAGAGAGAGAGAGAGAGAGAGAGAGAGAGAGAGAGAGAGAGAGAGAGAGAGAGAGAGAGAGAGAGAGAGAGAGAGAGAGAGAGAGAGAGAGGAGGAGGAGGGTGAAAAACAAGGAAATGAGATAATGTGCAAGTAAAGAGGAGAGGAAAAAAAAGAGGTGGAAAAAAGGAGAATATGAGATGAAGAGGAGAGAGAAGAGTGAGAGAGAGAGAGAGAGAGAGAGAGAGAGAGAGAGAGAGAGAGAGAGAGAGAGAGAGAGAGAGAGAGAGAGAGAGAGAGAGAGAGAGAGAGAGAGAGAGAGAGAGAGAGAGAGAGAGAGAGAGAGAGAGAGAGAGAATTGCAATATGAAAGACAAAGAAGCAAAAAAGAAAGAAAATATGTCATGTATTGCAAGAACGAAAAAAATTTAAGAAAGGAGAGAAAAAAAACAAACAGAAATGAAAACGAATAATAATAATAATAATAATAATAATAATAATAATAATAATAATAATAATAATAATAATAATAAACGGACACAAGAATTGATATATATAAAGGAAAGAAGATGAATAAGAAGAAAATAAGAAGAAAATGAGAGAAGAGACAAATGGAGAAATAACAAGAAAAGAAAAGAGAAGGAAGAGAAAAGGAACACAAATAATGACAACAGAAAAGAAAAAGAGACGAAAAAAATGAGGCAGAAATGTATAAGAAGAGAGAGAGAGAGAGAGAGAGAGAGAGAGAGAGAGAGAGAGAGAGAGAGAGAGAGAGAGAGAGAGAGAGAGAGAGGAGTGAGTGGGTGACGGATTGGAGAGAAAAAAAGACTAGGATGGAGAGAATTGGAGAGAGAAAAGAAATGAGATAGAAATATATATAAAAAAAATACATTACATATTTTTTTCCCTTCCTTCTAATCAAGTCCTCGCAATAACACTATTCTTCCTTCCTTTATTCATCTTTTCCTTCACAATTTAATCTCCTTTTAATTCTTCTATTTTCATTCCTCCTCCTTGTACGTTCTCACTGCTACAAACTGAACACATTAATATTTTACTCTCTTGTCTTTCTTATCTCAACAGTAATGCACCTTATTCAGAAACGCTCTCTCTCTCTCTCTCTCTCTCTCTCTCTCTCTCTCCACGACCGTTTCCAAAGCCCACAGAGACGATTAGCCGAGTTCTTAAGAGTATTTGTCCTGTTGATAATGCAGAAAACTTGTTAACATGTCATTGTTAAACAACATTTCAACTAGAACCTTTAAAAGAGTATGATAATGCAGAAAACTTGTTAACATGTCATTAGAATCCCAGGAACACCCTTTAAAAACCCGTGTCACTTCAACTAGAACCTTTAAAAAGAGTATTTGTCCTGTTGATAATGCAGAAAACTTGTTAACATGTCACTAGAGTCCCAAAAACTTAAAACAATTCAACTTTAAGAAGAGTATGTGTTCTGTTGATAATGCAGAAAACTTGTTAACATGTCACTAGAACCTTTAAAAAAAGAGTAGTTTGTCCATGTTGATAATGCTAGAACCTTTAAAAAGAGTATTTGTCCTGTTGGTAATGCAGAAAACTTGTTAACATGTTACTAGAGTCCCAAAAACATCCTTAAAAGCCCATGTCAATTCAACTAGAGCCTTTAAGAAGAGTATGTGTTCTGTTGATAATGCAGAAAATTGTTAACATGTCACTAGAATCACTTTTAAAATTCGTGTCACTTCAACTAGAGCCGTTTGAAAATTGTGAAGGTGCTGTGAGGCGCGGCAGTGTTTCAGAATACAGGCTAATAAATGAAAGAAAAGACGAATGAAGGAACAACGAAGGAAGAAGAGAAAAAAAGAATGAAATGGGAAAAAGAAAAAAAGGAGGGTGAAAATAAGAAAGGTGCAGAAGGGAGGAGTAATGAAGACAGAAGAGAAAGAAAAGAGAAAAGAAAGAAAGAAAGGAAGGAAGGAACAAGACTGATAAAAACAGAGAAATGTAGCAATAAAACAGTGAAAGAAAAAAAATAGAAAAAAATAAGGGAAAAATCGAGACCAGCGAATAAAAAAGACAAAAAAAAGATAAAATTAAGAAATGAAGAAATAAAAAGAAAAAAAATTAGAATAAAAACAAAAGCAAAATATTGGAAAAAATAATGAAAAGAAAAGAGAAAGTAATGAAAAACAAGCCGAAGCAAAAATTGATATAAAAATAAAAGAATAAAAGAAAAATGAAGAAGGGAAAGGAAAAACAACATAGACGAGAGAGAGAGAGAGAGAGAGAGAGAGAGAGAGAGAGAGAGAGAGAGAGAGAGAGAGAGAAAGAGAGAGAGAAAAGAGAGAAAGAGAATAAGACAGACAGAGACAGAGAGAAAGAGAGACAGAAACATACCGAGACAGAGACAGAGACAGAGAGACAGAGACAAACAAACAGCCAGAGACACAGACAAACACAAATGAAAAAAGGCACAAAAGAGGACCACTGAAGAAGGAAAAGGGAGAGAGGGAATGCTGGCCAGAAGGGAGAGACTCATTACTACCAATCTAGCGAGAGGCAATCACGTTTCCAGGGTACTGCTGGAGTGTGGGGCGCAAGTGAGGCTGGGCAGGGAAGGCAGACAACAGGAGCAGGTGAGAGAGGGCTACTGGCTGCTGGTATGTGAAGGTAAGGCTGTATCAAGGGAGGAGAAAGATAAGGATAGACTGCTTGTGGTGAAAAGGACTGCAAGACAACGGATGTGCTTTGAGAGATGGTGAGGGAGCAGGTGAGAGAGGGCTACTGGCTGCTGGTATGTAAAGGTAAGGCTGTGTC
>NC_059298.1:29741087-29746087 GCF_017591435.1 Portunus trituberculatus | reverse complement strand
AAAGCAAAGGCAAGCTGTGAAACTGTCTGACTTACACGAGGAATCCAGAGTTATAATCAAGCATGAGTGGATGATGAATCTCTCTCCCCCCCCTCTCTCTCTCTCTCTCTCTCTCTCTCTCTCTTATTTTTTTCCAAGTTAGGAGTTTGAAGGAGAGGAAAAAAATAAATCTTACTCAACATGACGCTGCCCAAAAAAGTAAATTACAGGAAGACACATCGATAAGGCGCTCACCAATTCAATTAAAGGTCGAGGTGGTAGTGGTGCAAACAAACAATATAATTAGCACAGTCTACCATCAGCAGTGTGCGCGGAAAACAACACTCTGCTTGTCTTAAAATTTTCTCTTCTGCAATGTGTGTGTGGTTCGCGGTGCATTCTTTCTAGCTTATCTGTTATGTGGTATAGGGCTGATACCTCCCCGCCGCCTGTGTCACGTTTTCTTGTCTTCCTCTTTTCCTTTCTGTCTTATTTGTTGTATGCTAAGGGGCTGATACCTCCTCGCCGCCTGGGTCACGTTCTCTTATGTCTTCCTCTTTTCCTTTCCTTCTCTTGTCATTTTTCTACAGCCGATTTCCTTCACACGCGAGATATAGGAAATAGATGGTCAAAGCTATGCCTATGAAAATAAATAAATACCTTGGCAGACTTGAGGAAATCATCACCATCACCACCACCACCACTACTACTGACAACAACAACAACAACAACAATAACGACAATAACAACAACAAAAATTGACAGGAACAACAGCAAAAACATCCATAAAAACAACAGCAAGAACAAAACAAACAGCAAAAACACCACCACCACCAACAACAACAACCCACCACCACCACCATCACCAACACCACCATCACCACCACCACCACCACCAAAAACAACAACATAAATAAATAAATAAATAATAACAATAATAATAATAATAATAATAATAATAATAATAATAATAATAATAATACACAAATGAGAGAAACAATAACAACTTTCACCTTTTTTTTCCTTACTTTATATTACCTTCCTTTATCTCAACTTCTCCTCTCTCTCTCTCTCTCTCTCTCTCTCTCTCTCTCTCTCTCTCTCTCTCTCTTCACAACAGCATAAAAAATAGATAAATAAAACTTTAGAAACCTTCACATATTATCTTTTTTCTTTTTTTTCTCATTTTCTTTAACATTTACCAACATATTCTCTCTTTTTTCAGTATTCTTTGCTTCACATTTCCTTGGTTGTCTGTTTTTGTCGCTTTTTTTTTTTTTTTACAAGAATTTCTAACATTAATTTACTGCGCAATATGGTGTGTGTGTGTGTGTGTGTGTGTGAGAGAGAGAGAGAGAGAGAGAGAGAGAGAGAGAGAGAGAGAGAGAGAGAGAGAGAGAGAGAGAGAGAGAGAGAGAGAGAGAGAGAGAGAGAGAGAGAGAGAGAGAGAGAGAGAGAGAGAGAGAGAGAGAGAGAGAGAGAGAGAGAGAGAGAGAGAGAGAGAGAGAGAGAGAGAGAGAGAGAGAGTCAAATCAGCAACATACACAAAAATAGATAGGACACTGTAAACACACACACACACACACACACACACACACACACACACACACACACACACACACACACACACACACACACACACACACACACACACACACACACACACACACACACACACACACACACACACACACACACACACACACACACACACACACACACACACACACACACACACACACACACACACACACAAAGAAGATACAAGGGAAAAGTTTGGCAAGGAGAGACAAAAGAACAACAAAGGTGACCAAAAAATATACAACGATTCTTTCATAAACTTTCAAGAGAAGTGAAAAGAAAATCATACCAATCTTCTCTCTCTCTCTCTCTCTCTCTCTCTCTCTCTCTCTCTCTCTCTCTCTCTCTCTCTCTCTATAGTGGTAAAATAATAAGACCACGTTCCAGGATTTTTTTCTTCCTTTCTTTCCTTTTTTTCAGTGAAGGAACGTGGGTAGTGTTGATTAGCAGAGAGAGAGAGAGAGAGAGAGAGAGAGAGAGAGAGAGAGAATATAGACATCTCATTATTCACCCCACTAATGACTCAAATGGTGATGAAAAAAGCTGTGATAGAATGAGACTGTCTGACTCACTGACGCCACAGCAGCGGGGTCACAAATCGCCTGGAGGAGAGAGAGAGAGAGGAGAGAGAGAGAGAGAGAGAGAGAGAGAGAGAGAGAGAGAGAGAGAGAGAGAGAGAGAGAGAGAGAGAGAGAGAGAGAGAGAGAGAGAGAGAGAGAGAGAGAGAGAGAGAGAGAGAGAGAGAGAGAGAGAGAGAGAGAGTGAAAAAAAAAGAAAAAATCAAGAGATGAAGGGAAGGAGGAAATACAAGGAGGGAGAAAATGATAAAGAGAGACAGTGGAAACAAGAGAACGAAAGGAAGAAGGAATGAGAAAATTAACAGAAAAATAGAGAAAGGAGAATGAGAGGAAAGAAGGAAGAGGGAAGGAAGATACAAAAAAAAAAAAAAGACGAAGGAAAGAGGAAGGAGCAAAAAAGAAGAAGGAAATTCTGTAATGATGTAGAGAATGGAATTAAAAAAAAGGCAGAGAGAGAAGGAGGTGATGAAAAAATAATGATAGAGAAGCGAAGAAGGAAAGGAGAAGGAAAGGATAAAGAGAAGAAAGAAGGAAGGAAGATAAAAAGATGCAGGAAAGAGGAGAAATAAAAAAAGGAAGAAAAACTAAGAAATAATGAAAGAAATATAAAAAAAACGAAGGAGGAAAGGAGAAGGAAAGGTAAAAAGAAAGAGAGAATGAAGGAGAGGGCGTGAGATGAGCGAAGGATGGGCGTGAGATGAGCGAAGGATGGGCGTGAGGTGGTCGAAGGATGGGTGTGAGGTGGGCGAAGGATGGGCGTGAGATGGGCGAAGGATGGGCGTGAGGTGAGCGAAGGATGGGCGTGAAATGAGCGAAGGATGGGCGTGAAATGAGCGAAGGATGGGTGTGAGGTGGGCGAAGGATGGGCGTGAGATGGGCGAAAGATGGGCGTGAGATGAGCGAAGGATGGGCGTGAGATGAGCGAAGGATGGGTGTGAGATGAGCGAAGGATGAGCGTGAGGTGAGCGAAGGATGGGCGTGAGGTGAGCGAAGAATGGGCGTGAGGTGGGCGAAGGATGGGCGTGAGATGACCGAAGGATGAGCGTGAAATGAGCGAAGGATGGGCGTGAAATGAGCGAAGGATGGGCGTGAGGTGAGCGAAGGATGGGCGTGAAATGAGCGAAGGATGGGCGTGACATGGGCGAAGGATGGGCGTGAGGTGGGCGAAGGATGGGCGTGAAATGAGCGAAGAATGGGCGTGAGGTGGGCGAAGGATGGGCGTGATAGAGAAGCGAAGGAGGGAACGAGAAGGAAAGGAAAAAGGAAAAAGGAAAGAAGGAAGAGACACAAAAAAAAATGCAGGAAAGAAAGTAAAAAAGAAGAAAGAAAATTATGACATAGAAAAATTACATTAAAAAAAAGAGAAGAAGGAAACAAATGATTGAAAAAAGATAAAGAAGAAAACGAGAGAAAGAATACAAGATAGAAATGATTCCAGGATTAAAGAATAAGAATCCGAAATGAAAATAGAAAAAAAATCAAAGAATGAAAGAGAATGAGAGGGAAAAAAACGAAGACATAGAAAGAGAAAGAAGAAGAAGAAGAAGAAGAAGAAGAAATAATAAAGAAGGTTACGAAAGACGTAAAAAGGAAGTAAGGAATAAAAGAAATGAAGACAGAAGGGAAGGAAGGAGGCAATAAAAAGAGAAGAAGAATGAAGGACAGAAAACAAAAGAGAAAAGAAAAGAAAGAGAAATACACTGAAAGGAAGACATGAAAAGATTGAGAGAGAGAGAGAGAGAGAGAGAGAGAGAGAGAGAGAGAGAGAGAGAGAGAGAGAGAGAGAGAGAGAGAGAGAGAGAGAGAGAGAGAGAGAGAGAGAGAGAGGAGATAAACTTAGCTAAAGAGAGAGAGAGAGAGAAAGGGATATGCGCAGGAGAGGAGGAGGGAAGGAGAAAGAGGATGGAGGGAGGCGAAGTTCATGGTTTAGTTGAGAGAGGGAGAGAGAGAGAGAGAGAGAGAGAGAGAGAGAGCTTGTCTGTATTCTTAGCCTGCTTCCCTCTCAGGTCGCCCTCCGTCAGCAGCGCTCTCCAGCCATCCCGCAGAGGGCCGCCTGAGAGTTTCAAGTTCGCCCACGCCTCCTTCAGTAGAAAGGTCGCGTCTCCCTCCCTCCTTCCTCTCTCTCTCTCTCTCTCTCTCTCTCTCTCTCTCTCCTCCTTCTCTCCCTCTCTTCTTCAGGTCAACAGCGCAAAAAGGAGACCACTTGTTATGTGCTCTCTCTCTCTCTCTCTCTCTCTCTCTCTGGAAAGGCTCTCCTATTATATTTCATGCTAACATTGCGAAAAAACGCCACTACCTCTCTCTCTCTCTCTCTCTCTCTCTCTCTCTCTCTCTCTCTCTCTCTCTCTCTCTCTCTCTCTCTCTCTCTCTCTCTCTCTCTCTTCCCCACCACAAATCCCATCGGAGGAGATTCAATGGCCGTCACTCTTGTCTCCCTCAAAAGCCGCGACGGTAAGATGCGAGACACGAGATCTGCACTGGGTTACCTTCACCTCAGCGCTGTGTCTGTTAAAGCCCTGAAGCCCAGCCATCCATTACACCAGGGACGCTCCACACGGGTATTGATTTGCCATTAGAATCTGGAGGTGAGGCGGAGTGTATACTGTAGAGGGCAAGGATGTTGAGTCAGGCAAGGTGAGGTTACTGGTTTTACTTGTGTGTGTGTTTGGTGGTTGTGGTGGTGGTAGTAGTTAGTGGTTAGTTAGATTTGTGTTTTTTTATCTATTTTCTTTGTTTTCTTGCTTTTTTATTATTTTTTTTTATTTTATGAGGCAGAAAAGATAATAAGTTTTATTTTTTATGTTTTTTTTTTTTGTTTCTTCTCTTATGAATGAATAGTATAAGTGAAATGAATAAAGTAGA
>NC_059298.1:29721087-29738587 GCF_017591435.1 Portunus trituberculatus | reverse complement strand
AGAGAGAGAGAGAGAGAGAGAGAGAGGAGAGGCAAGCTATAGATAAGAGAAAGGAATACCTGAGTGAGGGGTTGGAGAGAATATAGACTCTGGGAGAGAAGGAAGGAGAGAGAGAGAGAGAGAGAGAGAGAGAGAGAGAGAGAGAGAGAGAGAGAGAGAGAGAGAGAGAGAGAGAGAGAGAGAGAAAGGAGGAGAAAGAAAGATAAGGAGAAAGAAGAGAATGGAAGGAAAATGAGGACGTAACATAATGACTTGAGAGAGAGAGAGAGAGAGAGAGAGAGAGAGAGAGAGAGAGAGAGAGAGAGAGAGAGACAGACAGACAGACAGATAGACAGACAAACAGACAGACACAAACAGAAAAACAGACAGACAAACATACAGACAGACAGACAGACAGACAAACATACGAACAGACAGACAGACAAACATACAGACAAAATACACAGACACACGAAAACAAACTGTTGAAAGGACAATAATGAAAAGAAAAAGAGTAAAAAAAAGAGAGAAAGAGAAAGAAAAACCACATAAAAGATAAACAAACAAGAATAAAGAGAAAACACTGAAAAATAGACAAATACAAGAAAAATGGAGCAAAGAAGTAATGAGAGAGAGAGAGAGAGAGAGAGAGAGAGAGAGAGAGAGCGGGTAAGGGAGGGTGTACAAAAGGGTGAGTCCTACAAAGAGGGACAAAAGGGAGCGCTGGAACTAAAGGTGACGGCGCGAGGAGGCGTTAACGAGGGGAACACCAAGCCAGACACAGGCAAGGAAGGCGGCAGGTGATTCTAGCGCCGCCACGCCACTATGCTAATGAGACACCCATTTTCATGTAAGAGGGAGAAAGCTGTCCGAGAGCTGGACACGAAAAAAGGGTTAAATGTCTTGAAATCTCCCTCTTAAATGAAGTCGAGTCACAGGAAGTTGGAAATACAGAAGCAGGTAAGGAGTTCCAGAGTTCCGTGGCTGACTGACTGACTGACTGACTGTTTGGTGCTTCACGGTGCTGTTGTTGGTGGCTCACGAGGTGGTTTAGTGTGCTGAGACATGAGTTGCAGTGCTGTTTGATGACTTAACAGTACTAACGCGTGACTAACAGATGAAATGCAGTGTTTCTAAGTCGCCTTCAGTGTTAACAGATGACTCAATGGATGAATTGCCGTGCTGATTGATGATATACGCGTGATTAACAGTGTATACAGATGATATACAGTGTTTCTAAGTCTTTAGTGTTTATGGATGACTGAAACGGTGACTTATAGTGCTGACTGATTATTTACTCTGCTAACGCGTGCCTAACAGTGCTGAGTAGTGAAATGCAGTGTTTATAAGTTTTTTTTAATGTTAGAGGGGACAACTGGCCAAGAGCAACAAAAGAAAAATTAAAAAGCGCCCACTTATTTGCTAGTTCCCCATACAGATCCGATAGAGTTGGCCAAAAGAAAGGGATAAATGTCTTGGCTTACTGTGCTTAAAAGGGTGACATAACACTAATGGATGAGGTACAGTGCTAATGAATGACTTAAGTGATTTAGTGATTTAGTGCTAGTGGGTGAATTGCAGTGCTAATTAAGTAATTTAGTGATTTAGTGCTGGTGGGTGAATTGCAGTGTCTTATAACACTAGTGGATGACTTGCAGTGTTAGTGGATGACTCACGGTGCTAACTTTTTTTAGGCAAGAGGGAAACTAGCCAAGGGAAAAAGATACATTTAAAAAAGGCCCACTCGAATGCAAGTTTCCTAAAAGATCAGTGAATAATTAACTAAAAGACAAATGTGTTCAAACCTCCCTCTTAAAAGAAGTCAAGTAGTAGGAAGATGGAAATACAGAGAGCAGGCAGGGAGTTCTAGAGTTCACCAGAGATTACTGTTGAAATGACAGTGTTACCAGGCGATGTGCTGATATAAAAAGGTGAGTGACAGTGCAAGAAGTTAACTTAGAAGGATATTGCATGACTTACAGTGAAAATACGCAACTATTCCACTGATCATAATTAGAAGTGAAAAAACAAATAATAAAGCGGGTTACATTGCTGATAACGTGACTTTCAGTAGTAAAAGGGTGACTACTTGTTTTCACACTCATTCCTTTCAATCAACCCTCCAGTACCATGACGCGTTTCCATATTCATTCTGCTTACTATTTGACGATTTTATACAGCTTCAGAGACTTATGTGGGGAATTGAAATAGTGAAGACTGTGTCCATTAATCTTCAGACCTCCATAGATCTTTCTAATGTCAATAAAATGGTCTAATCAACCACAAATCTCTAGGTAGAAATGTGTCCCAGTACTGCAGGAGTTTCTGTGCTCTATCGTTGGCATCATTGTGGCTTGCTCTTAATCTTTCCCCTTGTCGCTCACCTAACGCACTATGAGGTCGTTTAGCAGGTGTGTGTGTGTGTGTGTGTGTGTGTGTGTGTGTGTGTGTGTGTGTGTGTGTGTGTGTGTGTGTGTGTGTATGTAGAGGTCATCTTCATATAGCTTTTTAATTTATGTTTTTTTATATATATATATATATATATATATATATATATATATATATATATATATATATATATATATATATATATATATATATATGTGTAAGTTTGCAGGAAAATATTAATAAGAAATGAGTAAGTTTTCTCTCTATTTAATATGGCTTCAGTGGTGATTGACTCCAAACATACTTAAATCAGAGAGAGAGAGAGAGAGAGAGAGAGAGAGAGAGAGAGAGAGAGAGAGAGAGAGAGAGAGAGAGAGAGAGAGAGAGAGAGAGAGAGAGAGAGTCTATTGTAAGAGTCTCAATGCTCTATCGTTGGTATCACTGTCCCTTGCTCTTAGTCTCTCCCCTCGTCACCCTGTGAAAAGTAACCCTGAGACTCAAATTGTCCTTATCCGATGACTTGCTGTACTAAAAGGTGTGTTACAGTGTCAACAGGTGAAGTACAGTGTCAACAGGTGGCTAACAGTGTCAACAGGTGGCTTGGTGTGCTCACGCGTAACTTACAGTGCTGATAGATAAATTACAGTATCCGTTCGCGATTTAGAGTGCCAACAGGTAGAGTGCCAACAGGTGACGTAAGGTGGTAACAGGTAACTAATAGATGACTTGTGGTGCCAATAAGTGACTAATAGATGACTTGTGGTGCCAACAGGTGACTAATGGATGACTTGAGGTGCCAACAGGTGACTAATAGATGACTTGTGGTGCCAACAGGTGACTAATTGATAACTTGAAGTGCCAATTGACTTGTGGTGACTATAGGTGACTTGTGGTGCCAACAGGTGACTAACAGGTGACTTGAGGTGCCAACAGGTGACTTGTAGTATGTAACAGGTAACTTTTGGTGTCAACAGGTAACGGATAAATGACTTTTGATGCCAACATGTGACCCTTTTTTTTATGTTGTGGTCTCCATCGCCTGTAGGTAACTGGAAGAGTGTTGGAAGAGCTGTTCAGTTTCCACCCATTAGTGACGCAAGCAATTTTATTCATAGTGGTATTCATATTAGGGCCCATATCACCACCCAAGCGCTTCTTTGGTGTAACCGCCTAGAACCTGGTAAACCATTCGACAAAAGGCAAAGTACAAGGCGGTGTGTACTAGTGCTGAAGCGGTTTACGGCACCATCACCGCCACCATACATCTGGGTGACGTCCCCTTAAAGATGGGCAGCCGAGACGAGTCGCTTTACACACCGCCCTGTCTCACCGTAGGAACAATACATGGGAGAAGGCCTCTGTTCCCTCGCCCCACGCCTACGTCCATTCTAGCCGCCTCGCACCACTAAAGGCGGAGGTGACTTACGGACTTACCACTGCACGGCCAAAGTGAGTTATGGAGCAGAGCAGTGACTTAAAGGATTGGCCAGTGACTTACACCACCAAGATGCGACTTTACGTAGACACACTCTTCTCAGAAATATCTAGATGGGATCTTTTCAGTGATTTTTTGCCTTTGTTGCTATAAAGTCCTTGTTAAACTATCGCTTTAATCATGGAAATACTCTTTAACCCCTTCAGTACCATGACGCGTTTTCATAATCACTCCACTTACTATTTGGTGGTTTTATACACATTCAGAAACTTTTGGGGAAATAAAATAGTGGTGATTGTGGCCATTAATCTTCTGACGCACACAGACCATCCCTAATGTCAATAAAATGGTCAAATCGTACACAAATCTCAAGGTAAAAATGTGTCCCAGTATTGCAAGGACTAAAAACTCCAATGACTTTCACTAGGGGCCGTTAAAAGTATTGGAGGTCAGACGCTCAAACGCTCAGGAATACGATCCTTATTGAAAGGAAACGGAGTGACTTGGGAGGTCGTCACGTGACACAGCCCCAGGATGTGACTCAGCCTTCTCCTCACAAACAAAGGGGAAAAACGTTAATGCGTGCTCAGCATCACCACTAACGGAACTGTGAGGTGAAACAAGGCAAGGCAAGGCGAGGCAAAGCAAAGCAAGGCAAGGCGCTCAGCTATACGAATGCAGCTGTCCAAGTGGTCATGTAATATGCCACACAATGGGTGAAAAAAAAATGTGTATCTGTCAAATGGGTTTATATATTGCCTTCACTTCTTGGTCGCTGTGGAACTCTTTACATTTCATTGTTGTATTGAGAGTCACTTTGATAACATTTACCCCTTGTTAGCACTTGAAGCACGTCAGTTGCACCACAAGTCACCAGCTAGCATCGCATCTCACCTTTCGACACCTTTCATCAGTTAACACTCCGTCACCTGTTAGCATTGTAAGCCACTCGTTAATACACAAAGCCACCTGTAGGCACCGTGATCCATGCAGCTGTCGACACTATGATTAATTTATCAGTAGTGTCTGTGTATCAATTCTTTTCCATTTATAGACGTGGAATTGGATGGACTTGATCACATCATCATTTGTGGCAACTGTGTATATGAATCAAACTGCACGTGAGTATAATGAATGCGCGCTGGCTGACTCGTACTTATAATCTCACCCATTGCACTGCCATATGCAACGATTACCACCTCTAAAAAGATACAAGATTTTTTTTACGAGCGTTAATAAATATGTGTATAGAAGACATGGACTGGTGCGTGGTACACCAGAATGGGTGGCACCTGGCACCTGGAAGAAGAGGTAGAGGAAGGCCAAGGGAGACGTGGCTGCAGTACAGGACAATTAAGAGAGCATGAGAGGAAAGCGGAAACGACTTACAAGTGGGTGATGAATGTTGGGGAGACCTTCAGGAGATAGCTCAAGATAGAATGTGGTGGCGAGAGTTCATTGAGGCCCTATGCATCCTCGAGAGTACCGCAGGATATGATTGAATAAAGAAGTAGGGGATTAGAAGCAATAGTTTACAATTCCTTGACAGAAATGTATGTGAATCAAACTGCACATGAGAAAAATGAGAGTGCGCTGGGTGACTCATACTTATAATCTTAACCACTTCAGTACCATGACGCGTTTCCATATTCATTGTGCTTAATATCTGGTGATTTTGTACAGCTTCAGAAACTCACGTGGGTGATGAGAATAGTGAGGATTCTGGCCATTAATTTTCTGACCTTTCTTGACCCTTTTATAATATCAATAAAGGGTCTAATCGTACACAAATCTCAAGGTAAAAATGTGTCCCAGTATTAAAGTATTGAATCTCTTAACTCTTAACGATTCGCACCTCTAAAAAGATACATTAAATTTTTTAGCATCAATGAACAAGATTGGATAATTAGAAGAAACAAAAAAAAAAAGGTATTACAATTCCTATGGAAGTGGCTGTAGACCAAGAAGAAATGTGTCAGTGTCCAGCGACTAAGGAAAAACGCGCCACTGAAAAGATGAAGGAAGTAACCCCCTGATCATTTCCTCAACACATTCCCAGCAGCCTCGTGTCACCGTCACGCTTAGAGGAGACAAGTGCGGCCTTTGTTATGTCTCCGTGAGGCGTCGCTAGCCACCGCACACAGCGACACACGTGGCTAAACACGCACGCACTGTCCAACTCGCTAATTATATACAGCTCATCCGTGAAGTTTGTTGCGGTCAGAGTTAATTGTCACTGAGGAAATGAGTGCACTGCTGCGGGAGGAGAACGACTCACGAAGGACGCACAGAAGACAAAAGAGGAGACAAGACGCACGCACTCACTCACTCACTCACTTACTTACTCCATAACTAAGCACCGTAAAGAGTGGATTTGTTTACTATTGTATTCAAAACACTTTATTCTCTCACCACGACTGTTTGCTAAGGCCACAGAGATGACTGGTCGGATTATAAAGAAAGAAAGCAAGTTAATTTGTCACTAAAAACATTAAAACACTGAGAAGCCACTGTACCGTTAGCTAGAACCTTTTAAAACAGTGGAAGTGCGTCGTGAAGTGTTTTAGAAAGCTTAGACTCGTATATATACACCACAAAACTTCGAGAGAAAAAAAGAATGAGTACTCTAAACATGGATAAAATAGAAAGACAGGTGACTCCTTTTATCATCGCTAGAGTTCCCTTGTGGGTAATTATGTTCTATCTTCTATTAAACTTGTCTGGTGGCCGATACTTCAGTGGATCTTTGTTTTAATCCTTTTTTTTTTTTTTTTTTGCTCTTGACCAGTCTCCCCTCCTACATAAAAAAAAAAGAATGGGATACATAAATACACGTCTTTTTAATCAATGGCAGTTGTTGAGTTGTCTGTTGGTGGGATATGTTGCCTTTGGAACAACACTGCTCCCATCCTGACGATTCCCTTCTCACTGTCTAAGCTTTTTTCCCTTTTCTCTCTCTCCTTTACCTTCCTTTTCACCAACAAAATCTACGTATTTTTCTCTTTGCTTCCTCAATATATTTATTTTCAAACACGGTATTCGCAGGCCACCCAGCACTCACTAACACTCCCTGCCAAATACTCCGCTACTCTGCCAAGCCTTGACCAGAACCACACAACTCGCAGCAGCACCCAGATAGCATCACAGCCACAGCAACTCACACGCCTCGGTCCAGCACGTTACCCTCCATCAACACTCCCTCACATCACAGCCACATAGTATTCAGTACCGACCAGATAATACAATATGAAGGACCTTAACCACTTCAGTACTGGGGCACATTTTTACCTTGAGATTTGTGTACGGTTAGACTATTGTATTGACATTAGAAAAGGTGTATGGAGGTCAGAAGATTAATGGCCAGAGTCTTCACTATTTCAATCTCCCATGTAAGTTTCTGAAGCTGTGTAAAATCACCAGACAGTAAGCAAAATGAATAAGGAAACGCGTCATGGTACTCAAGGGATTAAACTCTACTGCATATTGTTACTGTTGTCTCTTTTCAGTGTCTTATTACCTCCTACGGCCTAGCTAATATTGTTTACTACTCTTCCCTGCCTAACACTCCATGCATGCACCACAGCTTATCATCTAACACCTCTTGTCTACATAACATTTAACCCCTTCAGTACCAGGACGCGTTTTCATATTTATTCTGCTTATTATTTGGTGATTTTATACACCTTCAGAAACATATGTGGGGATTAAAATAGTGAAGACTTTGGCCATTAATCTTCTGACCTCCATAGACTCTTCCTGGTGTCAATAAAATCATCTAATTACACCAAAAATTCATGATAAAAATGCGTTTTAGTACTGAAGGAGTTAACTATACCACCTCCCTTCTACTTTATTTGTTCTTAACTATCCATATATCTAACACTGCCATTGTCTGCTTCCTTTCCTTACCGTAACACTCCCTATAGCTATTACTACACCTTCTTCATTTAAAACTCCTCTCACACAAACTCTGCTTCTATTTAGCACGAACACCCTTATCCACCTAACGCAAGAGTTAACCAGTATACTCTCAGTCTCTTACCTTTCTCTGGCAAACTCTGGAACTCCCTGCCTGCTTCTGTATTTCCCTCTTCACTTCATTCAACAGGGAGGTTTCAAGATATTTGTCCTTATTCTCTGGCTAATTCTATCGGCTTTATAAGGAGACTGGCAACTGAATGGGGCTTTTTTCCTCGCTATTTTCGTTGCTCTTGGTCAATCCTTTTCCCTAACCTAAAAAAAAGAAAAAACCTTACATCTCCCTACCGACTTTCCTCTCCTCATCCTCTCTCTCTCCACCCCCCAACCTGCCACCTCGTAATAAGAAAGGCCTGCACATGTTCCTTATTTACTGCATGAGTGGCTCGCCTGGGTGGTGAAAGGAGCGAGTGGTGGCGTGGTGGCGTGGTGGCGTGGTGAGGTGGACCAGCTAAGAGGTGTTCCAGGCTGTGGTGGGAGCATCTTGTGTGGAAACCAAGATGCTGTTACCGATACCAGACACTCTTCTCTGTCTCCTCCACCTCCTCCTTCCCCTATCCGTCCTCCTCCTCCATCTCCTTCTCCTCTTCCTCTTCTTCTTCCTCCTGCCCGTCCTACTTCCACTCTCCAGCAAGACAAATCCACACACACACACGCACACACACAGACAGCCGCCGCAGGAAAGTCATCGGGAATCCCACACGCAGGAAACTCGGCTGCCTGCTTATAACACGGCGGCTCATCTCGTCCCGCCTGTTTCCTGGTGGTTTTCATTAAAGGGAACCAATAAACGCCTCCATGATCGTTACTCCTCACCCCGCGCCTCTACACGTTAAGACACGGCCCTAACGCGCTGTGCTGCTGCCAACGACCTCTGAAGGACTTATAACAGTACGAGTTTCTCCTGTTTTTGACCTATTTTAACTTAGAGTGAGGTCACGTAATATTACCCATGATTTCTACCTAGTCTAACCTCACCTAACATAACCTAGTATTTATATACATTATTTTAACTCCTCTGAATCTAATCTATCTTAACTTAGTCTAACCTTGTTTAAGCTAACCTCAACTATCATTTATTAAAAGTTTTATCAAGCTTTTGTTAATCTAACATAACTTAGTCTAAACTTGCCTAATATTGCCTAATCTAACCTAACCTTACCTAACCTAACCTATCCCAACCTAACCTAACCTTACCTTATCTAACATAACATAACACAACATAGAATAACAACATCACATACCTATCATAACCTAACCAAACCTAACCTAACATTTATCCATCCAACAAATAAACCTCACGTCTTTTCAACATTGGTAACACATCTTAACCTAACCTAACATAATAACAACATCATACACCTATTCTAACCTAACCAAACCTAACCCAACATATTTATCACCCCACAAATAAATCCTCACGTCTTTTCAGCACTGGTAACGTGACAAGATCCTCAAAGATATGCAAGACTTTGAGAATATATACAAAAAACTCAGAAAAAAACAAAATTCTCAGCTGATGGAGAAAAAATAAAGAAAAGTTTGGGTAAGAAAAATAAAAATGTCTTTGATCACTTTCATATCTTGGGTGTGGAAAAAAATATATACATTAATTACAAGAATGTCTTTCGTGTTTAAATATAGAAAGAAAAAAAAATATCATACGTCAGTAATCCATAAGGCTGAGAGAGAGAGAGAGAGAGAGAGAGAGAGAGAGAGAGAGAGAGAGAGAGAGAGAGAGAGAACGTTAATAAGAAGAAAATCATGTGAAGTTAAAAAGGAAAGCAAGTTAATGAGTAAAAAATTGGCGCTCGAGTTTAAGCTAAGTGGAAAATTATGTTGCAGTGTCTCTCTCTCTCTCTCTCTCTCTCTCTCTCTCTCTCTCTCTCTCTCTCTCTCTCTCTCTCTCTTTCTGACTACCTATTTATCTATTTATCTTTGTTCTTTTCCATGTATAGTTTTTCTTTATTCTCATCCTCCATATCTGTCCTTCCTACTCCTTTTCTCTCTCTCTCTCTCTCTCTCTCTCTCTCTCTCTCTCTCTCTCTCTCTCTCTCTCTTCATTTCTGCACTGCATGACCTCCACCGCAAGCTATCATCTTTACCTCCTCCTCCTCCTCCTCCCCTCCTCCTCCTCCTCCTCCTCCTCCTCCTCCTCCTCCTCCTCCTCCTCCTCCTCTTCCTCCTCCTCCTCTTCAGTTCAGCCGCTAATTCATTATGCATTTCTCTTTTCCTTTAGTTTCGTGATGGAATTCACTTCTTTAAACAAATGCAGAGAGAGAGAGAGAGAGAGAGAGAGAGAGAGAGAGAGAGGTAGTGTCTATTGTCCATATCTGTCATTCATTCAAGTCATTCTCCTTCCACTTACTTCACCCATTCAGTGTTGGTGTAGAAGGTATCGGAACACCAACACACTGGCTGGCTACTAATGCGTCGTGATGTATGGCAAACAAGTTATGATTTTCCTGGATGGTGAACAAAAAAAAAAACACTGAACCAAGCGGAAATCCAGACGGAGAAGTGACTTGACCAAATAAAACAAGAAAATATAGAAATAAAACACACAAACGCACTGAACCATAAGATAAGATGAAGACAAAAAAAAAAAAAAACAGATGGAGAAAGCAAACAAGAAAACGTAAACAGGGCGTGTTTTCATATACGTTCTGGTTACTATTTTTCGTGGTTTTATACAGCTGCAGGAATATTTGTTGGGATTAGAATAGTATTGAATCTGGCCAGTAATTTTCTAAGCTCCATAGACCCTTCGTAATGTATACATAATTGTCTTACTGTACCCAAAAATCAAGGTAAAAATGAGTATCTACGTAGATCATTCATGACTCTTTTTAATCTGGACACATTTTCATATTCTTTCTGGTTATTATTTGACAATTTTATACAGCTGCAGGAATATTTGTTGGGGTTAGAATAGTATTGACTCTGGCTATTAGTCTTTTAACCTCCATAGACCCTTCCTAATGCAAATACAATCCTCTATTTATAACCAAGAATGAAGGTAAAAATATCATTCGTGACTCCTTTAATCTTTTCAGTAACTGGACATATTTTCTTATATTTCTGACTACTATTTGACGATTTTGTACAGCTTCAGAAACATATGTTGGGATCAGAATAGTACTGACTCTGGCCATTAATCTTTTGACCTCCGTAGACCATTACTAATGCAAATAAAATCGTCTAATCATACCCAAACCCAAGGTAAAAATGCGTCTTACTACTGAAGGGATTAATAATTAAAAAAAAAATCATTGGCTATAAAGACTCTGGTCATTAATCTTTTGACCTCCATAGACCCTTCCTAATGCAAATAAAAACCGTCTAATTATACCCAAAACTCAAGGTAGAAATGCGTTGTAGTAATAACGAAAAGAATCATTAGCTAAAAGCACCACTGCATATTTCTCTACATAAGCTTAAAAACACAACATTATTTTCTATATAGACTAAAAACACGGCACTGTACTTTCTTTTTATATAGGTAAGAGGACCAAGCTTTTCTTTAAATGAGCTACAACACGACACTTCTTATCTGTAAAGGCAAAAAAAAAAAAAAAAAACACCACAAGCAGAAACACATTTTTTTTCATAAAGGCAAAAACATCACTACAATTTTTTACATGATTAAAACCCCATTCACTTTTTATATACGCTAAAACCACAATTTTTTTTTTATTCATATAGGAAAATATATCACTCTTTCTTTATATACTCTAAAACACCATTCATTTCTCCTCATATACGCTAAAAACACCATGATTTCTCTTTACATACACTAAGACACCAACCATTTTTTCCTGTTTGCACTAAAACACTCCAATCTTCTTTACATACACTAAAAACACCAATAACTTTTCTTCATTTACCCTAAAAACACCACATTTCTTCTTTACATGGGCCAAAACTATTCATTTCTCTTTATATACTTAGAAAAAAAAAAATTCTTCTTTACACACACTGAAAACCCCATTCACTTCTTATATACGGTAAAAGCATTACATTTCTTCCTTACATATCCTAAAAACACTACACTTTTCTTTACATACACTAAAACACCAGCCATTTCTCCTTATATAAGCTAAAAACACCACAATTTTATTTGCGTACAATAAAACACCATTAATTTCCCTTATATACCCTAAAACACAAAAATTTTCCTTACATACCAGGAAAACACCAACCATTTCTCCTTAAATACACTAAAAACACCACCATTTTTCTTAACACACACTAGAACACCTACTATTTTTTTTTTCCTTTCCCTGCAGGTGATGTGTGCATGTATACGAGCATTTTTACACTGCAGTGGACGCCAACAGGAAACATGGCAAGCTGCTCCCTGTCAGAGTTCACTGCAGCCTCGCATCACACATTCTCTAGCCAGCCACGGGAATGATTTCAATACGTCCTTCCTTTGACACAGATATTCGCCAAGGGAAAGCGAGGAAAGAGCAAAAAAAAATAAGAAAAATGTATATTGAAGTTGTGTTTGTATGAAGGATTTTTCCAGATGATATTTGTACAGTGCAGATTTTTCTCTATCTATGCGTGTGAGTGTTGAATTGGTGGTATGTACTATTTCTTTTTACCTCCTTCAGTACTGGGACGCATTTTGACCATGAGTTTTGGGTGTGATTAGGCGATTTTATTTACATTAGGAAGAGTCTTTGGAAGTCAGAAGAATATAGCCCCTTCAGTACCATAACGCGTTTTCATATTTCTTCTGTTTACTATTTGGAGATTTTTAACAGCTTCAAAAACATATGTGGGGTATTAAAATAGTGAAGACTGTGGTCATTAATCTTCTGACTTACATAGACTCTTCCTAATGTAAGTAAAATCGTCTAATCGTACCCAAAACTCAAGGTAGAAATGCATCCCAGTACTGAAAGGGCAAACTCAAGTGGGATATTAAAATAGTGAAGACTGTGGTCATTAATCTTCTGACTTACGTAGACTCTTCCTAATGTAAGTAAAATCGTCTAATCGTAACCAAAACTCAAGGTAGAAATGCGTCCCAGTACTAAAAGGGCAAACTCAAGTGGGATATTAAAATAGTTAAGACTGTGGCCATTAATCTTTTGACCTCCATAAACCCTTTTCTCACGCAAATAAAATCGTCTAATCGTACCCAAAACTCAAGGGAGAAATGCGTCCCAGTACTGAAAGGGGTTAATGGCCAGAGTCTTCACTAGTTTAATCCCCCACCATAAGTTTCTGTAGCTGTATAAAAACACTAAATAATAAGCAAAATGAATATAAAAACGCGTCACGGTACTGAAGGGGTTAATCATGTATATGTATAGGTAAAGTACAAATTGGATGTGTGCTAACCCTTTGAGCGTCACTGGGTTCACCTTTCCCTAATTACCAATCACTCCGAGACATATTTCGCTTCCTCTACAACCACATCCAATCTTTAAGCTGGGTAGAAATTCCCATTTTTTATCCTTTTCATTCGTAACTTGTTGATGCTTATAAAGATTTCTTACCTTATATATGTTTTTTTTTTTTTTTATTTATACCATGTTTGTGTAATTGTGTCGTGTCAAAGTGAAAGGGTTAAGGATCTCTCTCTCTCTCTCTCTCTCTCTCTCTCTCTCTCTCTCTCTCTCTCTCTCTCTCTCTCTCTCTCTCTCTCTCTCTGGACACTGCGCAGCCTCAAAAAGAATCAAAGGAACGAATTCTCTCTTATGAAACACCTTTGTTCTCCTCTAAAGCTTATTTTCAAAGGCCGCAAAGATGATTAGCCTGGTTCTCAAAGCTTTTTATTTTTTTCTTTCCGTTGATGCTACACAGTCCTCGTCGAAGCATCAGTGGTCATGACAACATCCTTTGCCAACATCCAATAGAGTGTGTAAATAATGAAGGCGAAAGAAGAAGTAGAAGCGTTGGCGGGAGCGAGGGTGTTTGTCTTCACATGCTTTGTTCCCCGCACTCTTTGTTCTCCCATCAGGACTCATTTCAAAGGGCTTAGAGACGATTGGCCGTGTTTTCAAGCGGGTGTTTTTCCTATTGATATAGATTTCTTGTTAACTGATCACCGGCATCATAAAAACATTACTGAAAACCCAAATAACTCCCACCAGACGGCTATGTTCAGAAGCGCCTTTCTTTCTCACCACGACAAATTTTCAAGTACCCATAGACGACTAGCTGGGTTTTCAAGACAGTTTCTCTTTATGATCAACTAGAAATCTTGCCAGTCCATCACTAGAACCATTAAAATACCCTTGAAAACATGAGTATCTTCAACTGGAGCCTTTGGAAATAGTCGTGGTGAGAGAGCAAAGCGTTTCTGAATACTGGACAGAGTAAGAGGAGGCATTACTATAGGAGGGATGTATCGAGGCCCAGGCAGTGACCACGGGCGGGAATCTGGAACACGAGAGTCAGCCGCAGTCCTGCCCCGTAATGGTGGATAATGTGTGGGGTAGACTGCCTGTAATTACGACCCGCCCTGGAAATTGATAATGGCATGGAGTGGAAAATTAAGGAAACCAGGGAGGAATTACAAGGATGGAGGAGGAGGAGGAGGAGGAGGAGAAGGCAGAGGATGAATGAAAACACGATTGAACGCCAAGGAAGAACAAGCCAGCAGCAGACTTGTTGGCCCATATGAGGGTATCTTCAGTGCATTATACTCGTACTGTTTAATTGATCTGAGCATTGAAGGATTAAATAAGAGAGGCGGAGGTGTGGGTAAGACGAGAAAGAAACACCGATATTTCATAAGGAGGAGGAGGAGGAGGAGGAGGAGGAGGAGGAGGAGGAGAAGAAGAAGAAAAGGATTGATTGAATGATTGACTGGCTGACTAAATAAAACTTCTTACACCACAAAAAAAAAATATTTCGGTAACATAAAACTAGAGGAGGAGGAGGAGGAGGAGAAGGAGGAGGAGGAGGAGGAGGAGGAGGAGGAGGAGGAGGAGGAGGAGGAGGAGGAGGAAACAAAGGAGGAGGAAAAGGACCAGTAGTAGTTGTAAGAGGAGGAGGAAGAAGAGACGGAGAAAAAGAAGGAAAAGGAAAAGAAATCAACAAACAGGGAAGAAGGAGGAGCAATAAAACCAACACAAAACAAAAACAAACTAAAATCTCACACACACACACACACACACACACACACTCACCTCAGCAGTCTTTCCGTAACACCTGCACCGCCGCTGGACACTGCATGGCTAAACTCACTCCGCTCACCTGCAGGGAAGAGAAACACCAAGCATTAATACAACAAATCAATGGAAAAAACTGAAGAGTGAATATAACAGTCAAGGAGAGCAAGGAGATACAAACACACACAATACAAATACTAGTTAAACATTCCAGCGGAGGTAAATGTGTAATGGTGTGGGAAGCCGCTGATGCATTCACTCTCAGGGGGATTGTGGAGAAGGTAGTGGTGGTAGTGGTGGTGGTGGTGGTGGTGGTGGTGGAAAAGTAAAGAAGGAGAGATGGAGGAAATGCTCAAGTGAATAAGTGAGTGGATAAGTGAGCTGAAGAACAAAGAGTCTTGCTGGGGTTAAATAAAGAAAAGTGTGCTGCGTTACTTAGTGTGTGTGTGTGTGTGTGTGTGTGTGTGTGTGTGTGTGTGTGTGTGTGTGTGTGTGTGTGTGTGTGTGTGTGTGTGTGTGTGTGTGTGTGTGCGTGTGTGTAAGCATCTTTTTGACTCCACAACATTTCTAGCTACACATTTGACAACATTCGTCTCTCTCTCTCTCTCTCTCTCTCTCTCTCTCTCTCTCTCTCTCTCTCTCTCTCTCTCTCTCTCTCTCTCTCTCTCTCTCTCTCTCTCTCTCTCTCTCTCTCTCTCTCTCTCTCTCTCTCTCTCTCTCTCTCTCTCTCTCTCTCTCTCTCTCTCAACACACCACCACACCTATCGTTCTCCTTTCATTAACACCCACCGCACCATCACCACCACCATCACCACATCCAGACACACACCCTTCACTTTTTACTCTCCCTACACTCACCACCGCTCACCACATTCACCATTATCACACTACACCACGTCCAATCCTCCCCTCTTCCATCTGCTCCCTCATTCTGCAAGTCTCAATCACCACCAGCTCGCCACACCCTCTGAAAGCAACACCACGCCCGTCACATGACCTACAACACTTTCCAGCAATACTTTCCCCCAAACACTTTCCCGGAAGCGTTTACTTAGTTTCCAGTATCAGCGGGCCGTCGGTTCCCTGGGTTTTGATAGGATTTGCTGCCATGTTCCGCCCTGTCTGACACTTACCCCATCACGCTGACACATACACACACTCACGCATAGACACACACAGACAGACTGCCGCGTTCTTGCACAGGGATTGGTTCTCTGGTAGCTGTAGTGAATATAGTGGCTTGGGATGCGCTCAGTTCATTAGATTTTTACTAGTCATGAAAATTTAAGCTCTTCAGTACTAGGACGCATTTTCTACCGTGAGTTTTTGGGCATGATTAGATGGTTTTGTTTGTATAAGGAAGGGTCTATGGAGGTATGGAGGTTAATGGCTGCAGTCCTCATCAATCTAATCCTCACATGAGTTTCTAAAGCTGCACAAAAGCGCCAAATGGTAAGAAACGCGTCCTGGTACTGAAGGGGCTAAAGACGATATGCATTTGTGGATAGGGACATTAAGTAGGTAGGCTTTATAAAGAGGCTGGCAAGTGCAGGTGTTCTGGTTCCTCTTTGGGTAGGTTTATACTGAGATATCAACAGAATTCTTGGTACTGAAGGGGCTAAAGAATACATGCATTTGTGGATAGGGACAGTAGGTATGTTTTATAAGGAGGGTAGCAAGTGTAGGTGTTCTGGTTCCTCTTTGGGTTGGTTTTCACTGAGATATCAACAGAACTCTCGTATCTTTCCCCCTTATTACCATGTTCTTATACACCCAATGCCTTAACCACTACATCAAACCCACAGCCAGACTAACCAACCTACTGACTGTCCCACCTATATACAAGTCCACACCGTGAAAAGCTACATTTCAAAACCTCCACTTTCTGGCAGGCACATCCCAGACAGACAACCAGCCAGACAGCCAGACAGACAGCCTTCATGCACACGCCAGCTGCGCAACACCCGGACCATGAAGAGTGTATAGATGCGATACTTTCCTACTGTATCATTGCCTCGGGTTCGTACATGACACACTTCACTAAGAGTTTCAATAGTTTCCATCTCAGAATCTTTTTTTTTTTTATGTATAAGAGTTTTGCTAGTCAAGGAAAATGACAAGGAATGGGAGGGAGGAGGAGGAAGAGAGAGAGAGAGAGAGAGAGAGAGAGAGAGAGAGAGAGAGAGAGAGAGAGAGAGAGAGAGAGAGAGAGAGAGAGAACGTTTTTAAGGTGGTTTTACGATTTTAAAGGCAGAATAACAAAATTTATATATTATTAACTGGAGAAACACTTTTGAACACCTCGCTAATCATCTCTGTGGCCTTGGAAAACAGTCGTGGTGAGAGAGCAAAGCGTTTCTGAATACTGACCTCACTACACTGGTCTGCTGAATCGCCAATATAAACCTGAGTAACTAGTAGCTAATCAAAGGACTTAACCCTACTGAGCACCATGATGCGTGTCCATATTCTTACTATTTGGTGATTTCAAACAGCTTCAGAAACTCATGTGGGGGTTGAAATAGTGAAGACTGTCACCCTTACTCTTGTGACCTCCATCGATCCTTCCTAATGTCAATAAAATGGT
>NC_059298.1:29693587-29706087 GCF_017591435.1 Portunus trituberculatus | reverse complement strand
CAGACAGACAGACAGACAGACAGAAGCCCAAATTCATAAACAGCTCAGCGCCGCATCTCCACCATTTCAAAAGGCTTCTGTTTAAGTGACACAAGTTTTCAAGAGTGTTTTTTAAATAGTTCTAATAACAAACGAACAAGGTTACTGCACAATTCACAGGAGAAACACCCTCAGAAACCCCAGCTTGCCATGTCTGCGTCCTTGGAAAACAGTCTTGGTGAGAGAGCAAAGCGTTTCTGGGATACGGACCTCTGGAGACTGGCGGGTTATCACGGGAAGGCAAACCACACAAGAGTCACAGCCAGTCGCGTCTCCAGCTCAAAGATAGTGAAGGTGGGGAGGATAGAATGAAGTAAGACGTTCTGGGGTAGTGAGGCGAGGAGACCGTGTAGGGAGAGGAAACGAAAGAGGAGGAGGAGGAGGAGGAAGAGGAAGAGGACGAAGGAAACAGAGGATGTGGGCGAGAAAGGCAATGAGATAGAGAAGAAGGAAAACAAGGACGAAAGGAAGAGGAAGAGGAGAAGAAAGAGGAGGTGAAGGAGGGAGAGGAGGGATGCACAGGAAGCACAGACACCAACGGGATTTTTTTGTTTATAACGAGGTCATCCGCTAACGTAGGAGGAGGAGGAGGAGGAGGAGGAAGATACAGTAACAAGCTTCACCTCCCACACTGTTCTCTCTTTCCTTCCGCCCCTCTCTCTCTCTTTCCTTCTCTCTCTCTCTCTCTCTCTCTCTCTCTCTCTCTCTCTCTCTCTCTCTCTCTCTCTCTCTCTCTCTCTCTGAGCCTCAAAGTTACACCTCTACTGGTAAGGCAAGATGAATAACCCTCCATGTTTTCTCGAGCAAGACAGACTGGCCAGAGGAGCACCAAGAGACGCGAGGCTGGAGGGAGCACGAAGAGGGAGGGACTGGGATAAGAGGCAACAGAGAAGAGACACAGCTAGACACAGGGCAGAGAGGGAGTGAAGGTTAGAGAGACAATGGAACACAACTATTTTTTTGCTATATAGGATGGGGAAACTGGTCAAAGGCAACGATGATGACTGAAAAGATGACCCATTGATGTTATGTGGTGTTAATATTATGAATGAGTGGTATTTTTTGCGTGAGAAATGTTTCCAAGAACGTTTTTTTTTTTAATGTAAGAGGGAGAACTACTAAGGGCAGAAAAATGAATACTACAAAAAAAAAGGCCAACTTGAATTGTAGTCTCCATAAAAGAATCAAAAGAATTAGTCAAAATATGGTTTTAGTGACAGATAAACACATTTGACTTTTATGCGGTACATCTTTCCTTAATCACAAACCAAGTGCAAAAAAAAAATGAATACTAAAAAAAAGGCTCACTTGAATTATTGTCTCCATAAAAAAACAAATAATCAAAAATATGGTTCTAGTGACAGTTTTAATCCATTACACTTTCCTTAATCACCAATCACTCTAATACATTTTTACCACTTCTATACCCACCTCCAATCTTTAAACCAGGCAGAAATTACAAAACCCTTTCTTTTCACCCACATTCTAACTTCTCAATGTATAAAGAATTCCTACATTACTTCTAGTGTTGCTAATTGTCTCGAACCGCAGAAACCTTAACAAGAACACGGCTACCTTGACCTGGCGGTGGAAAAACAACCGTAATGAGAGAGTAAGGCGTTTCTGAGTACGAAGAACGATGAGGCAGAGAAGAAGGAATAAGGGATAGAGAGAAGGGAAACAGAGACATAAGGACAGGCCGGAGGAACAAGAGGGTTAGGAGGGACAAGGAAGAGATGAGACAGGGCTTAGGGAGGACCAGATGAGGAGGAAGGACAAGAAGGGACAGGGAGAGGGCGAGGGCCAGGCAGGGAACATGGGAAGGACTGGCCGGGAATGATGAAGAGTGACTAACAGATCTTACCGAGGATTAATGCTGGAGAGAGAGAGAGAGAGAGAGAGAGAGAGAGAGAGAGAGAGAGAGAGAGAGAGAGAGAGAGAGAGAGAGAGAGAGAGAGAGAGAGAGAGAGAGAGAGAGAGGGAGGAGAGGGAGAGAGAGAGAGAGAGAGAGAGAGAGAGAGAGAGAGAGAGAGAGAGAGAGAGAGAGAGAGAGAGGGAGGGAGGGAGGAGAGAGGAGAGAGAGAGAGAGAGAGAGAGAGAGAGAGGAGGGAGGGAGGGAGGGGGTAGGGAAGAGGGAGGGAGGGAGGGAGGGAGGGGAGGAGAGAGAGAGAGAGAGAGAGAGAGAGAGAGAGAGAGAGAGAGATTAACAGACTGACAACAGATGTATGAAAAGCTAAGACAAGGACAGTGGATTACACACACACACACACACACACACACACACACACACACACACACACACACACACACACAACCAACAGTGAAAAACAAAACAGTGAAAAGAAATAAAATCATCTTAAGTGTCAATTTTCATACGAATCTCTCTCTCTCTCTCTCTCTCTCTCTCTCTCTCTCTCTCTCTCTCTCTCTCTCTCTCTCTCTCTCTCTCTCTCTCTCTCTCTCTCTCTCTCTCTCTCTCTCTCTCTCTCTCTCTCTCTCTCTCTCTCTCTCTCTCTCTCTCTCTCTCTCTCTCTCTCTCTCTCTCTCTCTCTCTCTCTCGTCTCTTCCCTTTGAATTTCATTCATTATCTTTAAACCTCCCCCTTTAAATTTCCCTTTAAACTGCAGCGTCTCTTTAACCTCTTCAGCACTGGGACGCATTTTTACCTTAACTTTTATATATGATCAGACCATTTTATTGACATTAGGAAGGGTCTACGGAGGCCAGAAGATTAATGGCCAACAGTCTTCACTATTTCAATCCCCCACAAAGTTTCTGAAGCTGTATCAAGTCACCAGATAGTAAGGAGAAGGAATATGGAAACGCGTCAAGGTACTGAAGGGCTTAAACCTCCCTTGAACACAGTATTCTAGCTAACTTACCCTAACCTAACCTAACCTAACCTTACTGAAACGCCACGCAGCTCAGTAAGGTTAGAAATAATGAGATCTTTCACTGTTAGTATATTCATTCCATATACTGTACACTTTTAATGCTTGATGAAAAAAGGAAATAATAATTAAGGAAGACGAAGAAGAGGAGGAGGAGGAGGAGGAGGAGGAGGAGGAGGAGGAGGAGGAGGAGGAGGAGGAGAAGGAGGAGGCGGATAAAAGTAGGAGAAAGAGAGAGAGAGAGAGAGAGAGAGAGAGAGAGAGAGAGAGAGAGAGGCAGAGAGAGAAGTAAACGAGAAAGATGTTGGAAAAAGAGAAGGAGAAATAGAAAACGGAAAAAAGCAAGAAAGAATAAACGAGGAGGAGGAGGAGGAGGAGGAGGAGGAGGAGGAGGAGGTGGTGGTGGTGCATAACAAGGCTAGGTGAGGTCGAAACGGGCACGATTAGATTGGCAAACAGGATGCAAACTTTTCTGAATCAGTTTCCGCCGCCACGCTGTTCCCCGCCTCGCCATGATTGTGTGTGTGTGTGTGTGTGTGTGTGTGTGTGTGTGTGTGTGTGTGTGTGTGTGTGTGTGTGTGTGCAGATTTATGGAGACGTAAGTGAGTGTTCTTATGAATTTGTTGTTATTCCTGTTTGTTGTTGTTGTTGTTGTTGTTGTCCTTCTTCTTCTTCTTCTTCTTCTTCTTCTTTACATTTTTCATTATAGAGCCGTTTTTATTCTTTTCCATATTATTCGTCATCTTCCTCTTCTTCCTCCTTCTTTTCCTTTATCTCCTTCTACTCCTCCTCCTCCTCCTCCTCCTCCTCCCTCTCCTCCTCCTCCTCCTCCTCCTCCTCCTCCTCATCATCATCATCATCATCATCATCCTTTTTCCGTGTTATTCCTTATCTACAGTATCAAGGCACTTTCTGAAGCACCACCAAGCAACACACAGCACGGCACTTCCTCAAGACACACTGAACTGTACATAGAGAAGTGTATTCTAACCCTCTCGTCACCACCTCGCCTACACACACAGCCTCGCCGCCTCATGGTATTTCTAGCCTCCAGACGTGGGTGTGTTACGTAAAGAGCTCCACCTTGAGACCTATTGAATGCAGCCTTGACTATCATTCTCCTTAACGCCTTCAGTAACTTGACGCGTTTTCCTATTCATTGTTGTTAATATTTGGTGATTTTATAAAGCTTCAGAAACTCATGTAGGGATTAAAATAGTGAAGACTGAGGCCATTAATCTTCTGACCTCCACAGACCTTCCCTACTATCAATAAAATCGTCTAATTATAAGATAGAAATGCCCTTATCTTGAGTTTTGGGTATGATTAGGTGATTTTATCTACATTATTAACCCCTTCAGTACTGGAACGCAATTTTACCTTGAGTTTCGTGTGTGATTAGACCATTTTATTGACATTAGGAAGGGTTTATGGAAGTCAGAAGATAATAGCCAGGGTCTTCACTATTTTATTCTCCCACATAAGTTTCTCACGCTGTATAAAATCACTAAATAGTAAGAAGATGAATACGGAAATGCATCAATGGGTTAAGGGTCTATGGAGGTCAGAAGTTTAATGGCCAAAGTCTTCACTACTTTAATCTCCATGTAAGTTTCTGAAGTATATAAGTTTCCTACACAAATCTCAAGGAGAAAATGTGTCCCAGCACTGAAGGGCGTTAAGCCAATGCATCCTGTAATTGGCCTAGTCGAGGTGACATAACCTAAGAACGAAGTGTAGGGAATGGCTTGCACAAATTAGGAGAAATTACATTAATAACAACAATGATAATACTAATTAAAACGTGACGAACAATAGCAATAACAAGACGACGAACAACAACACGGCCATTACAACAACAACGACAACAACAGGAATCGATAAGACAAAGAGACAAACAAAACAGCCAATTCACACACAAAAAAAAGAAAATAAAAGAATAACATCCTTTTTTCTTAGAACCAATAAAAAAAACAGACAAAAAACAAGAACATAAAAAACTAACTGAAACCACAAAATCACAACAACAACAACAACAACAACAACAACAACAACAAGCACAACACGAACAAGTAGTCGCGAACAAGACCCTTCACATTCTTTACTGCATCTCCAGCTAAGTCAATAAGAGGAGGAACGGGAAACTCAAGGAGGAGGAGGAGGAGGAGGAGGAGGAGGAGGAGGAGGAGGAGGAGGAGGTTAGCGATGAGTACAACTTCCTACATAGTAAGGGTGGCTCGGCTCCCAGCAAGGCAAGGCAAGGCAAGGCAAGGAAGGCCAAGGAAGGGCAAAGCAAGGAAGGGCAAGGCGGGCTCTCTAAGTACGTATAAGTAGCCCCGCCCGTTTTGCTATGCCCCGGAGTGTGTCTCGAGAGGCCCACCAATGAGCCCTTGTGTGTGTGTGTGTGTGTGTGTGTGTGTGTGAGAGAGAGAGAGAGAGAGAGAGAGAGAGAGAGAGAGAGAGAGAGAGAGAGAGAGAGAGAGAGAGAGAGAGAGAGAGAGAGAGAGAGAGAGAGAGAGAGAGAGATTTTATAAACATACATATTTCCCTTTGGATTGCGGATGTTAGGGAACCCTGAATCACACACACACACACACACACACACACACACACACACACACACACACACACACATCACATACGTCCACTGGGGCACATTACACCTTCACTAATTACCTGAAAGCACGCCAGGTAAGGTGTCTCACAGTACTAACACGGCAATGCTTCCTGCGATGGAGCACTAGTAGTTAGATTACTAAGTTAGCGTAGGTCAAGTTAGGTGAGGTTAGGTTAGGTTGTGCTGGTTTGGGTTAGGTTAGGTTAGGTTGTATTGGGTTGGGTTGGGTTGGGTTTAGGTTAGGTTAGGTTAGGTTAAGTTAGGTTAGGTTAGGTAAGGTTAAGTTAAGTTAGGTTAGGTTAGGTTAAATTAAGTTAGGTTAGGTAAGGTTAGATCAGGTTAGGTAAGGTTAAGTTAGGTTAGGTTAGGTTAGGTCAATTTAAGTTAGGTTAGGTTAGGTTAAGTTAGGATAGGTAAGGTAAGGTAAGGTTAAGTTAGATTAGGTTAGGTTAGGTTTGGTTAGGTTAGGTCAGGTTAGGTTAGGTCTCAAAGTGCTAAGACATATTAAGTTCCCTATCTCAGTGGAATAAGTAAATATGATTACGTAAGTTGATATCTCTATTACAATGCTGCTGTACTGCATTACATAAACTGATTGTTCTTTTATGATATTGTTGTACTGCATTACGTAAACTGATTGTCCTATTGTAACGTTGGTGTGTTGCATTACGTAGACTCATTGATCCTTCAGCCTATTGTTGCAGCGGCTTCTCTTTAGGCTTATGAATGTTGTGGCAGGTTTGGAGAGCAAGGGGAAGGTTACTGCCGGCGTGAGGAGTGCTGGTGTGACTCAACTCTTTCGGCACTAATGTAGGGCGATGGCTTAACAAAACAATAAAAAATAAAAAATAATAATAGAAAATAAGAAAATCAGGGAAACTGCAAGAGGCTGTCTGTCGTACACGTGGTAGTCCCTGTATGAGCAAACCTACTTAATGCCATTTATCATCCCCATACATAAATTTGTCTAATCTTCTTTTAAAGTTCACTATTGACTTAGCAATGTTACCTATTGACTCACGAAAGCTCCCTATTCACTCACGAGCTCCATATTACCTCACCAAAGCTTCCTATTGACTCAGCAAAACTCCCTATTGACTCAGCAAAGTTTTCGATTGACTCAACATAACGCCCTTTTGACTCTTGGGTGAAGGGAAGCAATAGTCCTCGAAGCTTTGTTCTTTAGCTCCTTAAGTACTGGGATGCATTTTTCTTCAGTTTTCTGTGTGATTAGACGATTTTGTTAACATGAAGAAGGGTCTATGGAGGTCGAAAGATTAATGGCCAGAAGAAATAAAAAAGAACAATCCAAGCTTAACCTCTTCAGTATCAGGACGCGTTTTGATATTCATTCTGGTTACTATTTGGAGATTTTACACAGCTTCAGAAACATATATTGGGATTAAAATAGTAAGGACTCTAACCATCCATATTTTTCACTCCATAAACCCTTTCTAATGCAAATCAAATCGTTTTATCATACACAAACTGATGGTAAAAATGCGTCCCAATAATGAAGAGGCTGTAATCAAAATGAGCTAAAATCTTATAACAGAATTTGCTAAGGGTATCAAAATAAGGTGAAACTCGTCATAGCAAACAGCAATATAGGAAATGGCACTGGAGTCGGTGTTCTTAAATGTATCGACGTCTTATTTCATCAGAGTTTAACAAGTATGAGCGAAATCTACCGCTGGAGTGTCCCTGATTCTAGTGACAATTGAACGAGGAAAACAAAATTGAGGACTGGTGAGAAATGTCTGTTCTTCCCCAGGGTGAAAGTAGGAAAAAGGCGAGGATAATGAAGAAACGCTTATTGTTTTGTACCTCGTGTGAAAGTAGGAAAAAACCCTGAAAGAATGGAGGATTTGTATATTCCATTATGTGTGAAATTGGGAAAAAGAGAAAGTGAACACGACAAAATATGTGATGTAAGAGTTTAGTTTAGTAAGCACACTCCCTGATAGACAAATATTAGTATAGGTTTCATATATTAGTTATAGGTTTCATAAATTTAGAGTAAGAACTTAGGAAGAATTTGATATCTAGTGCTTTTACCATTTGTGAGTGACTCTTTAGACATTGTTTTCCTGTATTAATATAGTACAAGTGCAGGTATAAAGGAATGAAAAGCAGGCAAGAGAAAAAAACCTGCACATACCTTTTGCACACTCCCTGATAGACAAATGTTAGGCTAGGTTCTAACAAGTACACTCCCTGATAGCCAGTGTCAGGTTGTTTTAGGTTAGGTTATGTAAACGTTCTAACAAGCAAGCACACTCCTTGATAGACAGATGTTAATATAGGTTAGGTTAGGTTAAGTTAGATACACGTTCTAACAAGTAATCAAATTTTCTGATAGCCAATGTTAGTTTAGATTAAGTCAGATAAACGTTCTAACAAGTAAGCACACTCTCAGATAGCCAATTATTAGGTCAGGTCAGGTTAGGTTAGGTTATGTATACTAAACCCACCTCATAGTACTGAATTAACTGGACCTATCAAACACACCACCACAGAACACACGACCATAATTTGAACCACTTCACCACAGAGTCCTTTAATTGAAGTTATAAGGAATTTAAAGGTTGTTTTTACGATTCAAGTAGCAAATTATTAACATTTTCTAGTTACAAACAGAATAAAATCTTAAAAACTCGGCTATTCATATTTTTCTTACGATTCGAGTGGTGAATTATCAGGATTTATGTGTTACAAACTGAATAGAAACTTACAAACTTGGCTATTCATGTTTTTTCTACGATTCAAGATTACCATTATTTTTTCGTTACTAACTGAAGAAACACTCTTGAAAACACAGCTATAAGCATATATCTAAGATTCAAGAGGCAGATTATCATGATTTCTTCGTTGCAAATTTGATAAACACTATTGAAAACACGGCTAACCATATTTCTACGATTCAAGAAGCAGATTATCATAGTTTCTTCGTTAATAACTGAAGAAACATTCTTGAAAACAAAGCTAACCATATTTCTACGAGTCAAGAGGTAGATTATCATGATTTCTTCGTTACTAACTGAAGAAACACGCTTGGAAACACGGCTAACCATATTTCTACGATTCAAGAGGCAGACTATCATAGTTTCCTCGTTACTAGCTGGAGAAACAATCTTGAAAACACGACTAAGCATATTTCTACGATTTACGACAGATTATCATTGTTTCCTCGTTACAAACTTGATAAACATGCTTGGAAACACAGCTAACCATATCTCTACGATTCAAGAGGCAGATTATCACTGTTTCCTCCATACTAACTCGAAAACACGCTTCAAAACACAGCTAATCAAACTTCAACGCTTCAAGAGCCAGAATATCGTGACTTCTTCGTTGCAAACTTGATAAACAGGCTTGAAAAATATGCCTCACTATCTCGGTGGCGTTAGAAAATAGTCTTAGCGTGGAAAAGGAAACAGAGGAACACAATGCATAACTGAATAATCCACACCAAATCACACACACACACACACACACACACACACACACACACACACACACACACATACACGGTTTCATAAGCAGCCTTCACCTCTTCACCTCTCACAGTCCAGCGTGTCAATTGCCATTTATAAATACACCAGGAAAACACTCAAAGCGCACTCAAGCACACACACATACAATGCTAAGATAAACAGCACAACACTCTCTTTAATTCAAACACTCCAAACACGGCACAGAGAGAGAGAGAGAGAGAGAGAGAGAGAGAGATATGCTTCCTCTTTTCTTCTTTGCTCTTTATTAATTAGTGTCACGAGAGAGAGAGAGAGAGAGAGAGAGAGATAGTGTATGTGTGTGTGTGTGTGTGTGTGTGTGTGTGTGTGTGTGTGTGTGTGTGTGTGTGTGTGTTATTTTAGTGCACCCTACACGTTTCTGAGAGAGAGAGAGAGAGAGAGAGAGAGAGAGAGAGAGAGAGAGAGAGAGAGAAAGAAAGAGCGGTGGCGGTGAGATGGTGGTATATTTTCGTGTTCTTCCGTAATATGCATGAGGCAGGTGGTGTGATTCCCCGGGGCGGCAAGTATTTCCGACCAGCAAAAGACGCGGGACTGATGGATGGCGCTGGGGGAAGGCTGGCTGGCGGGCTGGCTGGCTGGCTGGCGGGGTGGCGGACTGACTAGGTAGGTGGGTAGGAGGCTCCGGTGTGATACTTCCTACTACTACTACTACTGACACTACCTTCACCTCATTCTGCTATTGCTACTAGTACTACTGCTCCTACTACTTCTATTATTATTTCTACTTCTACTGCTTCTACTACTACTACTATTACTACTACTACTTCTACTTCTACTTCTACTACTACTACTGTTGCTGCTGTTGTTGCTGCTGCTACTACTACGATTACTCCTCCTCCTCCTCCTCCCCCTCCTCCTACAACTACTACTACTACTGCCATTATTACTACTACTACTACTACTACTAATAATAATAATAATAATAATAATAATAATAATAATAATAATAATAATATTATTATTATTATTATTATTATCATTATTATTATTACACTTCTACTGTTACACTTCTTGCTTCTTCTGTTCTTTTTTCACCTTCCTTTAATTTTTCTCATCATTACCATCATTATCATTATTTTTGGCATTCTCCCTCATCTTACCCTTTTTGGAACAACACGGTACCAAGTTTAATCAGTCATAAACCACTGCTACTAACTAACTAACTAACTAACTAACTAACGAATACAAGAACATAATAAAGAAAATATGAGTAGATATGAACTAGTTGCCTCCAATATATACAAATAAAAGTGTCAATCTCCTTCCCTTCCTCTCTCTACAAACACTCAAGTTCCACAATTAACCAAGCAAGGAAGCACATGAGAAGAAAGAGTGCATTCGTCGCGTGTACCAGTGTATATATATAGCCAGCAAGGGGGGAGCTAGGAGGAAGGAAGTGGATTAGCTAACGTATTGAGATATTTCCCCACCTGCTTACGTGATCGACCCTCAGCGCTTGGTAAGTCTTCGGAAAGGTTATGTGCCAGACTCCACCACATGATAGGGTTTGAGGGAACGGGGATAAGAAAATAGGAGTAAAAGAATAGAGTGAAGGAAAGAGATGGGGTGAAAGAAAAAAAGAAGAGAAGGTATTGGAAAGAAAATGATAAAGAATGAAATGATAAAGGGAAGGAGAAGTATTGGAAAGAAAAGAAAAATTACAGGAGGAATTAAGAGAAAATAGAAAACGGGGAGGGCGTTATGAAGAATGAAAATGAAGAAAAGGAGACAAAACAGTGGAAACAAATGTGAAGGCAAAGGGAAAACACTAAAATCAAAGGACGAAAGAATAAAATTAAAAAAAAAACAGTGTAAAAAAAGATTAGGAAAGGAAAACAATGGGGCGTTATAAAGAATGAAAATGAAGAAAAGGAGACAAAACAGTGGAAAAAAATATAAAGGCAAAGGGAAAACACTAAAATTAAAGGACGAAAGAATAGATTAGGGAAAAAAAAACTTCGTAGAAAAAGATCAGGAAAGGAAAACAATGGCAAACAAAGGAAAGCTGGACGAAGAAAAAAGGAAAAATCTATTGAGGAAAATGCAAAAAGTAAAAGAAAGGAAAAAAACCTGACAAAAAAAAGAATACTGGTCAAAGGAAAGGAGAAAAAAAACATTGGGAAAAATAGAAAAAGTAAAAAAAAAAAACACGAAATACAATGGAAGGAAAAAACGGAAAAAGATAGAAAATGAACAAATAATAGAAATAAGAAATAAGAGAAAAGATAAAAAGAATAAAACCAATTTGTCACTTCAAGACAATAAAAGAAAAAAGACAAATTTTCATTCAATAGAGAAATAAACAATTTGTCACTTCAAGAAATAAAAAAAAAAAGAAAACCAAATACAAAGGAAGATAAAAAAAATGGAAAAAAATAAAGAAGCAACAATAGGAAAAAGAAATAAGAAAAAGATACACTGGAAAAAGAAGGAAAGGAAGAAAAATAAAAAAAAACAAAGGATACACATCTCATCCAGGATCATTGAGAAGACTGTCCAAGGAATCCCGATAAATTCTTCTAGTATCATCACTTGTACATCGCTTGGAAATACTTAGTGCCGACAAATACAATCCACTTTACCTACTAAGCTTATATTCTGAAAGACTTCCGCTCCTCACAGCACCTTCACTATGTTCAAAGGGCTCTATAGTTGAAGTGACACGGATTTTTAAAGGGTGTTTCTGTAATTCTAGTGGCATGTTGATAAGTTTTCTGCATTATCAACATGACCAATACTCTTTACAACTCGGCTAATCGTCTCTGTAGTTTTACTGGGACACATTTTTACTTTGATATTTGTGTACGATTAGACCATTTTATTGATATTAGGAAGACTGTATAGATGTCAAAAGATTAATGGCCACAGTCTTCCCTATTTTAATTGAGTTTTGTGTACCATTAAACCATTTTATTGATATTAAGAAGACTCTATGGAGGTCAGAAGATTAATGGCCACTGTCTTCACTATCTTAATTGAGTTTTGTATACTATTAAACCATTTTATTATAAGCAAGGCTCTATGGAGGTCAGTAAAAGATTAATGGCCAAAGTTTTCACTATTTTAATTGATTTCTGTGTACCATTAGACCATTTTATTGATATTACAAAGGCTCAAAAGATTCGTGGCCACAGTCTTCACTATTTCAATCTAATCACCCCACATGAGTTTCCGAATCCGTACAAAATCACCAAAGAGTAGACAGAATAAATATGGAAATGTGCCAAGGTACTGAAGAGGTTAATAATCCATGCTCACCTGTCTATCTGCCTACCTGTCTACCATCCCTTCTGTCTTGTTCCTCTTATTACTTTCACAACCTCGTTAAACCTTCACTAGTAATCAATGGTGTCAAAAGTTTTAATTAGTTCTGTTTTTTTCCACCACCTGTCAACTCTATACGCGCTGGAAGGGCTG
>NC_059298.1:29671087-29681087 GCF_017591435.1 Portunus trituberculatus | reverse complement strand
CATTGGCAGTAGCGTAACAGGAACCCCACACAACGGACACGAGTAAGATGGACAGGTAACACAAGGGCAGCGTCACGTCTTGGATAGCTAATAAGACCTCAGATGACGGCCCGACGTTTTAATCACCCGTGCACACGCAGTAGCTGACGGTAACTAGACGGAGAGCAGACAGCCACGCAGACAGAGACAAATAACACGAGGAGAGAAAGAGAAAGAGAGAGGGAAAGGAATAAAATAAACACGTAAACACAGCTGCGGATGAAGGGGGCAAGAGAGGCGAAGCGGGAGATCAAAGCGAGATTCATGCACCGCAGAAATCTGGTTAAAAAATATCGAGACAAAAAAGCCGAATCGTTGAAATAAAATCATATGAAACCACACCAAAACAAGCGAGGCGAGGGAGGCAGGGAGGGTCGCTTTGTGAGGCAAGAAAGCGAGTAACGGTAAGGAGTGCAGGTGAGGGAAGGGAATGACGCTGACAGGAGAGGGTGTGTGTGTGTGTGTGTCTGTCTATCTGTGTGTGTGTGTGTCCCTGCGTGTGAGCGAGGGAGAGGCTGGGAGCGTATGAGGGCGCGCGTACACTCAACACACCAAGCGGCTGTAGACTGACTGGCTGGCTAGTGGTGGTGGTGGCTGGGCGGGCGGGCTGGTTGGCTGGCTGCTGCTGCTGCTGGCTCTGGGACAACCTCTGGCAAGCAACAGCGCGCACACACATACACACTCGCATACGTACACTTTCTCTCTCTCTCTCTCTCTCTCTCTCTCTCTCTCTCTCTCTCTCTCTCATGCCATCAGCACACCACTAAAGTTTACACCTGGCCTGGAAAAGCATCGGTATTGTTTCCAGTTACAGGTAAACCAAACAAAAGCGAAAAAAAATAAAACTGGAACTTATTGACTAACAAAAACTAACACTGCCATTGAATTTACCTAACGAGACACACACACACACACACACACACACACACACAGAGAGAGAGAGAGAGAGAGAGAGAGAGAGAGAGAGAGAGAGACTACTGTACATTTAATTTCTAGGTATTCTGGGACATAGAGGTTGGAATGAACAGTAGGAGTAATATTTCTCGTCTTTTCTCCCGGCAAGCAGTTCGAGGAAGGGCTGCTGGTGTGTATTATTCCATTACTTAAGCCTCGTCATCAGATTCACGGAAATTACTCACACGAGGAATGCAGGAAGGTAAGATGCTTTATATTGTTAATTTTTCCTCCCTCTTGTTTGTGTGTGTCTACGTTTCTTTGTCTCCATCTCTCTCTCTCTCTCTCTCTCTCTCTCTCTCTCTCTCTCTCTCTCTCTCTCTCTCTCTCTCTCTCTCTCTCTTGCTTGCTGTTGTCGCCACCTTCATGTCATTATAAGCGACTTGGTTGGTACAATGCCTTCCTTATTATCATCACCGTTATTCTGATGTTGACACTGTTCTTATTACGGTGGTAGTGGTGATTAGTGATAGCACCACACACACGCACGCACGCACACACACACACACACACACACACACACACACACACACACACACACACACACACACACACACACACACACACACACACTCTCTCTCTCTCTCTCTCTCTCTCTCTCTCTCTCTCTCTCTCTCTCTCTCTCTCTCTCTCTCTCTCTCTATGCTAATAATTACCTTGAAGAGAAGCAGAAGGCCATGCACAGAAGATGAGGGAGTGAGTTCACCTTTAGTAACCACCACCACCACCACCACCACCACCATCACCATCACCATCACCACCACTACCATAACCAGTACCCTCATCATTACGGCTAACACCACCACCATCCTCACTGCCACCATTACCATTACTATTATTGTTACAGCAATCATGAGCCATCACTACCATCATGAACAACAACAACAACAACAACAACAAGCACCACTACCTTACTATCAAAGCTACAATCATCATTACCACATATCTACACCATTCCATTACCTGTTACATACTTACTGCGTCACCCAACACCACCACCACCACCGCTACCACCGTCACTACTACTACTACTACTACTGCTACTATAACTACTACTACTACTGCTGCTACTGCTAATACTAATACTAATACTACTGCCACCACTACTGCGAAAACTACTACTGCTACTACTTTTATTATTACTACTATTACTACTCTACTACTACTACTGCTACTACTACTACTACTACTACTACTACCACCACTACTACTGCCACAACTACTGCCACCACCACTGCCACCACTACCACCACTGCTGCTGCTACTACTACTACTACTACTACTACTACTACTGCCACCACTACTACCACTACTACTACTACTACTACTACTACTACTACTACTACTGTTACTATGAACACTCCCTCACCACCACCACCACCACCACCACCACCACCACCACCACAAAACCTTCACCTTCAATCTCCAACACAATAAGTCGACGGTTCAACCACAAGTTATTTTTTTCCTCCTTTGATGACAAAAACCAAGGTTCTCTCTCTCTCTCTCTCTCTCTCTCTCTCTCTCTCTCTCTCTCTCTCTCTCTCTCTCTCTCTCTCTCTCTCTCTCTCTCTCTCTCTCTCTCTCTCTCTCTCTCTCTCTCTCTCTCTCTCTCTCTCTCTCTCTCTCTCTCTCTCTCTCTCTCTCTCTCTCTCTCTCTCTCTCTCTCTCTCTCTCTCTCTCTCTCTCTCTCTCTCTCTCTCTCTCTCTCTCTCTCGACGTAAGGCAGGTAGCGTGTAGCCTCTGTAATCAGCCTCTTGTCCTTTTGTGTTATCGATCAGATGTATATGATTACCTGCTTCCATCCACCACTAAACAGGTAATACAATATGCTGATCAGGCATCAGAGGTGAATGAACAGGCTGAGCTGACTCACTGCTGCCTGTCCTCCCAGCCACCTTCCTTATCTCAGCCTGGTTCGAATCCCGGGTCACGCTGACTAAGTTGTCTGTCTTTGCTATATCCACATAGTTTTTTCTTCTTACTTTTTCCGTTTGTAGTGTTTTCTAGTGTAATGCTTGGTTTTTTTCGGTTTTGTCGTTAGTTTTCAGGTTTCGTCCACATTTTATACATCATTCTTCGTCAGATGCTCATATCATTGTTGTTTGGGTTAGTGCTCTGTTATATAGCACTGTGTTGTATTTGTGGTTTGATTTATAGCCATCTCTTATTAATGTTTTACTGTCTAGTTATTGTGAATATCCACTCTTTTAATCTCTTTATTTTCTTTGGTACTGTAAACTGCTGTCCATCACACTGAACAGGTTATATGAACATCACACTCGCTCTGAAGGTAAAGATGGAAAAAAGTAAATAAAAACTACAATATGAACCCATTATGAGAGTTAAATATCCCCAACAGACTTTAATGAGAAGGCGTTTGGCGTTTGATGATGCAGTGATATCTCGTTTGACAATGGCTCTGCATCAGCCTTTACAACAACAACCATGAGATCTTGACGAATCATCTCTGTGAGCTTTGAAAATAATCCTTATGAATGATCAAAAGGTTTAGGAACACGACCCCACAGACTAGTGCGTCGCCTCTTTTCGTTAGGGAGATTTGAGAAAACAATGCAGACGCTCAAAGGCCATTCATTTATCACCTAAGTGTAATGATCAATAATACAGTAACACCAATTTGTCTATTCCAGTCTGCTATCAACTCCAGTTAGTTGGTTAGTTAGGTGAGTTTGTAAAAGCTAATTGTAATGGGTAATGTAAGAACTTAACCCCCTCCAGTACCATGAAGCTTTTCCATATTCATTCTGCTTACTATCTGGTGATTATAAACAGCTTTAGAAACTTATGTGGGGAAATTAAACTAGTAAAGACTGTAGTAATTAATCTTCTGACCTCCATACACCATTCCTAATGTAAATAAAATGGTTTAATAGTACACAAATTTCAAGGTAAAAATGTCCCAGTATTGAAGGGGTTAAGAAAATAATGGAGGTTATAAGAAGTCACTAGGCCTACACGTGGCAGTCCCTGTGCGAAACATGCCTACCTATTTCCACTTATTCCAGCCATGAATTTTGTCTAATCTCTCTAGTGACTCATCATTAACCCCTTCAGTATCACGACGTGTTTCCATATTTATTCTGCTTACTATTTGGTGACTTTATATAGCTTCAGAAACTTGTGTGAGGATTGAAATAGTGAAGACTCTGATCATTAATCTTCTGACCTACATAGACTCTTCCTAATGTAAATAAAATGGTTTAACCACACCCAAACCTCAAGGTAAAAATGCGTCCCAGTACTGAAGGGGTTAACAATTTCAATACTGGGTCCATTTACTCTGCTTACTATTTGGTGACTTTATACAGCTTCAGAAACTTATGTGGGGATTTAAAATAGTTAAGACTTTGACCGTTAATCTTCTGCCCTACATAGACCCTTCCCAATTTAAATAAAATTGTCTAACCACACCCAAAGCTCAAGGTAAAAATGCGTCTCAGTATTGAAGGGGTTAACAATCTGATTACTGAGTGCATTTCTTCATCTACCTCTCGATCTAAGAACCAGTTCCTTTCTATCTCTTTCTTGAAACTTAGTTTTCTCCCTTGAACTCCTTATTTCTTGTCTTATCCTGATTACTAGTCTGAGGATGTTGCTGACGTCACCTTGTTACATCATCTATATGTAAGTAGGTTACCACTTAAAGATTCTTACCAGGCTCACTACGTCTCTGTAGAATATAAATTAAAACTTCAATCTCGTTTTGTAAGGAATACTCATCACCCGGTGAATTATTTTAGTCATTCTCGTTTGCTTTGATCCTAACAGACCTATATCCTTCATGTAATGGGAACCAGAACTGCACAGCAAAATCTCGATGAGTTCTGACCAATGCCAAAATATAACAACATTACTTTGGGACTTCTACTTTCAACACTCATCAGAATAAATCCTAATACCCGATTTGCTTATGTTCAGCTTTTATGGATTGATTTTTAGACGGAGATCAAAGTTGTATCTCCTAATTCTCTTTCAATCTCTCAATGTACCAGTCTCATTATCAAATGTGTACTTATTGTATGGATTTCCTCTACCTACGCTAAGTACTCTGCATTTGTTTATATTAATCTGTATTTGCCATTTGTCTGTCCATCGTTTATCCTATCTACGTCTGCAAGGAAGGCGCTGGGACCCGAATTTGACCCTAATTAATCTACCTATCTACGTGCCATTCACAAGTTTACTATCACTAATATAATCCCACTATCAAATCTATTAAAGTACATAAAGAAAAACAACAATGGTCCTAAAGTTTATCCCTGTGGTATCCCATTTTATTCTTTTTTTTTTCCAACACTAACTAGCTTATAAGGATTGACCTGTCTCGCTATCTCCTCCATTTGATCTCTACTTTTACTGAGTCCTGCCATTTCAACTTGACCGGGCAGCGTACAGTGAGACCCATTTATCTCAGTAAAGCTATGGACGCACACCAGGCAGTCAGGTGAGTCTTGCTACGCTGAGAGGAATGAACAATCTAGTGCTGTGACCAACCTGTCCTCATCTACTCGCTCTCTAGTCCCAATCAGTTGAGCCCTGCCATGCTAACGGAGCGGGCAATACATACACAGTTACAGCGACTTATCTGCCTCACCTACATAGCCCGCAGTTCCTTGAATTCTGCATTTTAAGATCCCTATCTACAAAAGCCTCACGTCGTCAACTTGAAAGGAGAGTGTTAAATGCAAGCCAAGATGAAGTAGCAAAGGTGTACGTAAGTTAACCCACTGCAAGTATCATTAACCCCCCCTTTCAATACTGCTGCACATTTTCACCTTGAGATTTGTGTACGATTAGACCATTTTATTGACATTAGGATGGGTCTATGGAGCTCAGAAGATTAATGGGCAGTCTTCACTATTTCAATCCCCACATAAGTTTCTAAAGCTGTATAAAATCGCCAAATAGTAAGCAGAATGAATATGGAAACGCGTCATGGTGTACTCAAGGGGTTAATTCATCGAACTCTGCATTTTAAAGCGTCCCTACAAACCTCAAGACCAAATTAGCGGGAATGGACAGTGTATGGAGCTATGGAAGATGGTGACAACAGTGGACAACCTAGTCATACTCTCTATCTTTAGTCGGTGGAGTCCAGCACTCAAGACACTCCATCCTACAGGCCTCTCTATCCTGCCTTGCCCCTCTTTTTGTTCCTCAAGGGTCTTCGTCCTCTTTCCCCTGACTGAGATTAACTAACTTTTCTAATTAGTCCCTCCGTAACCAGAGCGTCCCATGCCGCCCTCCACCGGCCTGGCACGGGGTAGCCTGGGAGGGGACGTTCCTGGGTGACTGTCTCCCGCTCACCTGGCCGCTCTTCCTCACGCCTAGGCACGTTCAGGCACACTGCTTGCATAAAGCAGCACGGAGAAGAGAAAGAAAGTTTATTACCTTGTCCTAGAATTCAACACCTCGCCTCACTGCCTGCCTCTTTTCCTCCCTGTTCTCTTGTCTGTCTGTTTGTCTGTCTGTCTCTATCTTTTTTTTTATGTAAGAGAGGATAAATGGTCAAGGGCAACATAAGACAAAGAAAAGGCTCATTTAGTTTCCAGTTTCCTTTGTAGGTTCGAGAGAGAGAGGCTAAAAGAAAGGGATAAATGTCTTGAAACCTCTCTGAACGTAAGGTTATTCCCTCATCACGATATATCACTACACTATTCCACCAAGAACACTGCTGACTGGGGAAACTGTTATAAGTATTGAGAAAAAAGACTAGGTATATTTATGCATATTATGAGTGTAGGAGAAGGCGAAACTGTAATAGGTATTGAGAAAAAAAGAGGAGGGTTTTTTTATGTATTCTTTGAGCATAGGAAAGGCAAAACTGGGACAAGTATTGAGAAAGAGGAGTTTTTTATGCATATTTTAAGTGTAAGGAAAGGCGAAACGGTAACAGGTATTGAGAGAGAGAGAAGAGGTTTTTTATGCATATCTTGAGTGTAGGAAAGACGAAACGGTAACAGGTATTGAGAAAGAGAGAAGACGTTTTTTTATGCATATTTCAAGTGTAGGGAAAGGCGAAACGGTAACAGGTATTGAGAAAGAGAGGTGGTTTTTTATGCATATCTTGAGTGTAGGAAAAACGAAACGGTAACAGGTATTGAGAAAGAGAGAAGAGATTTTTTTATGCATATTTCAAGAGGCGAGCCAGTAACAGGTATTGAGAAAGAGAGAAGAGGTTTTTTATGCATATTTTAAGTGTAGGAAAAACGAAACGGTAACAGGTATTGAGAAAGAGAGAAGAGATTTTTTTATGCATATTTCAAGTGTAAGGAAAGGCGAGCCAGTAACAGGTATTGAGAAAGAGAGAAGAGGTTTTTTATGCATATTTTAAGTGTAAGGAAAGGCGAAACGGTAACAAGTATTGAGAAAGAGAGATGATGTTTTTTTTATGCATATTTCAAGTGTAGGGAAAGGTGAAACGGTAACAGGTATTGAAAAAGAGAAGAGGTTTTTTTTATGCATATTTCAAGTGTAGGGAAAGGTGAAACGGTAACAGGTATTGAAAAAGAGAGAAGGTTTTTTTTATGCATAATTCAAGTGTAGGGAAAGGTGAACCGGTAACAGGTATTGAGAAAGAGAGAAGAGGTTTTTTTATGCATATTTTATGTATAGGGAAAGGCGAAACGGTAACAGGTATTGAGAAAATGACAAGGGTTCTTTATGCATATCTTGAATGTAGAAAAGTCTTAACCCCTTCAGTACTATCATGCGTTTCTATATCAATTCTCCTTACTAATTGGTGATTTAATACAGTTTCAGAAACTTATTAGGGTGATTAAAATAGTGAAGACTGTAGACATTGATCTTCTGACCTCCATAGACCCTACCTAATGTCAATAAGATAGCCTAATCGTACACAAATCTCAAGGTAAAAATGTGACCCAGTACTAAAGGGATTAAAAAAGAGAAGATTGTAGCCATTTATCTTCTGACCTCCATAGACCCTTCCAAATGTCAGTAAAATGGCCTAATCGTGCACAAATCTCAAGGTAAAAATGTGTCCCAGTACTGAAGGGATTAAAAAAGAGAAGATTGCAGCCATTAATCTTTTGACCTCCATGGACCCTATCTAATGTCAATAAAATGGCGTAATCGTACACAAATCTCAAGTTAAAAATGTGTTCCAATATTGAAAGGATTAAAAAAGTGAAGACTGTGGACATTAATCTTCTGACCTCCATAGACCCTACCTAATGTCAATAATACACAATGCCCAATCATACACAAATCTCGAGGTAAAAATGTGTCCCAAGTACTGAAGGGAATAAAGAAACATAAGAGGGTAAACATTTCCATCCATATTCTGATTGGAGAGGAAAAATTTACCGAACAATTTACAACATATATTCTGAAACAATTAGGGATATTTTTTTTATATATCCATGGCTATTCTGCGAGAAGTAGCAAGGGCTTAGTGGACAGCTTGAGCCTCGGTAAGCCGCTCAGTGTTCCCGGCCATGGGGTGCAGGTGACGGACCCCCTTAATAATCGGCTCCCTTGTCCCGCACTTTTTAGGATTCAGTAACGGCAGTCTTGATCGTTGCATGTAAGCCACGGGAGAGTGGTATTGGAGCTACTCTCTCTCTCTCTCTCTCTCTCTCTCTCTCTCTCTTTTTATTTAAACAAATGCATATACAAAGAACGAGGCTTAAAACCCCACGTTGAGTATGGGGTTATTCCAAAAGCCTATAGTAGTAGTATTTTTGAGAATAACACATTAGTACATTAGGACGTTATACATGAAAAATAAATAAATAAATAAAATACAGTCCAATACAAAATAATTTCTTTAGAATAAATACTACTGCAACACCAGCCGCGACGGGTGCCTGCCTCGCCACTTGTGGGCTGCCACTTTCACTTGCTGAGTAGTCATGCTCCTCACTTGGGGAGTGGCTGCCACGAAAATGTTCCACAGCCTTGAGGTCCTGGTTGTGTAGGTGCGCTGGTGTTGGCTTGAGCGAGATCGGGGCACCTGCACTAACTCGTCACTGCGTGCCGCATCTCTGGTGCACCTCTGTGCTGTGTGTGGCTGTAGCCTCAGAGGGTTGAGGTGGGAGACTCTCTGCACTTGAGTCTTGTGGCAGACTACTAGTGCCGATACGTCTCGGCGGTGTTCCAGTGATGTCAGTGGTGCTGGGTGCTGCTCTTCTTCCTCAGTGGTCACGAGTCTCAGGGCTCGCCGCTGCACAGCATCCAGTCTCTGCATGTGGACAGCAGCACTCGACATCCAAGACAAGGCACCATACTCCATACATGGGCGTATCTGCGCCTTGTACAGAGTGAGTGTGCCTCGTGGGTCGAGGGTGTCCGCCATCCTGCGCAGGGCAGAGACTCGGAGAGATGTCTGGCGGGCGATGCCAGCGATGTGGCGGTCGAAGCGCAGGCTGCGGTCCACGCACACGCCCAGGATCTTGATGTAATCCTGGAGCGGCAGGCACTTGCCTCCAAAGCGCAACTTTCCTGAGACTGCGTGTGAGGCGTCTGGAGACCGCGAGATGACCATCGCCTGCGTCTTCTCTGGAGCGAAGTTAACTTGCCACACCTCTCCCCACTGCTCTACCATTCTGAGCTGCCTGTTCAGCTCAGTGACAGCCCGCTGACTGTCTAGGCGGCAGTAAGAGCGGGAGAGTGCAGTCATCAGCAAATGCAGCCACAGATGACAGTTGCTGGAGGAGGTCATCAATGTAGATGTTCCACAAGACTGGGCCCAGAACTGAGCCTTGTGGAACTGATGCCCGGACTGGTGAAGGCCTTGATGACTGCCCGTTGACCACTACTTGGAGAGTCCTGTCCTGGAGGTAGTCTTCGAGCAGCTTTAACAGGTCACCTTGGATGCCCTTGGCGCGAAGCTTTTCAACGAGGCCCGAGTGCCAAACCCTGTCAAAAGCCCCAGCAATGTCCAGGGCTACCACAAGGGTGTCCAGGCCTTCTTCCAGGGCATCTTGCCAGTCCTTGGAGAGGAGGAGGAGGTCTGCGG
>NC_059298.1:29661087-29666087 GCF_017591435.1 Portunus trituberculatus | reverse complement strand
GTAAGAAATCTTGTCAATCTTCCCTAGAACGGTAAAAACACCTTAAAAAACTCGCGTAAATCTAAATAAAGCCTTTTGAAATAGTGGATGTGAAGCATAGAAAAGTTAAACCCTTGAGTACCATGACGCGTTTCTATATTCATTCTGCTGTCTGTTTGGTGATTTTATACAGCTTCAGAAACTTACGTATGTGACTGAAATGGTGAAGACTGTGGCCATTAATCTTCTGACCTCCATAGAGCCATCCTAATGTCAATAAAACAGTCTAACCGTACACAAATCTCAAGGTAAAAATGTGTCCCAGTACTGAAAGGATGGAAAATACAAGCTTGACCATATTCTTGTTCCCTAGCCTATCTGAGACCTCTTCCCTTGCTCTCCTTTAGCCAGCCACCTCCAAACACTGCGCTGCTGATGAAACACCGGCAAAAATCTATTCCTTTTATACCTAAACTTTCACGTAGATGCTGATAAAGACTTGGAATTCGCAGGGAGAGACTTAAACAGATAAGATAGTGCAATTATGACGTCTCTCTCTCTCTCTCTCTCTCTCTCTCTCTCTCTCTCTCTCTCTCTCTCTCTCTCTCTCTTAATGAGCTGAAATTCTGCCTTACTTCTACAATCAATCAAACTTATTGTAAAGTTAGACAGATTAGAGAGAGAGAGAGAGAGAGAGAGAGAGAGAGAGAGAGAGAGAGAGAGAGAGGAGGCGGAGGAGGAGGAGGAGGAGGAGGAGGAGGAGGAGGAGGAGGAGGAGGAGGAGGAGGAGAACAAGAACAAGGAAAAAGTGACTCTCTCTCTCTCTCTCTCTCTCTCTCTCTCTCTCTCTCTCTCTCTCTCTCTCTTCAACTTACAATTATGAAAGGATATCAAAGTGTTGCCAGTCTCGTGTGCTGTGTTGTGTTTAGATACAAGTGAATTAATACCTTCAGTACTGGGTCACATTCTTACCTTGAGATTTGTGTACCATTAGACCATTTTATTGACATTAGAAAGGGTCTATGGAGGTCAGAAGATTAATGGCTCCAGTCTTCACTATCTTAATCCCCACATGAGTTTCTGAAGCTGTATAAAATCACCAAATAACAACCAGAATGAATATGAAAACGCGTCATGATACTGGAGGGGTTAAAGAACAAGGCGAGACAGGGGAGACGGGAAGACAGGAAAGGCAAGGGAAGCAGAGAAGGAGAAAGGCAGTAGAGGTCTGGAAGGTGATGCATGAGAGGGTGAAGAAAACGGTGAGACTTGGGAGAGAAAAGGAAGGATCATACTAAAGGAGAGGAGAAAGAAGGCAAATGAAAGGAGGAGAAAGAGGAGAAGGAGAAGGAGGAAGGGCAAGATGAATTTGATTGTAGTGTGTGTGTGTGTGTGTGTGTGTGTGTGTGTGTGTGTGTGTGTGTAGGTGAACATTTCCAGATATCATATATATGGTCACGACACACACACACACACACACACACACACACACACACACACACACACACACACACACACACACACACACACACACACACACACAGAAAGAGACACAGAGAGAGAGAGAGAGAGAGAGAGAACCTATTAAATGCGTTGATAATTATCTGATGCAATTTATCGACACACTGAGAGAGAGAGAGAGAGAGAGAGAGAGAGAGAGAGAGAGAGAGAGAGAGAGACCATAACACCCCGCACTATTATCATAACATCCCATCACCACGGCCCCTTTAAGCAATCAGCAAAATTATACACCATACCATACCCCATCCTTTTTAAATACCCCCTTGAAATACCGAGCTCTTATTCTGTCTGGCAACACTCCACGCGCGCCAAGTTTCTGTGATGTGCTGGCCAATAAACTCAATCAACAAAATACTGATTAGATAGTCACGTTAAGTCGCTCTACGTTGACGGATAAGTAAATAGATGACTGCCTTGTCTTTGTTTATGGAAATGGAGGAATACGAGGCTTAGGTAAATTGAATAGAAAGGATATATGGGTATGTGGACGGATAGATAGGTAAATAGATGCAGGATGGTTGACTGAAAATATATAGATAGATAGAGTACTTGCATGCACAGACACCTGGATAGAGACATAAACTGACTGACTGGCGACTGAAATGATGCACAGACTGACATCCTGATAGACAAAAATGATAAATAAATAAATAGATAGATAGACAGACACACACACACACACACACACACACACACACACACACACACACACACACACACACACAGATAGGCCGATAAACTAGTAGACAGACAGATAGAGAGATAGATAATGACATACAGAGAGACAGAAAGACAGAGAAACAGGAAGGTATGTATATATGTAGATATACGCAGAAAGACAAACAGACAAACAAAAAGATAAACATATACACAGACGAGACGAAATAATAGACAAGTAAACAAAATGACAACATGATATAAACACACACAAATAAAAAAAAGATAAAAATAAATAAATAAATAAATAAATAAAAAACTAAAGATAAACAAAATAATACACAATCACAAACACAGTCGCAATTTTAAGCACGAATAGAAAGACACACTGAAAGAAATAAGTGCCGAAGACAAAACAGAGGTAGATAGCGGTGCCTCAGTGCAGAGTGGGCGTGACAGAAGTGCCATGGAGCTTATCCTATCCCGCGGCTGATGTGCGTCGTGACGGACACTGTGGGGGAAACACTGTGGGGGAAAGCAGGATGGGGGAGAGGGAAGAGGATTATGGAGTAAAAGTAAGGACGGGTAAGTGGTGGTGGTGGTGGTGGTGGTGGTGGTGGTGGTGGTGGTGGTTGTAGTAATAGTTGTAAGAGTGAATGTTAATATTGAGGTTTTCGTAATGATGATTGTAGTAGTAGTAGTAGTAGTAGTAGTAGTAGTAGTAGTAGTAGTAGTAGTAGCAATAGTACTAGTAATAATGGTAGTATAGTAGTAGTAGTGGTGATGGTAGTAATAGTAGTAGTAGTAGTAGTAATAGTAGTGGTGGTGGAAATAGTAATAATAGTAGTAGTAGTAGTCGACACACACACACAAAAAAAAGACATACACAGCATGGATACACACACACACACACACACACACACACACACACACACACACACACACACACACACACACACACACACACACACACACAACAACAACAACAACAACAACAACAAAGATATGCAATACTGAATCTCATCCAGCAAACCAATACAACATTTTTCCTCTTGTCTCCTTTTATTTTCCTCCTCCTCCTCCTCCTCCTCCTCCTCCTCCTCCTCCTCCTCCTCCTCCTCCTCCTTCTGCTTCTACATTCCTGAGGTTGATGCTTCTTGTCGACCTCTGTGGCAAGCAGGAAGGGGGGGATGAAGGAGGAAGGAGGGAGGTGACTAGACTTACGATAGCTGGCGGCAGGAGGAGAAGGAGAAGGAGGAGGAGGAGGAGGAGGAGGAGGAGGAGGAGAAAGAGGAGATGGTGGTGGCGGCGGTGGTGGTAGGTGGAAGAACATAATACTATACTAACAGCTGATCTTGGCGCGCAGACACACACACACACACACACACACACACACACACACACACACACACACACACACACACACACACACACATGCAGGTGGTCATCGCACACTTCCTCCACGTGTGTGTGTGTGTGTGTGTGTGTGTGTGTGTGTGTGTGTGTGTGTGTGTGTGTGTGTGTGTAACGTAATAACCCTTTGTCATATTCCTCTCCACGTTGCCACCAAAAAAAAAAATGTCATATAAATTCCTGCGGTGAACCAATGTGAATGACAACTAACGACAGGGGCGCCTAGCTAACCGAGGCTCCCACAAAGAGGTGTGCTCGTCTGTTGGCTACTCGAAAAACACATTCACTGGTGCTTTACTACACCATAAAAAGCTCCACGTTCCTGAGTACTCGTAAACACATCACTTGGGTACTTTACTCGAAAAAAACACACATAAGGAGTATTCCGTGGTGCGTAATGGTTCTCCCAATAGAAATAGGTACATGTGCTCATTGGGTCACTCGTCAACAAGTATTGGAACAAGTGTGGGCAAACTATACGACCAGCCAAAGGAATTCATGAGGCCCGATAGATGATAGAAAAGTAGGAAGAGCAAGTTAATAAGCAACACCAAATAGTATTGTGAGCATTTCGTTTTCTTCCCGCAAGTGTGCAATGCGTGAGACAGGAGCTATTTCTTTAGAAGCCTTTAATTTTGCATTTTAAATAATGATTTTGGGTTAGTATAGTATGCGGTCCTATAAGATTGTGATTTATTTTAATTTGGCCCTACCACTGAAAAGCTTGCCCACCCCTGTATTAGAGTGTACCTTGGTTTGTCATGGTGAGGAGTGTAATGGCAAGTAATGTAACTATAATACTAATACTTTCCTGGGAACATTTGAGTGCCTTGGGTGTTGTAATGGTAAATATTCGAGAGTTTGTCAATGTGCACTGCCTACAGCTAACTATAGTCTCTCAATAACCGTCTGTGTTGTCACTCGCACTGCAGTACAAGTCAGATGGGAAAAAAAATTAGAAGTGCCGGATCAGGGCAAGATTAGCAGACCTTCAAGCTCTCCTCGTTTCCCGGCTCCCCCTTCGCTGCTCTTTCACTCAGCTGACATGACGTGTGAATGAAAATATGACCAAAACTAACCTAATCCTAACATTAACATAACCTAACTCTAGCTTTAACCTACGTTAGATTAGGTTAACCACTTCAGTACTATGACGCGTTTCCATATTCTTTCTGGTGACTATTTGGTGATTTTATACAGCGTCAGAAACTTATATGGGGAATTAAAATCGTGAACACTGTGGCCATTGATTTTCTGACCTCCATAGACCCTTCCTAATGTCAAAAGAATAGTCTAATCGTAAACAAATCTCAAGGTAAAAAATATGTCCCAGTATTGAAGGGGTTAAAGATAGGATTATCATATTTTCATTCACTCGTCATGTCAGCTGAGTGAAGGACATGAGAAGAGGGAGCAGGGAGGGGTTAAAG
>NC_059298.1:29643587-29656087 GCF_017591435.1 Portunus trituberculatus | reverse complement strand
GCCATTCCCTGCCTGCCTGAACACTCAACCCACACTAAACAGCATCCACCTATCGTTGCTTCAAACTGTAAGGTGGCCAGAATAAAAGTCACGGTTATTAAGATTATCTGCAGGCTTAAACCCATATTCTAAAACGATTTGCTCTCTCACCATCATCATCCAAAGGCTCCAGTTGAAGATACTCGTGTTTTGTAAGAGTATTATTATGGTTTTGGTGATGGATGGACAAGATTTCTAGTTTACTTTCTTGAAAACCCGTCTAGTTGTGTCTGTGGCCTTGGAAAATTGTCGTAGTGAGAGAGGAAGACGTTTCTGAATACGGGCATTAGTGTGGTGTGCTGCTGTTGTCTGTCTTACTCTGTCCGTGCTAAATGTATAGATAGAGGGACAGACACACACACACAGAGAGAGAGAGAGAGAGAGAGAGAGAGAGAGAGAGAGAGACCCAGACAGCAATGACCACCTAACTCACTCAAACCCTTAACTCTCAGATGTAACGCCTCACTTCAGCTCCGTGTTGGCATTTCTGTGTGTACTCCCGCAATGCTAACGCTGGAGTCAACACGTTCAATCACCATCGGAAGCAACCTCGTGACTTTATAAATGCTGCTTCTCTGACACCTACATAGACCCGTATTCTTGGCAGGTTTGCTTTCAGAGGCCACGGAGATAGATTGCTGCGTTCTTGTGGGTGTTTATTCTTTATTAATGATGTAAAATGTTCCTTAAACTCCATTGATCTTTTCTTTTGCTTAAACTTAACTTGCTGGTACAGAATCAACGTTAAACTCAATTGATGATAAAGAACATCCTTGTTATTCATTGGCGAGACAGAATTCTTTGTAAAATTCCATTGGTGATACAGAACCTTTGTGTAACTCCTTTAGTACTGGGACGCTTTTTCTACCATGAGTTTTGGGTATGATTAGACGACTTTGTTTGAATTAAGAAGGATTTAAGGAGGTCAGAAGATTAATGGCCAGAGTCTTCACTATTTCAATCCGTACATAAGTGCCTGAAGCTGTATAAAATCGCTAAGTAGTAAGCAGAATAGATAGAAAAACGCATCATGGTATTGAAGGGATTAACTTCATTGTTGGTATACATTTCTCTTAACTCTCCACATATAATTCCTGCTAAGCAACACCCATGACTCAACATTCTCGCTAAGTTATTACTAGAAACATGATAAAACATCCTTAGAAAAGCACAATAACCTTCCTCTAGAGCAGGGGTTCTCAAACTTTTTTCTCGTTAAGTACTCCCTGAGTTATAAGACCATCTTCCCGAACCCCCAATAAGCTGACAATGAACAGAATGACAATTTATTGACTAACTCATTAAAGTACAATAATTCTGCAAAGGATATTATAAAATTATTCAAATTTTAATGACTTTATTCAGCTGTCACTGAATTTCATAATCCACAACTACCACTAACTACCACTATTTGAATTTTAAAATGTTTTTCGTCAGCCATCTAAGTACCCCTAGAAATCTTGTGAACCACTGGGGATTCGCGAACCCCAGTTTGAGAATCCCTGCTCTAGAGCCTACAGGAATTGGGGATAAGAAACCAAACCACCTTAAAATTTGGACCTTAATGTGGCTTCAAACAAGACATAATCAAATCTTAACCTCTTCAGTACCAGGATGCGTTTTTATATTCATTCTGGTTACTATTTTGGCGATTTTATACAGCTTGAGAAACATATGTTGGGATTAGAACAGTAAAGTGTCTGGCCATTAATCTTTTGAACTCCATAGATCCTTTCTAATGCACATAAAATCGTCTAATCATACCCAAAAATGAAATTGAAAATGAGTCTCAGCATTGAAAGGGTAAATCAAATACTGCCATCTAATCTAACCTAACAGTAAAACCTCTGGCCATTAATCTTTCGACTTCTATAGACCCTTCCTAATGCACATAAAATCATCTAATCACATCCAAAAATGAAGGTAAAAATGAGTCTCAGTATTCAAGGGATAAATCAAATACTGCCATCTAATCTAACCTAACAGTAAAGTCTCTGGCCATTAATCTTTTGACATCTATAAATCCTTTCTAATGCAAATAAAATCTAATCACACCCAAAAATGAAGATAAAAATGAGTCTCAGTATTGAAGGAGTTAATCAAATACTGCCATCTAATCTAACCTAATCTAACCTAACCTAACCTAACCTAACCAATCCACTCCCAGGCAACGACTACCCAGACAACACTGCTGGTGGTGGAGATGACGCTGCTGCTGCTGGTGGTGGTGCTGATGCTGGTCTGGCTGTAACTGTGTCTGTTATTACTGCAGTAGATAGTGGTGCTGGTGCTCTTACCTCAAAACAACATAACAGCAACAATAACAACAGCTAGAAATAACACGTGAACATACATATCACATAAAGTCACTAGATTAACCACCATTCAGCCAGCCAGCCAGCCAGCCAGCCAGCCAGCCACCAGCCAACAGGACAGCAGGACAGCAGGACAACAGGACAACAGGTGAAGCCCCGTATTGAATATTGGTGAGTAAACTGATGCGGAGAGACACATGCAATTAGATTAGTGCTAGTATTTCACCTCCAGCACTGTCGTTACCAGCTGAATGGGGGGAGCGACAACGGTCAACAGAGGGAAGGGAAGGGAGAGAGAGAGAGAGAGAGAGAGAGAGAGAGAGAGAGAGAGAGAGAGAGAGAGAGAGAGAGAGAGAGAGAGAGAGAGAGAGAGAGAGAGAGAGAGAGAGAGAGAGAGAGAGAGAGAGAGAGAGAGAGAGAGAGAGAGAGAGAGAGAGAGAGAGAGATTAGTGATTTAACCTCTTTGTGTGTGTGTGTGTGTGTGTGTGTGTGTGTGTGTGTGTGTGTGTGTGTGTGTGTGTGTGTGTGTGTGTGTGTAATTCACCTCGGTCGTCTGCTGGTCACCCAGCCAGTCTTCCCCATTACGGAGCGAGCTCAGAGCTCATAGACCGATCTTCGGGTAGGACTGAGACCACAACACACTCCACATACCGGGAAAGCGAGGCCACAACTCCTCGAGTTACATCTCGTACCTATTTACTGCTAGGTGAACAGTGGCCACACATTAAGAGGCTTGCCCATTTGCCTCGCCGCGCCGGGACTCGAACACGGTCCTCTCGATTGTGACTCGAGCGTGCTAACCACTACACTACGCGGTGTGTGTGTGTGTGTGTGTGTGTGTGTGTGTGTGTGTGTGTGTGTGTGTGTGTGTGTGTGTGTTCGCTTGTGTGCTTAAGATTGTGCTACAACAGCAGCAACAACAGTTATAGCACTACCACCACCACCACCATTACCACCACCACAACCACCACCAACACCACCAGCAACAGTAGTAATAAGTGTCAGCAGCAGCGTCAGTTCAACCTACAGAATAATTCCCCCCACTCAAAAACCACGAACTGCCAAACTCACGGTCTTGCATCAACAGAATAGGGCAATCTGTACTAAGGGAGAAAAGACCACGAGAGGGGGAACTACCAACACACTGACATGCCTTCATATATATATATATATATATATATATATATATATATATATATATATATATATATATATATATATATATAGAGAGAGAGAGAGAGAGAGAGAGAGAGAGAGAGAGAGAGAGAGAGAGAGAGAGAGAGAGAGAGAGAGAGAGAGAGAGAGAGAGAGAGAGAGAGAGAGAGAGAGAGAGATTGTTTCACTATTTTTTTCCTTCTCTTTCTCTTTATTCCACTTCTCCCTCCTTCTCTTCCTCTTCCTCGTCCTCCTCGTCCTCCTCCTCCTCCTCCTCCTCCTCCTCCTCCTCCTCCTCCTCCTCCTCCTCCTCCATAGTTTCTTTCCTTCATCCTTTCCTTCCTCCAATTTTCCTTTTCCAATACAGTTTTTCCTATTTCTCGTCCTTGAAGAACACTCATACACACACACACAGACACAGCTTCCCTACCACCACCACCACTACCTTCACTTTCTCTAACCCAGCCTCTACTCGGACCCGCACCATATAATCATGTACCGAGGGCCAGACTAGCGGAATTCCCGGACCACCACCACCACCACCACCACCACCAACACCACCATCACTACAACAGCCCTTAAGGTACCGCATTCAGGACTCCAAAAATCTCTGGTCGTAGACGATTTTTATTGACATTAGGAAGGGTCTATGGAGGTTAAAAGATTAATGGCCAGATTCTTCACTATTTCAATCCTCTCGTGAGTTTCTGAAGCTGTATAAAATCACCAAATACATGTAGTAAGCAGATGGAATATGAAAATGTGTCATGATGCTGAAGGGGTTAACAGTCTAGTGTAAGTTACTTGTTTTTTTTTTAGTGTTTTCTTCATTTTACTTGTTGTTTTGAGAGAGAGAGAGAGAGAGAGAGAGAGAGAGAGAGAGAGAGAGAGAGAGAGAGAGAGAGAGAGAGAGAGAGAGAGAACCTGTAGTTTTCGTCTATACTTCTTCTACCTGTTTAACCCCTTCAGTACCATGACACGTCTTCACATTAACTCTGGTCACTATTTGGTGATTTTATACAGCTTCACAAACTGATGTGGTGGATTGAAATAGTGAAGATCTGGGCATTAATCTTTTACCTTCCATAGACCCTTCTTAATATAAATAAAATCCTGAAATCATACCAAAAACACATGGTAAAAACTATTTCCAAGACTGAAGGGGTTAACATTTACCGAACCATCTCGTCAGGTTGGAAACTGAACCTATGAAATTAATGAAGCCTTGATTAATAGCTACTCTCCCACCATTAGTAAGTACACGCCAAAATGTTTTGAGATGAGAAAGTCTACTCTGGATTGCTAAGTGTCTGGTTCCGTTTTCTTCACAACACAGGAGGGTTTGTGAGGACTTCTTCAAAACTGCCCCTGGATACTCAGTGCTGTGTAAAACGTGTGTGTGCTATCTCACATAAACACAAAGTAACACAAAGAAACACAAGGAAACACAAGGAAACACAAAGAAACAGTATACCTCACATAAAACACAGAGAAACACAAAGAAACACAAAGAAAGTCTACTCCATGTGTGTGTGTGTGTGTGTGTGTGTGTGTGTGTGTGTGTGTGTCACTGTGTGTGTGTGTCTCTGACGAGACAGCCAGACGTGCTCAGAGTGATCTTGGGATAGGTCTGAGACCAGGCACACACACACACCGGGACAACAAGGTGCGTAGGTGCGTGTGAAAGGAGTGCGTCGAACGGCGTGCGTGCGTGCGTGCGTGTGTGTGTGTGTGTGTGTGTGTGTGTGTGTGTGTGTGTGTGTGTGTGTGTGTGTGTGTGTGGAAAGCTGGTAAGGGAAAAAAAACGCTTTAATTCTCGATTCAGAAAAGTTAATTACACAAGTTTCACTCCCAAAACTTTGCCACTTAGTTGAGGAAGTGTCTTGATAATCCTCCTTTGAAGCTGATTGAGTCGGAGAGAGGAGGAAAAACAAACAAAGAATAGAGAGGAAGGACTCGTGTTATGAGCGGCAGGAAGGGAGACAGAGGAAGCAATGTAATGAGACACCTTGCTCATTGTTCACTTATTTCGCCTCGCTTGATTTGACATGTCTAATACGATACCTTTCATATTATTCTCCCTTATTGTAACATTTTCTTCCATCGCTAAAAATCCATGTTGAGACAGCTATATGGTAAAGTCTGGAACTCCCTGCCTGCTTCTGTATTTCCATCTTCCTGACTTGACTTCATTTAACCCCATCAGTACTAGAACACATTTTTATTATGAATTATTGATTTTAGGAAGAGTCTATGGAGATCAGAAGAATAATGCCCAGAGTCTTCACTATTCTAATCCCCACAAGTTTCTGAAGGTCTATAAAAGTACCGAATAGTAAGCAGAATGAATGGAACACGTCACGGTACTGAAGAGTTAAAAATAGAGGTTTCAACACATTTATCCCCTTTTTTCTGTGTTAAATCCCTCAGACCTGCAAAGGGACTGGAAACTAAGTAGGCTCTTTTTCTATGTTACCCTTGGCCAGTTTTTTTCCTCACAAACAAAAAATGGAATCGAGTAGTGATAGTAGTAGCTTGGCTCGTCTTAATCACTCCTGCGCTTCACCTCTTCTATTTCAAAAGGCCTTATTCATGTTTACACGAGTTTTTGAGTGATTTTTTTACGTTTCTAGAGGCAGAGTGACAAGATTTCTGCATTATTAACTGGAGAAACTCTTGAAAACCCCGCTAGTCATCCCTGTGGCCTTGGAAAAAAGTCGTGGTGAGAGAACAAAGCGTTTCTGAATACTGACTACGAATCTCGTTAATTTAATTAGGAATACTTTTATTGCAATTATTAGAGAAAGTTAGAGAGAGAGAGAGAGAGAGAGAGAGAGAGAGAGAGAGAGAGAGAGAGAGAGAGAGAGAGAGAGAGAGAGAGAGAGAGAGAGAGAGAGAGAGAGAGAGAGAGAGAGAGAGAGAGAGAGAGAGAGAGAGAGATTTGATTTGAAACATTTATTTATCACTAGTTCTTGTAAAATGTAGAAGAGAGAGAGAGAGAGAGAGAGAGAGAGATTTGAAACATTTATTTAGACTAGTTCTTGTAAAAGAGAATAGAGAGAGAGAGAGAGAGAGAGAGAGAGAGAGAGAGAGAGAGAGAGAGAGAGAGAGAGAGAGAGAGAGAGAGAGAGAGAATAATATACAGTAGGACAACTTAACATATACATCGGCTCCATAACACTGACTTAAACCAGCGATGGATGACACTCTGGAAAAAAAGAATAAATTGCTATACATTATGATAACATGAGTAATGATAATAATAACAACAATAATAATCAGCATATGGAAAAATAGATGAATTCTCAAATAAAAGCAAGGACGAAACAAAATCAAGGAAAAGAGGAAAAATACGACAACCTTCACGTAAATAATAAGATTAATCCAATGAAAAAGCGTTTATACAATGACAAGACTTCTTTCTCCACACATTGCACTGAAAGACACTATTTTTTATATATAAGTGGACAAACTGACCAAAGGCAACAAAACGTATTAAAAAGGCCCTCTTACAGGTCAATAGAGTCAGCCGAAAGAAAGGGACAAATGCCTTGAGAACTAACACTACATTGCAAACTGCGAAGGGACCTGCAAGACAACAGGTCATGAGACAAGACAGAACACGATCCTTTACACACACCGAGAAACAGACTATACAAATACTACAACAGCCATTCGTATTAAAGCATATTGTACTATTGCCACACACACACACACACACACACACACACACATAAACAGCATCACCTTATGTCCAATGAAAAACAAATTACACACACACACATTACCTAATGTCCAATGAAAAACAACTTACACACACACACACACACACAACAGCATCACCTTACGTCCAAAGAAAAACAACTTATACACACACACACACACACACACACACACACACACACACACACACACACACACACACACACACACACACACACACACACCAGCTAAAACACTAAATCGCTACATGATGGACGAAGAGAGCCAGGAAGGGAAGGGAAGGCAGCTCGGAGGTTCTCTCCATCGTGATGCCACTGCCTGGCCCGGTGGAGCTGGCGGCCTGATGACGTCATAGCCCTAGCCTGGGCTAGTCCGGCCTGGCGGGCTTATATATGTAACGTAAATCATTTTGAAAATGACCCCTCGAAAACACGCCGCCAGACCAGAATGCTTCACATATTCTGACTTGACACATACTTTAACTTCCATCAAAAATATAGATTCCAAACCTCAGTAGATTTTTTTATTTTTTTTATTACAAAAGAACTAAATAAAATATTGGAACCTTGACCCTACCTCAAAAAGTCGAAATGTCCACCCATTCTCACTTCAAAGGAATGAAACACTTTAAAAGCTGTGAACTGTGTTTTTAACACTTTAGAATGAGATAGAGCTAGAAATAAATAATTTACAGAGGTAACAACAAAACTATTACTGGAACATTACCACCGTTAAAGAACAATTCTACTATCCACCAATTCCACTGACCAGGAAGGCGAAACACTTTACAACACATGAACTATTTTTTTAAAACAATAACAGCTTGATATTGACTCAAAAAAAAAAAAAAATTCCAGGACGTTCCTGAAATTTGGCGCCAAAAAGGCTACTTTATAAACACCAAAAAGAAAAACACCAATAACAAGGTGCAGCGCCCCACACATGCAGGGAAAAACACTTCAAATGCAACGAAGTACTTCTACAAAGCATCAAATTTTGCTATTGAGCCCAGAGAAACTGTCCAGGAATTAAAATGATTCAGGATTCTGGCTGGGGCAGGCATATCCAACATGGCGGCGGGGCTGTGGAGGGATCGACCCCCCACTTGTACCTCACTTAAACCTGGCCATGGCGGATATAACTGAATAGCTGACATGAAAGCTTAGTAACGCGGCTGCATGTTGTGGCAAGATAGATCCATAATAGTGAGAGATAAGGCATGAATAGGCTAAAAATTAGAGATCCAAGATGACGGCGGGGTCTGTTGTCTGGTGGATCCTCCCCCTCTACCTCACATGAAAAACCTTCACCAAACTTAGGCCTGGCCATGGCAGCTGTGTCTCAACGCTGGATATGATAGTTTAGTGACACGGCTACATGTTGAGACAAGACAAGCCTATACTAGTGAGAGATAAGGCAGATAATGATTGATGATAGAGAAGTGGGGAAAGGTGAGGGAGGCCTTGTTTACATTAGCTAGAGTTGATGTTGAGGGGTTTCAATGTCCTGATGGGATTGATATAGTGTCAGTGGTGGTACTATGGTGTGTGGTGGTGAGGCCAGAGTAAGACAGTGCGATTCAACACCGTCAAATACGGAGTCACTCACTAATAAACAAGTTGAATAAGGTTAAATGAGTCCTTATCCTACCACCAACACACACACACACACACACACACACACACACACACACACACAAACGATAAACATTACGAGCGTGTGTGTGTGTGTGTGTGTGTGTGTAAGTGTTGCCTTGTCTTTCGTTGCACAGATGGTAATGCAGAGTATGTGTATATATGTGTACGTATGTGTGAGTATATATGTATGTATGTATATGTGAGCATTGCCACCTCTCAGAGACCAGTCGTCCAGTACATCTTGCAATAACACTCCCGAATCTCCACTACTAACTCACGTCTATCACCACTGTCACCTCCACACTGACCTCTCCACCGGTCACTAGCGAGGGTTCCCGCCTAGCCACCGGTCACGTGATGCCGCCTCGCTCTCTCATTGGCTGGAGATCAAAGACTGTTTTGATTGATGAAAAAGCGCGCGCAAGTTACAAACGCCATGAAAACAGACGCACATTCACACACACACACACACACACACACACACACACAAGCCAGAGGACCGGGGTTCGATTCCCCGGCCGGGTGGAGATATTTGGGTGTGTCTCCTTTCACGTGTAGCCCCTGTTCACCTAGCAGTGAGTAGGTACGGGATGTAAATCGAAGAGTTGTGACCTTGTTGTCCCGGTGTGTGGTGTGTGCCTGGTCTCAGACCTATCCGAAGATCGGAAATAATGAGCTCTGAGCTCGTTCCGTAGGGTAACGTCTGGCTGTCTCGTCAGAGACTGCAGCAGATCAAACAGTGAATTACACACACACACACACACACACACACACACACACACACACACACACACACACACACACACACATACAGTAAAAAGAGTTTGGTTTGTGTTATAGTGTCACAAAATCGTAGTCATATAGCGCTGATACGACACTTTCAAACTTGATGAACATACATACATATATACACAAATGCATACATACATATATACATACATACATATATACATACGTAAATACACAATGATAAGACAAGGGTTCTCAACTTTTTTTCTCGTTACGAATTCCCTGAGTTACCCGAACCCCCAGCAATCTGACATCGAACAGAATGTTAATATAGTGACTGACACCATTACTAACTCAATATCCAGTGGTACTGCAAAGGATATTATTACATCAGCCATCTAAGTACCACAGCTTGAGAACCTCTTCTCTACGCCCTTCCAACGTCCCGTCCCCGGCAAACACACACAGCACCCAACACTGTTTATTTTACCTTAACTAAACACACACACCTCAAATATTATACAGCTGTGCCCTTATCCGCCATCATAACCTTGCTGTGTGTCTCCTGGTGAACGACTTGTTAGCTGGGGCAAGCACTGTTTGCATGCCTAATTCGTGTGTGTAATTGTGCTTGCATGTCAAGTCTCCTCTGTAAAGGTCAGTCATAGTATGAAGAAATAAGTCCCCGTGGACCCACAGGCACCATTTTAACATTGTATTAACATTCAGTGCACAGTAAGGAATAGTTCGCTTCATCACAGAAAAGTAAGGAGAGAACAGGCGGTTGTTAATCTTAATGCCTTTTCTAGGTTTACAGAAAATGATCGTGCAAACAAGAGTATGAAAATGTTGTTCATTAGTGACTAAACAGCAGTAACGACAAACGGTAACACCACCACCATTACCTACTCAAACAACAAGCAAAAACAACATCTACAGCAACAACAATAACAACAACAATGACAACAGCTTAACCTTCACTGGTATCTAACACAGGCGAGCTACGGTGGCTCCCTCAGTGTCAACCCCGGTGTATATCCATGGCAGGGCGAGACCAGACCAGGCCAGCACAGACACCATCATCACTGTAAAAAAAAAATGAAGGTACTATGAGGGTAGTATATTATACGAGTGGGGTATAACATCACGTATCTATACACACTATTGCCTCTTTTACTTCCAAAAGGGTATAATGTAGACAGATGTACCCTTGTCTAAATTTGTATGGGTACATTTGTAAGGGTGAAATAAGAGTATCACTATTTCGTCACTAAAAACACCCTTTGTACATCCTTTGAGAACCTATTTCTTTTGAGAGCGCAGATGAATACTTATCTTTATGTTGGATATATGGCCGCTTATGTGCAGGATATATGGCAGTACTACAGTTATTGAAGGTTTGAAGGAGACGTGACTATGCCCCCACACAGGTGTACGAGTAAACCCTCACCTCATCACCTATGCATCAAGGCCGTGGCTCTATACAAGTACACGTATAATCGAGGTTACCCACATTATTGCTCTCCCTCTTTTCCCTTCTTTCTCTTCCTCTTCTTCCTCTTTGCCCGTGCATGAGGGTTGTTACTGTATTCGTCATGTGTGTGTGTGTGTGTGTGTGTGTGTGTGTGTGTGTGTGTGTGTGTTCTGTTTTCACGGTTCTTCCTGATCTATATATAATTGTGCCTTTGCTAGTCTCTATATTTTCTATGGTCAAGGTCACGAGTAAAGTAGCGTATTAGATTCACTGCTTCTGTATTTAGTGTTGTTTTTCTTCTTCAGCCTTAACCAAACTCAACACAAACCCGCCACAATCAACCAGGTAAAAGGTAACGAAACCTAACCCAACCAAAGAGCAATCTAAACTCGTATATAATTAATTTGATCCTCTAGTAATCTCTTCACAATACTCGGCGAAAGATAGTTATAACAGAACGCACGCACGCACGCACGCACGCACGCACGCACGCACACACTTTGCTCGCTCACCACGACTGACTATCAAAAGCCACAGAGATCGCAAGACGGGTTTTCAAGAGCGTTTCACCAGTTAATAGTATATACATCTTGTTAATCTGTTTCTAAAATCAAAGAAATGCATGCAAAAATCAATCTAGCTTTAACTAATGTCTTTTGAAAACACAGACACAGACACAAACACAGACACAGACACAGACACAGACACAGACACAGACACAGACACAGACACAGACACAGACACAGACACAGACACAGACACGTCAAACGAACCGTCTTGATTACGAAACAAATAAGAGCATTAAAAAGATTAAATGAATTATGAAAGCGTTCTATCTTTTAATTGGATGCTGCCTTCCCAATTCCATCCATTCTTTTACGAGTCTACAAGTTTTTTTTTCGTTGGAGGTGGAGGCATTCGTCAAGAAAATGGGTCCCACCTGTCAGAATCCACACACACACACACACACACACACACACACACACACACACACACACACACACACACACACACACACACACACACACTTTCTGAGATCCAAGAATAGTGTTAGTGTATATTTTAATCGCTGAAGATAGACAGGGAAAGGAGCGCGTGAGAATTGTTATAGTTGTCCCTGCAAATTTTTTCGTTTTTTCTCACTGGCACAGAGCTCCGACAAGGTGGTAGTCCATCGAACGCTTCAAAGGGGAACTGAACTTAATGTGATATACAGGAAGTCCGTTTACAGATACACGAATATAAATGGCGGCGTCTCGTTCATGATTCTGAATATTCGTCTAAGTCTAGAATCGTGAACATACAACTGAAAACGCCAAGGAATTTCCACTAGGGTCTGGCCATGGCTAGATAGAAGACTGTATACTCTCAATTAGATCATTTATATTGACTTCATTGAGCTGCCTACACGTTACTGGGTTTTCGAGA
>NC_059298.1:29618587-29638587 GCF_017591435.1 Portunus trituberculatus | reverse complement strand
TTTTCTTAAGGCTTATCCTCTACTTTTCTTTTTTCTTCATTTTTTTTTTTTTTCTCCTCTTCATGTTGCCACTGTTGAGTCAATAGGGAGCTTTAAAAAGAAGGATGAACAAATATCACGACCCTAAACACATACATTATAATAAGTCAACACATTTTTTTTTTCAATATAACACAAAATAAATTATAATACCAAAATAAGAAACAAAAAAATAATATCGTTCTCTGGCTCACGTATATCACCTTAATGAGCCAATGGGGTGGTCTTCTCCTGTGCGGTGGTACTGGTTCCGGTTCCACGTCCTCTGCTACAAATAATTCTTAAAGGATGGAGATGATAGGTGGAATTACTTAGTTCAGTTCACACAGGGATCGCTACGGTTAAGCATTACGTCCTCTTGCAGCTTCCTTGAATTTCTTATATTCTCGTGTTCTTATTTAATTCTTCTTTTCTTGTTATGTTGTTGGTGTCGATGGTTACTTAGTATTTAGACATTCTCCGTTGCAGCTTCCTTGAATTTATTTTATTCTCGTGTTCTTATTTAATTCTTCTTTTCTTGTTTTGTTGTTGGTGTCGTTGGTTACTTAGTATTAAGACATTCTCTGTGTTTCATCACTGTGACAGCCATACCGTGTGAGGATGGCAGCCAGCACGGAAATGTTGAACTATACACACACTGACGGAGTAGCAAACGTATTGAAAAAATGTGCATATAGAAAAAATGTATTTTATACTCAGGAAAAGCATACATACATACATACATACATACATAGTTCCAAGAAAAATGAAACAAAAGACCAAGCTTTCATATTATTTCCACGTATAATCCTTTAAAACAACAATAACAGCAACAACAACCTTTCACACACACACACACACACACACACGAGAGGGCCGGGTTCGAGTCCCGGGGCGGCGAGGCAAATGGGCAAGCCTCTAAATGTGTGGCTCCTGTTCACCAAGCAGTATATAGGTACGGGATGTAACTCGAGGGGTTGTGGCCTCGCTTTCCCGGTGTGTGGAGTGTGTTGTGGTCTCAGTCCTAACCGAAGATCGGTCTATGAGCTCTGAGCTCGCTCCGTAATGGGGAATACTGGCTGGGTGACCAGCAGACGACCGTGGTGAATTACACACACACACACACACACACACACACACTTCTACTACTATTACTACAACTACATCGACCAACACCCTCACACCCCTTCAAGATAAAAAACACAAAACTACAGCATCCCTCATTGCACCAGCTCTTCCTCTCTCCAGCTCCCTATTCTGCCCCACCACAGCCCACACCAACCAATAATTCCTTACCTCACCTCACACACATAGCAAAATGACACCCCACAGGCCAATAACACACATTATACCAATATTCCACAGCACCCTTTCCTCTACTGACCTACAGCACTACAACAATATATATCATCCCTTGTCTCTCATTCCGCTCTTTCACATCCCTCCCCTTACTCCACTCCCATCCAACAGCTGTCTCCTTCCGCCCCTCATGTACCCAGCGGACCGTGCTTCTCCATGGCGACCGGGGATCAGCTACGGTGGACACGGAAGCAAACTGGAGCACTGCAATCCCTCAGCTGACGGCGTTTTCCTGCCCAGAGTGGGACGGGTGGCGGAGGACTGGTGTGTAGGGGGTCGATGATGGACTATGTGACTGTTTGGGAGTTTGTGTGTGTGTGTGTGTGTGTGTTTTCTGTTCCTATATTTGTTGGGTCCTTTTTCATGTGTGTGGTGGTCTCTATACGTGTGCTGTTGTTTTTTTCCTGTGATGGTTTCTATGTATTTTTATGTTCTTATGGTGTTGTTGTTGTTGTTTTTATTTATACACTCGGACCGTGGACAGGATTCGAACCCGTGCGCTTGGAGACCCCTCGGACCCCAAAGCGCGCATGGTTCCACTGTACCACGGCGTCCCCCCATTAATCACGGTATTCTTCAGCTTTTTGGGGATTTTTGCCTCGGTTTCTTTTGACAGGTATTGGTCTCTATATTTCCTTTTTTTTACGATAGTTTTATTTTTTGTGTTTCTATGAAGTTCTTATTATGATGCTATTAATCTTCGCATTCTTGAAATTCTCTTAGTCTTATTTAACCCCTTCAGTACTGGGACACATTGTTACCTTGAGATTTGTGTACGACTAGACCATTTTGTTTACATAAGGAAACGTCTATGGAGTTCAGAAGATTAATAGCCATAATCTTCACTAATTCAATCCCCCACATAAGTTTCTGAAGCTGTATAAAACCACAAAACAGTAACGAGAATGAATTAGGAAGCACGTCATAGTATTGAAGGGGTTAAGAACATAATAACGTAAGAAAATTAGGGAAATTGCAAGAGGCCAATCGTGGCAGTCCCTGTAAGAGCAAAGCTATTTATTTCCATCTATCATTCCCATCTATAAATCTATCTTATCTTTTAAAGCTCCCTATCGACTCAGCACCAACAACATGATTAGTAAGTACGTTCCATTCATCAATCATTATGAGAGAACCTGTTCATTCCCGTTTCTTTCCTAAACCTGAATTTCTCAAGCTTCAACCTGTTATTTCCTGGCTACTGATCCTAAGAACTTTGCCCATGTTCCCTTTGTTATAACCCTTATACCACATAGATACTTCTGTCAGGACCCATCTTAACCTACGTCTCTCTAAGGAATGCAAACTGAGTTTCTCAGTCTCGCTTCTTGCGGAGTATCCCGCATCCCCTGTATCATTTTCAGACATTCTCCTCTGCATTGATTCTAATAGACATATATCCTTCCTGTAATGTGGGGACTAGAACTGTACGCCATGATCTAGATGCAGCCTGACCAGCGCCAAATATAACTTAAATATTACTTCGGAACTTCTGCTTTTAACACTCATAGAAATTAATCCTCGTACCCTATTTGCCCTATTTCTAGCCTCTATGTATTGTTTTCTTAGGCCAAGACTGGAGCTAACTATAACTCCTGAGTCTTTTTCATATTCTGAACCTACCAGGGCCTTAAATTTCAACAGGTTCCAGAACACTGGAGCTTTTCCAGCTCATTAACCAAGTCAGCATGCCACATGAGGCGTGTTACTCCTTTCGTGAAATGTGCCATTGTGTATCTGTACTGCACAGCACAGCACGCATGGGAGTACATACTCGGTACATACTCGTACAGGATGACGTGTGTCTCTGCTGATGTTTACATAGAAACTGACAGTAAAACATAACAGTGGTTCCTATCCTTGTCCTAATGCATGCACCTTCCATGAGGTTGTGAGAAATTCATGTACCATCGCCCCTGGAACGATTAATTGAGAAATAATTATAATTAACTATCTTTTAAATCACTAATATTTTAGGTTTTCTCTAGCTTTAAGATTAAAAATATGATAAACAAAAGTATCAGGTCTCTGTTCGAAACATAAATAATAATAATTGTCATTCAGTCCTAAATAATTGGGGAGTTCCGTGGAGGTGTTACAAAAGCCATAATGACTCCGTGGAGAGTTCACAATGGTCAGGAAAAACTGCCACATTCACCATCCGGCTTATTTTTACACAAAAACTCGGTAAGCTGTAAAGAAAAACATCTTACATCATTTGTGTATTATCGAACCAAGTCATAAAGTATCGGTAACACTTTTAGCCACCATCATCAAGTAAAGAGCGAGAAAGATGGCAATACGAGCTGAATATTACACATCATCTCGGATTAGGAACGCATCTTCACTTTGGGACTAATGCTATATTTTTTCCTTTCTATGAGCTAACTTTTTTTCTATTTAATTCATACAATTAGCATACAACTTTATAACACATATGAAAGAAACAACCGTGCGTGGATGACAAATATTAGCAGGACACTGGCGAAGACTGTCTGTTTACACCTCGTTTCTCCCAAGGGTGTGTGGCTGCAGTATATGTTATCTTCCACGGTGCTCGAAGTGTCCCTTTTCTTTCAGTGCCAGGAATGCATCGCGGGTACTAAGCTTCCTTACTATTGTGCGGAGGAGCAGCGGAGTGTGAGTAGCACAGACCCTTACACACATTTCGAGGCTTCTTTTATGTAAGAGGGGAAAACTGGCCAAGGACAATAGAAAAATAATAGAAAACGCTCACTTAGTTGCCAGCCTTACACAGCTCACACCCACCGCCTCCATTCTTCCACTTACTGACTGCAATGACCCAATCTTGACCCAGTCTCGCCTGGCCACTCTCGACGACCAATCTTACCCTGGCCAAATCTAACATGACCCTCGGGAGTTGATCCAAGCAAGGGTGAGGCGAAGAGTAAGTGAAAAATTACGAGAAGAGAAGAAGTGGTGGCGAATGTTCTTTTATTTTTGTTTCGTTAGTTTCCCTGATTTTCTCTTCTCTTTTTTTCCCTTTTGAAGCTTCGTGTTCATCAAGGTATGTCACGAGAGGCAGTTCTAGATCCTGCATTTCTAGAGATGCATGGGAACGCGTACTGAGTCACCTAACCTAACCTAACCTAACATTCTGTAACATATCCGCGCCTCATTACAGCACCTTCACTATTTTCAAAGAGCTCCAGTTGAAGTGACACGGGTTTTTCAGGATGTTTCTGTAATTCTAGTGATATGTTAACAAGTTTTCTGCATCATTTTTACAACTCTGCTGTTCGTCTCTGTGGTCTTTGAAAATGGTCGCGGTGAGAGAGTGAAGCGTTTCTGAATATGGCGCTAAAACAGGCGGTCACCGGCAACTCAGACCATGGTGAGCTGGCTAATTGTTACTGCTTAAGGTGCAATAGAATAAAGTGCCACATCTCAAATTGTGAGGCAAGAGTTACGAGTAAGTATGATATTCTATAGTACGAAAAAAATGTAGCAATTTAATCTCTTTCTCAATCAAACCATCAGACACAAAGTTCTTCCTTAAACAGCGTTTGTCACGTACAGTCGACTCCCTACCTGATGAAGCAGTTTTCTTATGGATATCTCTAACTAAATTGAAACCTGACGTCCCTTTTTCATGGCAGCTGTCATTGGCTAAGACTAGACCTAGACGCTTATCTTAGACCTGCTGCCATCTTCTCCCCTTCACACTCCACCTCATTGCCCCTCCTCCCCATCCCCCCCTCTCTCTCTCTCTGTTAACCTACACATTCAGAACAGCATAACACACACACACACACACACACACACACACACACACACACACACACACACACACACACACACACACACACACACACACATACATACATGGGCCTAATGATCATCCATGTAACGTTTGAAAAATAATTCTTTTAAGAGACCAACACGTCCAGGCACCCGACACTGAGCTCTGTAAAGATTAACTTGTCATCGGCCTTGCGGTTCGGGAGATTACCAAGTCTCGTCCCTCTGTCCCTAGGCGAGTTGTTCTGCTGTAAAATGTAGCGGCAATGAAGTCAATCTGTGTGGTGGCTGGCTGCTGGTGCGCCTGTGTGTGGTGTTATATCCAGAATGACGATTAATGGTAATGATGGTGATGATGATAGTGATAATGACAGTTATGATGATGATAATGATAATAAATAATGAGTGATAATGATGATGATAATAGTAGTAATAACAATGATAATAATAGTAGTAGTAGTAGTAGTAGTAGTAGTAGTAGTAGTAGTAGTAGTAGTAGTAGTAGTAGTAGTAGTAGTAGTAATAGTAATAATAATAATAATAATAATAATAATAATAATAATAGTAATAATAATAGTAGTAGTAATAATAACAACAACAACAACAACAACAACAACAACAGCAATAATAATAATAATAATAATAATTATGATAAGAAGAAGAAGAAGAAGAAGAAGAAGAAGAAGAAGAAGAAGAAAGGAAAGATATAAATGAGTAAATAAGCAAATAAGATAAATATAGAGAGAGAGAGAGAGAGAGAGAGAGAGAGAGAGAGAGAGAGAGAGAGAGAGAGAGAGAGAGAGAGAGAGAGAGAGTGGCCGTAAGATAACAGTGAATCACGGCAGGTAATACTGTATGAAAAGTGGTGTTTTTTTCCTCCTCTCTCTCTCTCTCTCTCTCTCTCTCTCTCTCTCTCTCTCTCTCTCTCTCATCTCTAAAAAAAAAAAAAAGGCTTCTGTTATGGACTTTTTTTTTGTTAATCACAGTTTTCTCTGTCCTTTTACTTCCTGTTCGTGTTGCATATTTCCTTTTAACGCGCAAATCATCACTTTTTTTCAATCACGTAACTTGAATATATGAGTAGTTGCTTACAGTCCTCATTCTCTTTTTATTTTACCACAATTTCTAAGGAAAACAGTAATGGTACAGTGGAACCATGCGTGCTTTGGGGTCTGACGGGTCTCCAAGCGCACGGGTTCGAATCCTGTCCACGGTCCGAGTGTAGGTTGGGCTTCCTCACTTGGAGTAACGGTTCCTTAGCGGGTGTGCTTTGAGATAGGAGGTATATATCCCTAAAAGTATCCCCTTTAGCACATAAATTCCCGTGAAAAGACCACATGGTATGAAAAAAAAAGACTTTACAATGAAATAGAGATCATCGTAATTTCACAGCATCACCATAGAGAATGAAGGAGTGAGGCGTGCATGTCATACTTAATTCTTTAATTGTACACTGTATACTAAACCTGCCTTATTGATTGGACGCTACGCTAGTCTGTTCTAGGTATGAATCTCGCCCTTTCACAGTCGGGGATCTGAGAGAATCAGGAAAAAAAGAACCGGAAAAAAAAATTTGCTAGGAAAAAAGTTACAGCGCTAATTTTATTTAGGAAAAAAAAATAAGTGGCAAAAGTCACAGCACTAATTTCATTCAGAGAAAAAAGGAACACAGGTCATTCTTTAAGATAAATACAACAGGCAGTATGGTTGGGTTAGGTTAGGTTAAGATTGAGGTTAGGTTGGGTTGGGTTGGGTTGGGGTAGATTAGGTTAAGATTGAGGTTAGGTTGGGTTTTGTTGGATTGGGTTAGATTAGGTTAGGTTAGGTTTAGGTTAGATTGGGTTAGATAAGGTTAGGTAAGTTAGGTTAGGTTAGGTTACGTTTGGGTAAGATTAGGTTAGGTTTGGGTCAAATTTCTTTCCTACAGTCTTCACAGTCTAGTGTATACGCCTTCCAGTACTCCGTCCTTCCCACTGCCCCCTCACCCTGGTATCCTTTAACCTCTTCAGCACTGGGACATATTTTTACCTTGAGATTTGTGTACGATTTGACCATTTCATTGACATTAAGAATGATTTATAGAGCCCTGAAGATTAATGGCCACAGTCTTCACTATTTGAATCTCATACACGAGTTTCTGAAGCTGTATAAAATCACCAAATAGTAAGCACAATGAATATATAAACGCGTCATGGTACTCAAGGGGTTAAAAACATCAGAAAATAAGGGAAGATGCAAGAAGCCATCAGATCTACACGTGGCAGTCCCTGTATGAAATATGGAACATGGCAAAGTTTTTAGGATCAGTAGCCAGGATAGAACCAAAAATTATGGGTTTAAGCTTGAGAAATTCAGGTTTAGGAAAAAAAATGAGGAGAAATTGGTTCTCTAACAAAGTGATTGATGAATGGAAGGGTCATGTTGTTAGTGCTGAGTCGATAGGGAGTCTTAAAAGAAGATTACACAAATTTATGGATTGGGATGGTAGATGGAATTAAGTAGATTTGCTCATAGAGGGACAGCCACGTGTAGATCTGACAGCCTCTTGCAGCTTCCCTCATTTTCTTTACGTTATGTTCTTATGTACCTATTTCCACCAAGCATCCCTATCCATATACATGTCTAATCTTTTAAATGTTCTCGGACAACACAATATCTCGCCACCATTGTGAAGCACTAAGAGTAACAATACCAGACGGTTTTTGCACTCTCCGATATTATTTTTGGTGTTCACTGCAGTGGGTCTTTTTAAGTGTGTGTTAAGGGGCTTTCCGGCTGCTCTGTTATTGAAGTGGTGTGGTAAATAGTTAATCTCTCTCCACTAAGCCTACCTGCCACCCACCCAATTATTCACTAAATACCTTCTCTCCCTCGAACAATTCACTTTTCTCGGTGCTACATAACCTTGTTGCGAGGCCATAACTCTGTCCATTTTTCCTCTCCGGCACTGGCGCCCCACCACTCCCGTGCGCCAGTCTCAGGTTATTGCCACCAGCGTGACCACCTCATGTTTATTTTCTAGGTGAGTGCTGTGTCATGCCCCCATTTCCACCTGGAGCGTGTCACATTCCTCTGATCAAAGAACTTTAGCTTCGTCTCATCCTTGGGAGGAATTAAAGCGAAAATAGTGCGTGACAAATCATTTGGTTGGCTAATTCAAATCGACACTCTAAGTATTACTTCCTGACATTCAGATCGGATTATTTCAGACTTCCGAGTGGTCAGAGCTTTTGATACTGAGATGACCTGGCCGTCAAGAATACTCGTTTCTGATCAAAGAGGGACTCACTTCTGAGGAAACCGGATATTTTCGAAGGCCAGAATGATTGGTGAAATTGAAAGGAAGGAAACTCTGGCAGGTAAGACTAAGGTTCTCCTCAGACTTGGAAAAGCATTACTCAATATTGACCCCCAAAAAACCATCGCATCACTAAAGGCACTGAATCTTGAATACCTTTGATAGCGAAATGACAGCCACTCACCGTGCCTACCCTCAATGAGTGACGGATAGGTGCAGGACACAGATCCCCTTAGACCAACTGTGACCCAAATTAACTGTAGCGCCTACTTATGCTGCCCACGAAATGCAAGTCAGGTGTCCCCCTCGTAGCGCCTGTCGCCCCCATCACCCCCTGACCTATATCACTACCACGCAACCCTGTAGAGGCACACGCTCTCGAGAGGACTATGATTAGTAATGGTGCACGTTAAAGAACTAACACCAATCTTTTCTTCGTGGCGTGCATGTGTGCTGAAAAAAAGAATCATACGCATCTCTCCCTGCCCTGAATAAGCAATATGATCTTTACGAGCGAGACTTAACCTCCCTTACTGGTCTTTTCAAACGTATAAGAGAGGCAGGCAGAGGACACAAAAATAACCTGAAAAGAAAGGAAGCCGGTCAAGATGTCACTCTCCGCACAAAATAAGTAAAATAGAACACGTATTTCCAAATTCTCGAGAGATTTATTTCCAAAGATCTTAATGTTTCTTTCTTAATATAGTTCAAGTCTGTCTCTGTCTGTCTCTGTCTGTCTCTCTCTCTCTCTCTCTCTCTCTCTCTCTCTCTCTCTCTCTCTCTCTCTCTCTCTCTCTCTCTCTCTCTCTGGTGCATTTATTAGCTTCCCGCTGCAATCCTTCTGCCAGATGGTAACGAACTAGATACACTATTGACATTTACAATCACGCACTCCACGTCCCTCCTGAAAACAAGTGACGCCTGATTAAAATATCTCAATTTGATTACTGTTCATTAGGCCGCGGGTGATGGCGAGGTTCGAAAGCGCAGACTTGAACGTTAAATATTTTTGGTCGTCCGGAAATGAATTTGATGTGGACTGGAGGTTGGATTAAGGCCACTATGTAAGACTACACGACTGACTGATCCAAGACAAGTTTTTTTTTTTTATTTATTTATACTATGTGGGCTTTTCACTGGAATTTATGGGCTAAATGGGATACTTTTTGGGGGGTACCTCCTATCTCAAAGTCCACCCGCTAGGAAACTGTTGCCCCGAGTGAGGAATCCCAACCTACACTCTGACCGTGGACAGGATTCAAACCCGAGCGATTGGAGACCCGTCGGACCCCAAAGCACGCATGGTTCCACTGTACCACGGCGGCCCCAAAGTTTATGGCTAATTAGAACCATGGTGGCTACAAAAACAACGACGACTACAAAAACTGGGAAAATTAACTAACTCCTTCAGTGCCATGGCGCGTTTCCATATTCATTCTCCTTACTATTTGGTGATTTTATACAGCTTTAGAGACTTAGATGGGGATTAGAATAGTAAAGACTCTGGCCATTAATCTTTTGACCTACATAGACACTTCTCAATGCAAATAAAAGCGTCTAATCATACACAAAAAATCATGGTAAAAATACGTCTCAATACTGAAGGAATTAAAAGAACCACACTTTTATGACAAAGAACCACACTAAACACATGAATTAGAACTATTTCAAGTACAGGAACGACTACTAGAACGTAAACGACCTCATGAACCACAGCGACAAACACCACAACGAACATATCACCAGTTAGTACGATCGCAGTAACGAGAAGGACTCCAGGTGGAACGTGAGCCATAGCAAGGAGTCACGCGGTGTAGTGGAGGTATGCTTAGTGGTCTAATCTCCCCACATTTCTGACTATCATTCTCGTCCTTCCTCTTTCTCCCACATGGCTCCCACGTGACGCAAAGGCTTTTAGAAGTGTGCGGCTTTAAACTCCTATTTTGTATACCCGCGCAGCTTAACTCAATATCAGACGAGCGTGAGTGCAGCTGCCAACAAGATGGATTGCATTTTTAAACATTTGTGTCTTGCCTAGATCGTTTTTGTAGAGTCTGGTGGTTCGTTGATGTTTTTTTTCTCTTTCTCTTTTTTAAGAATGCATTTGTGATTCTCTTGGTTCAGCAATGATTCTGCACCAAAGGAAAGAAATGTACATGTGAGAATCTAACTTGGCATCTATGTGGTCTTAAAAGGTAGTCCATGTGAAAGCCTGAAACGATTCTAAATTAAATAGTTTTTTTTTCTTTATCAATGATACTGTCGTGATTCTAGTAGTGGCTTAACAAAGATTCTTACCATCAGTGAGAAAAGTATTCATGGGAATCTAACTTGTCATCTAGGTGGCCGTACGAAATAGTATGAAAGCCTGAAACTTTCTACGATACGGTTTCAAGAGAATGCATTGTTCAGCAATCCGGCGGGGATGTGTAGCCGCCGCCAATCACACCTGGTAATTCATCAAGTTTTTGAGAGAAAATGTAACAACGCTAGATGACAAAAATAGAGCATGTTTTTAAAAGCGTGATGAATTTGAGGAATGGAGACACAGGCAGCCAGGTGTTGAGTACTGTCACTCAAACAAATGAAAACAAAATTTGAACTTGTTCATGCTGTGCTGGCCATTTTCGTTGTTGTTTTTGTTGTTGTTGTTTAGGCACAACCTCTAAGGGTAATAGTAGTATTATGTATGCGCATATATATATATATATATATATATATATATATATATATATATATATATATATATATATATATATATATATATAGATAGATAGATAGATAGATAGATAGATAGATAGATAGATAGATAGATAGATAGATAGATATATAGATAGATAGATAGATAGATAGATATAAATATAGATAGATGTATAGATATAGTTACGTGAGTTACAAGGCTGAAAACTTTGCTGACATACAAACAAATCGAAAAATGCAAAATACGGCAAAATATTGGGCCTGACAAAAAAAATATCATCAAATTTGTGGTTAAAAGCTTGCAATGATGCGGTGGACACCAGGAGGTGGTTGAAGCCAAATCATCGTGCCGATTTCATGTGTTTACGTCATACATCTTTTATTCTGCCTGTAAACCAACTTTCTTCTATTTTTTCAAATATATCTTTGTCAAACTTTCAACTTTCCTCATTACTGACTCTGAGGATTTTCCTTCATCAAAAGGCCTCCACCAGTCACTGTGCGGAATGTAATGTTGCCTTACAGAGAGAGATACAGACGCACACCTACGGGCAGGACACAGTGAGGCCACACCCGAGGCGCTCATAGGGAAATGTTCTCTCTTCGACTCACGTGGGGAACAGCAGCAGTGGGCGAAGCGGTCCTAGGGGGTTGTAGCGACGAAATGTGTCACAGCGAGGCCAAATGTCGCACTCTCCTGGCGAGTTTATCATTTTACGCTGGGATGTTAAGACTGGGTCCACCCTGTCCTAGCGACTTACGTATGACATGTGTTCCCACCGCCAAGATTGTTAATCCACAATTCAGTTAAGTTCCTCTTCCGCCGCAACTATCATGAAATAATCGGCCGGAACGGGGAACTTTTATTCTACATGTGAGCAGTTATCATAAGGCTTGTATTTGTCAACTCTGGCTGTGCTAACTAGGGTGAAATGTTGCTCTGTTTTCTTTGATCCAGATAACGGTCCAGATCACTCTCAAAATTAAATCATTCGTTTCATGAGATAACATCCATCCGTCCACCAAACTTCGTCAAATATAAAAGTCTGTTCATAACTTTTGAGATATCCTGCTAACAAACAGACAGACAGACAAACAGACAGAGAGACAGGCAGACAGACAGAGACAGACAGACAGACACACTCCCGCTAGAGGAATAAAGACAATGATAGTGACATTGACACTGATAATGATGATAACAATAATGATGGTGGTGGTGATGATTGTGACGCTGCCAGCAGTGGACAAAGAGCTGCGTGAGACAACGATGAGTAACGCGGTGATCGCATTGAGGCTTCAGGTGATGATAAGATGATAAGACTAGTTTGTCAGCAGGGAGTCTCATTTCACACACGACCTCCATGTACCACCAAGTAATCCAGCGTCTACAACCACGCACACACCGCACACACGCCAAAGAAAATCCACAACCTTCAACCTGAGTAAGTCTTTCACAGAGTAACCGCGGGACACAAAGCAAACCACTCAACTGACACACACCAACAAGTAAACAAGGATGATTAAGTCATGTATTAAAGCCACTTCACCGAACTGCACCTTCATATTTCACAAGGCTTACAGGAGACACGTGAGATACCGTAAGTCATTGAAGATTATCGTACATGTTCATCACCACCAGCCTATCAGCGTAAACATTGTAATAGTTCTTATCAGAGAGAGAGAGAGAGAGAGAGAGAGAGAGAGAGAGAGACAAAGCGTTTCAAAACAAGGGATTAGCTTCAAACAGAAATCAAGACACTTCCACAGTCAAACTTACGAAGACAATTTCATTTTTTTCCACTAAATTTTTCATAACACAGCAATTTTTTTTTCCTTTTCTTTTCATTGTACAAGTGTAGTTTGGTCAGTTTCGTTCCGGTACAAAGCCTAGAAGTTAAGGTTTTGAAAAGGAATAAAATAAAAAAAAAAATATTTGTTGGTGGAGAGGATAAAGAAGACCTACTGACTAAATTGCGGGTGACTAAGCGAATGTGACGGCAAGCTTTCCTTCAGGACGCTTGATGAATGACTGACTGACTGGCCTCGTCTTGTGCTTACCAGGATTTAGCGAAACAGACTTACGGAGAAACAATTTACGCTCTTTTCAACTGGAGACAACAAACACTAAGACAAGAAAATTAATGTTCTTATATTGTCTTGGGATGAGAAAAATTCAACGAACAGTTAAAATAATAAAAGAAAGCATGGTAATTGGAGTAATGAGAAAATTAAAATGGTAGCTAGATACTCTTATACTATTAATATTCTCAAACGTCACTACCTAATCTAACCTAACCCTTTCACTACCGTGACACGTTTCCATATTCAATCTGCTTAATATTTGGTGATTTTACACAGCTTCAGAAACATATGTGAGGGATTAAAATAGTGAAGTCTGTGGCCATTAATCTTCTGACCTCCAGAGACCCTTCTTAATGTCAATAAAATAGCCTAATCGTACACAAATCTCAAGGTAAAAATGTGTCCCAGTATTGAAAGGGTCAAATAGACAGACTCCAACAAAAAGTCATTGCAGTTTTCATATGTGTTTTCATTAAGCGGTAATAAATACGTATAGAAAGCATGATAACAACAACAACATTGGGAAAAAATAATATACTCTCATAAGATTACTATTCTATACAAGTGTCTATCTTAAACAGGCTCTAACAAAAGTCAATGCGGTTTTCATATGTGTTTTCACTACGCGATAATTGAAGAAAGCCTCTATACCGTTACTGAGATGAAATACTTAAAAAAACCTGTACTATCACGGAGAACCAACGAGAACCTGTCTGACCGTCTCTGTAGCTCAAGAACAGAAAAACAAAGCGTATGAAAGTGTAATGGATGGAAATGAAAATGCGAGCCTAAGTCAGAAGTATTGGAGACAGACCACAGACAAAGAGGAATGCCACTAACTGCTGATACGTAGAAGAGTGAAGTGAGATAGGTCAGTATTCAGAAACGCTTAGCTCTCACCACGACTACTTTCCAAGGCCACGGGGATGATTAGCGGGGTTTTCAAGAGTGTTTCTCCAGTTAATGATGTCGAAATCTTATCAGGCTGTCTCTAGAACCGTAAAAACACCTTTAAAAACTCGTGTAAACTAAAATAAAGCATTTTCAAATAGTTGCGGTGAAGTGCAGATGTGTTTGTGAATACGAACCAGAGAGAGAGAGAGAGAGAGAGAGAGAGAATATGTGCCGTTTTTTTTTTTTTTTTTGGGGGAAGTGGTCTTAGCCTACTAACTTACACCAACCACCCAGGAAAAAAACTAAGATACGAATCATCAGGAGAGATTAAAAATACTGTGACACATGATAAAAGATTGTAAAGAGTGGGTCATAGATTACTGATGCTGACTAACGAAGAGGGAAAAATGTAAATAGAAAGATAAATGAATGAATAGATAAGATATATTTGAGGCAAAGAAAAATGCATCCATAAAACACACTAACACCATTGACGAAAACAAAAATTAATGCAAAGATAAGAGGAAAGGATACGTAAGATGCTAAAAAAAAACCAGAAGTTATACGTGGTAGTTCCTATAATAGAAAACACACACACACACACACACACACACACACACACACACACACACACACACACACACACACACACACACACACACACACACACACACACACAAAACATTCGTATTCACTCTTACATATCCACTTATTTTCTATACATCGATATCCACCCAGTCCATCCACCTTCTATTCTTATCCATTCTCCTTTCACCAATATCCATTTAGCTGCCATCCTTGTCTCATTATCTATCGACACCTACCGTCCGTCTGCAGTTATCCATCCACTAGCTTATCCCCTCTATCCATCCTCCTGTTATTTCTCGCATATACCTGTCTTCCTTATATATTACAGGAAAAATGGAAAAATAAAAAACCGATAACTTACGTAGATTGGAGATAATTTGACAAGTGTTGGTCTTGGTGAAAACAAACGAGGGATGACGCACAAGATTTCACAGAGATAAGAGATTAGAAGACGTTGTTCCCGATACCATGAGAGAGAGAGAGAGAGAGAGAGAGAGAGAGAGAGAGAGAGAGAGAGAATGATATCGCAGAACACGTGCAAGCTTCACTCTCTTAGTCTAGTCACTGCCCCACTTACACAGTGTGTGTGTGTGTGTGTGTGTGTGTGTCACACACACACACACACACACAAAGGCGGAAGAGGAGAGGCAGACGCGTGAAAATGAAGCGAGCGAAAATGAAGCATCGAAAGGGTTCATGAATCACACCTTTGCAGTTATGAGAAACGTAACGAGTGTCCATCAACATGTATTTGGGTCGTCTCTCTCTCTCTCTCTCTCTCTCTCTCTCTCTCTCTGTGTGTGTGTGTGTGTGTGTGTTTTTTTGTGTTTGTGTGTGTGTGTGTGTGTGTGTGTGTGTGTGTGTGTGTTTATTTCTCCTTTTCCCTACGTGTCCACGCATAATTAGCCTTATTTTCACTTTTATCTGGTACTCTCTTTCTTTTTAATCTTCTAATCTCAAATATATGTGCTCAGGGAGTCCTCTGTTATATAAATATCCTTCACTCACCAAGCATCGAAGTTACATAAAGACGAATCTAATTATACTCGTAATCTCTTTGTGTAATGTTAAGCAGAGGGATGGATGCTTAGTGATCTGCGACTATCATACTGCGACCGCCTCTCCTTGCTCTTCTTTGCCCAACGTCTTTCTTCGTCTCAGCTTGGTTGGCACAAAGAGAGTAGTTGCACCAGTCTTTCAAACATTCACCGACTTCTATATTTATCTACTTTTTTTTTCATTTCTTCTACTTATTTTTTTCTATTACGCACGAAGGGGATTGGCAAAGGTCTCCAGAACACTTGAAACACCCGCTTATTTGCCGTTCCCCTTCCAATATATGATATAATACGATTTCAGTTTAGTTCCTGCGGTGCCTTCTTACTCCTCTCTTAAAATAGTCTCGCAAGGGAATCAATGAAAAAATTAACTTCCTGGTCGACTATTGCGTTAGTGAGTTGCAATAAGGATGAGCATTAGTGCATTCGTGGAGAGACTGAGAGCTGTGGTCAGAATCGCTACAGATGATCCTCGAGATAGATCGGCCTGAGTGAAACAAGAATCACAAGTTTTAGTACTCGAGATGACTCCCTCATATAATACGCCAATGATCATCAGCATCACGCGCCATAACATAACAACACCCTCACCACCAACACTAAGTCTAACATTTACTACGTGGGAAAAATTCAGTTATGAAATACAAAGAAATAACGCCAACCTCCAAACACACTGCGACTGAACAAGACCTAGACACATTACTGCAACAATGGATCAATTCAATAAAAAAAAAGCATTGGTAAAACACGTAGCTGCCTCTAACAAGAGCAAAATGCAGTAATACAATACATATAGTAAGCATAGTGACATAGTGGCACAATAAAAACACTCCAACATTGGGCATATATCACACAAAACAGTAAGTGCACTGGATGAACAAGAGAAAAACGATTCATTCATAAAACATCATAAACCACAAACTTAACTTAAAATATCGTAAACCACAAAGCTTAACAACCTCATCCCATCCATTCCAACACGTTTTCTGTTTACAAACACCACTACCCACTCTCACTCAACATACATACATACATACACACATACATATATAAATTCATCAACTTTTTAGACAAGAGAATAGTAAGCATTGTAATAAAAGACCATTCAGTCTCACTTATTTCCCACCACACTTCACTAACATATTATACACAAACAAGACAAGTTCAAAGAGAAATACTAGTAACAAATAAATACGAGTAGATACAAACAAACATAATGATGATGAGCATGTAAAGTGTTGATATAAATTCTGTTAACAAAGAAGGATAAAAAAACGAATCGGTTGTGACGCGGCGAAATATTCAAGACGCTGTTTACGCTAACGCTGTGTCGCGGAGTGAACGAGTCTTCGGTGTTACGCACGGCAGTGTTACGCAGACGCTCAGTTCGATACCTAGCCGTGCCGCTGCGCATGGAAGGCGCCGTACGCAGCCTCCTCCCACGTGGTGACGAAGGGCCGCCCCTCGCTCCCATACACCCGGACGGAGGGTGAGGGCCAAACTCTCGCACGGTCGGTGGTTGCGGCGAGCCGTGCCTCGTTCTAATCCTCGAGGCTACGGCCTTGCGGCGGGCCCTGCGCCGCCTCGTAGCGCTCGTCCCGCTGTGAGCAGCCTCGGCAGCTGCAGCCTCCGCCACGAAGGGAGGCTCGTCGCTCCCAGACACCCCGCTGTTAGTCGTCAACGATGCCTCATTTTCTGCTGAGGCTTTCATCGCTGCGCGGAGGGCTCGGCGGCGTGCCTTTCGTTTCTGGCAGGCGCTCATCCTGCTCTCGGTCGTTGCCGCTGCAGCCTCATTTTCTGGTGAGGCGGTTGTCTCGCAGTGGACGGACGCAGTGTGGGGGAGGCAACCAATCTCGGGCGCGAACACGTCCAGTCCTTTCTCTTCCGCCTCGTCGACTTCCTCAGCCCAGGTCACGGCGACCTTGGGCTCTTTCTCCTCGTCCTTCTGCCGCTCCTCCCCCACATCGGGATCGTTCCCTTCACTTATCTCAGTGACACGATTGTTTTGGAGATAAGTGGAGGGAACGTCGTCGCTGTCGGCGGGCGTCAAGGAGGGCTCGGCCTCCTTGCGCTTGGCGCGCCGCTCGCGCTTTTTGCTCCGGAACAGTTTGCGGAGCCACCCGAAGCAGCCGCCGCCGCCTCGGGTATCTTCCTCCTCCTCCATCACTCGTGATGTTTGGGAAGCCATGGCTCTGTTCCTTGCTTGTCCTAAACAGGGTGTCGGAACATGGACACCTTCGGTACAAAAGATGTAAAAACACAAATTATGCAAGTTTTCTTCTGATTGGCTGAGCGTCATCTCGCAGCAAGCAGCTCATTGGCTCAGCCGCCTCACTCAGCTCCAAGCTGCCGTGATGCCTACCTGTCACAAGCTGACTATGGGTTCATTCAATACTGGTAGAACTGGGCAACATTCTCACTACAGCAGAGGTGAATCAGGCTTAACTCCAGGCCAGGCAGGGAGGACTGTGTTTTGAAAATTATTCTAAGAAAGTAATATTGAGATTATTCTTTCTGTCTGTGTGTGTGTGTGTGTGTGTGTGTGTGTGTGTGTGTGTGTGTGTGTGTGTGTGTGTAATTCATCTCGGTCATCTGCTGGTCACCCAGCCAGTCTTCCCTGGAGCGAGCTCAGACCTTATAGACCGATCTTCGGGTAAAAGACTGAGACCACATAACACACTCCACACACCGGGAAAGCGAGGCCACAACCCCTCGAGTTACATCCCGTACCTATTTACTGCTAGGTGAACAGGGGCGACACATTAAGAGACTTGCTCATTTGCCTCGCCGCTTATCGGGACTCGAACCCGGCCCTCTCGATTGTGAGTCGAGCGTGCTAACCACTACACTACGCGGTGAGAGTGTGTGTGTGTGTGTGTGTGTGTGTGTGTGTGTGTGTGTGTGTGTGTTGTCAAGTGATATTAGCATGCGGTAGTAGTAGTAGTAGTAGTAGTAGTAGTAGTAGTAGTAGTAGTAGTAATAGTAGTAGTAATAGTAATAGTAGTAGTAGTAGCAGTAAAGATAAAAGTAGCAACAATTATTATATCAGTAATAATAATAATAATAATAATAATAATAATAATAATAATAATAATAATGATAATAGTAATACTAATAAGAATAAGAATAATTACAAGAACAATAATAATCTTAATAACACTACTGGTATAAATAATGACTTTCTTTTTAAAAAATTTCTTTTCTTTTTTCTTTTACTTGATTATTTCTTTCTCTTTTGTAAACACTGAAAATAACTACATAAACCCTTGAAAAAACGTTTGAGACTCTTTCTAGACCCTTGAAACACATTTGTAAACTCTTAACATACCCTTGTAAACCGCTGAACATCCTTAAAAGTAACGCAAACTTCACAATCTACTATCAAAATCTTCAAAACGCACTTCAAATCCCTGAAAACATCGATATAAACCTTTAAAACTCTTCTTTACACACTTCACATGCCATTATAAACAACTAGAATGCTTATAAACAACGTAAGCATCACCATCTACCTTTGCAAGAAAATAAAACAATCTTGAAAACTGAAAAACCCTTATGAAAACCCTTAAAGCACCAATATAAATCCCAAAAAAACTCTTTCCAACCCTTGAGATACCATTGTAAACCCTTCATATACGTTTGTAATGCCCAAACATTCTTATAGGCAACAGAAACATCATGTATCACCGCTACGATCATGAAAATAACCTGAAAACTTAGGATTTCTTGCCGCAGAGTTAGTGAAATCTGCGACTCGTTTACCGTAGACTTTTCGTTGCTTGGAAGAAAAATATTCGTTAAAATTAGTTTCTATATTTATCTATATTATTTCTCTCGTCAAACTATTTATGCTGCTACCACTAATATTTTCTCTCTTCTCTCTCTCTCTCTCTCTCTCTCTCTCTCTCTCTCTCTCTCTCTCTCTCTCTCTCTCTCTCTCTCTCTCTCTCTCTCTCTCTCTCTCTCTCTCTCTCTCTCTCTCTCTCTCTCTCTCTCTCTCTCTCTCTCTCTCTCTCTCTCTCTCTCTCTCTCTATCTCTATATATATATATATATATATATATATATATATATATATATATATATATATATATATATATATATATATATATATATATATATATATATATATATATATATATATATATATATATATATATATATATATATATATAGAGAGAGAGAGAGAGAGAGAGAGAGAGAGAGAGAGAGAGACAAACAGAGACAGAAAGAGAAAGACAG
>NC_059298.1:29531087-29616087 GCF_017591435.1 Portunus trituberculatus | reverse complement strand
TGCGCGTGGAAGGCGCCGTACGCAGCCTCCTCCCACGTGGTGACGAAGGGGCGCCCCTCGCTCCCATACACCCGGACGGAGGGTGAGGGCCAAACGCTCGCACGGTCGGAGGTCGCGGCGAGCCGTGCCTCGCTCCTAATCCTCGAGGCTACGGCCTTGCGGCGGGCCCTGCGCCGCTTCGTAGCGCTCGTCCCGCTGTGAGCAGCCTCGGCAGCTGCAGCCTCCGCCACGAAGGGAGGCTCGTCGCTCGCAGACACCCGCGTGTCGATTTCCTCGCTGTTAGTCGTCGACGATGCCTCATTTTCTGCTGAGGCTTTCATCGCTGCGCGGAGGGCTCGGCGGCGTGCCTTTCGTTTCTGGCAGGCGCTCATCCTGCTCTCGGTCGTTGCCACTGTAGCCTCATTTTCTGGTGAGGCGGTTGTCTCGCAGTGGACGGACGCAGTGTGGGGGAGGCAACCAATCTCGGGCGCGAACACGTCCAGTCCTTTCTCTTCCGCCTCGTCGACTTCCTCAGCCCAGGTCACGGCGACTTTGGGCTCTTTCTCCTCGTCCTTCTGCCGCTCCTCCCCCACATCGGGATCGTTCCCTTCACTTATCTCAGTGACACGATTGTTTTGGAGATAAGTGGAGGGAACGTCGTCGCTGTCAGCGGGCGTCAAGGAGGGCTCGGCCTCCTTGCGCTTGGCGCGCCGCTCGCGCTTTTTGCTCCGGAACAGTTTCCGGAGCCACCCGAAGCAGCCGCCGCCGCCTCGGGTGTCTTCCTCCTCCTCCATCACTCGTGATGTTTGGGAAGCCATGGCTCTGTTCCTTGCTTGTCCTAAACAGGGTGTCGGAACATGGACACCTTCGGTACAAAAGATGTAAAAACACAGATTATGCAAGTTTTCTTCTGATTGGCTGAGCGTCGCCTCGCAGCAAGCAGTTCATTGGCTCAGCCGCCTCACTCAGCTCCAAGCTGCCGTGATGCCTACCTGTCACAAGCTGACTATGGGCTCATTCAATACTGGTAGAGAGACAACAATCTCACTATGGCAGAGGTGAATCAGGCTTAACTCCATGCTAAGCATTGTGGAATGGTGAGGTGATGAGGGGATAGGGTGGTGGTGGTGGGTGGGGGAGGCTGTAATCCAAAAATATGGAAAAGTGAAGGAGAAATGTGAAAAAAAAATTCAAAACAACAGTGACAGTGATGAAAGGTAGCGGGCGATCCGTCAGGCCAGCTTCCGTCTCTAGACACATGTGTATTGGCTCTGTTCTGCCGCGTAAAGGCAATACTCATTATCATAATAATTTCTTATAACCTGTTTCTTATATACACAGAGAGAGAGAGAGAGAGAGAGAGAGAGTATTGCTAATGATGATAATGAAGTAAAGCTTCGAATCCCTCATGTTCCAGAGACGCCTTCTCTGCTCAGCTCAGTAGCTGGTTGGGAGTGATGCCTTTGTATTGACACTCCTATAGCGTTCCTTCTCACTGCCTGAGTCTTATATTTCCTTCGTTTTCTTTCGTTTTCTTTTTCGGAGTGCGCTGGACGGAGGGAGAGAGAGGAGCGCGAGTCCCCGCGAATGAGTATTACCTGGGATGAACCCATTCACTGCCTGAGTGTGGTAACATTACGTGTTTGCACTTTGGCTAAGACATGGAGCTTAACTAAAGCATCGAATACCATATAAGAACTCTAACAGCCCAATATCTTAGAACCCAAAACTCTTTTTTTTTCTTATCTTTTCCCTTCAATGTTATTTTTTTTTTTTTTATCATCAAACAGATTCCTCCCTCGCCAACCTCATGAACAAACTCACCATGTCACTTTTTTTCTGCGATTTCTGGTTTTTTTTTTTTTTTTTTTTTTTGCTTGGATTGGGATAGAAAATGTTTCTTTTATTTACGCAAGAGGGGAAACTGGCCAAGGGCAGCAAAAACTGGAAAACAAAAGGCTAACTGTATTGCCCCTTCGCTTAGAGTTATCCAAAAGTAAGGGACAAATGTCTTGATACCTCCCTCTTAAAAGACCACGTGATGCGCACATTGACAGATACGTTTGCTTCGTGCTGTCCAGGTGTAGAGTGGTCCGTGGTTCGTATTAATTCCCGTGTTTTTAGTATAAAGATTAAAGGAAAGACTTTTTACATAGATTTTCCAGTGGGGGAGAGAGAGAGAGAGAGAGAGAGAGAGAGAATATACCACTAATAGTTTGTTTATAAAAGCGGTGATACGGCGCACTCCACGTGGCTTTTGTTGTGTGGCTTGGCTGGTGATACACATGACACACGCTGTCCACCACCACCACCACCACCACCACCACGTGCTTCTTGCTCTGAGATAACACAAGTCATGGCGTCTTGACCTCGCTAATATCACTAATATCTCCCTGTACAGTCATCCTCGTTTCCCAGTATCGCCCGCCTTATCTCTCCTTCTCTGGATCGCTGCTAAGGTGTTGGAATCTAATCAGCTAATGGAATAACAGGTGCAGCAAGTATCAGCACCCGGGGGGGAGCCCTATCAGTCAGATTTAATTACACATCACTTTTAGACTGGAACTCCCTGCCTGCTTCTGTATTTCCGTCTTCCTACGACTTGACTTCTTTTAAGAGAGAGGTGTCAAGACATTTGCTGCCTAATTTTGGATAACCCTTCTTATCTTTTGAGAACCAGCATCAAGTGGGTTGGTTTTTTTTTTTTTTTTTTACTTTGTGTTGTTCTTGGCTGGCCTTCTTTCCTAAATAAAAAAAAACGACTTTGATTTAGTGAAGATTTGAATTGTATTGATTTCTTCTTCTTTTTTTTTTTTTTTTTTGCACGTCCCTTAAAAGTTATTTGTCACAGAGTAGTAGTGTATGTGAGGCGCTCATGTTCAGTAAAGAAGAGTAAAAGCAAAGAGTAAGAGAGTTTACTTTATCGGGAATCGTCTCCTGTATACTTTGTGACGAGTATTCTTTAACCTCTCCAGTACCATGACGCGTATTCATATTCATTCTACTTAGAATTTAATTATTTTATACAGCTTCAGAATCTTATGTGGGGATTAAAATAGTGAAGACTCTGTCCATTAATCTTTTGACCTCCATAGACCCTTCCTAATGTAAATAAAATCGTCTAATCGTACCCAAAACTCATAATAAAAAAAAAGCGTCACGATGCTGAAGAAGTCATCATCTTATAAAGTACATTACCTAAATAAGAAGAAATGGAAAGCTCAAGAAAACCAGTAAAGAATAAAAGTCTCTCGTTGATATCGTTGCAAAGAACACACTTCAAACGTATTACATGTGCATCAACGGTTATCATGTGTGAGCTGTGTGTGATAACTGTATATTTCTCACACACACAGTAACAATAGTATAAACTGAATACGTGTATACACCATGCAAAAAATAGTATGTTTCTGCTATAGTGAAGTAACATAAAAAGCATGATTTGTTAATAAACTTCACAGGATGACAAAAAATACTCCTTTCAAAGTATGGAACTGTATTTCTTGCACACTCAGTAACAATAGCGTAAACTGAATACGTATATACACCATGCAAAAAATAGTAGGGTTTTGCTATACTGAAATGACATAAAAAGCATGATTTGTTAATAAACTTCACAGGATGACAAAAAAAATACTCTTCACAAAGTTAGGGAGACAGTCCCTAAAGATAAACTCTCTTACTCTAACTACAACATAACCTGAAGGCGTAGTAGCGCGCTAAAGTTTCTCTTATTAGTAAGGCGGAAGGTGCACGTCTCAGTAAACTTACAGAGGCACAGTACCTCACCAACTCTCCCACTGCTAGATGTACGAGTAGCCTTATTGTCTTTATCTTCAACTTTTTAGACCCTTATCCTTATATTACATTCTCTTCAGTACTGCTGGAGCCAAGAAAAGATAAAACTAACCTTCCATTGTCTCTCTTTATTTACAAACTTGATTTACTTATCTGTATATCTGTTGATCAATTTTTTTCCTATCTATTTATCTTTATTTTTGCTTCATTTCATTTTTCATTTAATTTTTCCTCTTCTTGCAGTGATCTGAGTGTTGACAAAGCTGGCCCGTATCAATAAGAAGGCCAGAGAGGTGATGCAGTGTCCACGATAGAGGCCATAGTTTGTCTACTCTAAAGTGGCTCCTGAGATCAAAATATATTGTAGCTTATTGATGATTTAATTAATTTGATGGGGATAATACTTGTTTTCTGTTGATCAATGCACTTATCACTAGGACAGCTCACGGTTTTCCTCAAGATCTGACAACCATGCATTCCTCTAGGACCCCATTCAGATCGAGACCCAAGAGCCACTTTAGAGTAGACAGACTATAGTTTGGTTACAGTTTGCAGGAAAGTATTTCTTCTGGGTGGGATTTATCCATAGGAGCTGTTGGTGAGATATGTATTTCCTTTTCCTCCCTCCCTCCCTCTTGAAAGGCTGCAGCTCTCCCCTGTCGCCTCAGTAATCCTGATTGGCATTCCCAGAGGACGGCGCCACCAGCCAAGGTTCTCTCCTGATGCTTCTAAAGATATCCTGCTTTTTAAATGCTCGTTTTCCTTTCCATTGCTTTCTTCTTGCGATGATACCAAGAAATTAACCCTTTGACTGTTAATGAAAGGGTGGAAATTGCTGTCATTCCACCAACAGAATATAGACACAAGACTCAACATACCACAAGACACGCGCCTATTTATAACTACAATCCAACCAACACGTAAAAAAACCCATGCCAAACACTGCCAAAGAGTCAGTAGTCTCAACAACCCTAGAAGATTTTATAAAGCAAAGTTTAAGCTGTAAATACCAAAAGCCTTGAACTGCCTTATCACTCCTTTTTCTGTCAATCATTACACACACACACACACACACACACACACACACACACACACACACACACACACACACACACACACACACACACACACACACACACACACTCAAACACACACACACACTCAAACACACACACACACACACAGACTCAAACATACAAACACAAACACTCTCTCTCTCTCTCTCTCTCTCTCTCTCTCTCTCTCTCTCTCTCTCTCTCTCTCTCTCTCTCTCTCTCTCTCTCTCTCTCTCTCTCTCTCTCTCTCTCTCTCTCTCTCTCTCTCTCTCTCTCTCTCTCTCTCTCTCTCTCCTGAACACTTGCATCAGGCCTTGAGCTTGAGGTAATACTGTTTAAGAGTCAGAGTTTTCCAATGATGTAACTCTCACTCATCGCTGACTTATCGTGCCTCCATCAGCGTGCAACTCACTCAGTGTCTTATCTAACAGTTCACGTTCTCACCGACTAAGACAATTGGTGGCTCTCAGAAGGGCTGTGTTGAAGAACCTATTCCCTGAGAAACATTACCGAGGGGAACTTTCTACGACTCAATAGGAGAATAGGAGAGAAAAATATCACAGAGGTTGTTATTCCTTATAGATTGTGATCAGAAGGGGTGAATGTTTATACGTATACCTGATGTTATGGATCTTAGAAAACAGCCTTTATTGTATTGTTTACTTGGATGCTTTTCTTCTCGCTTCTCCACATATAAAGAAAGAAGCAAATAAGCTAAACAAACTAACAACAGAACTAATAGCAGCAACAACAACAACAACAACTACTATTACTACTACTTCTACTACTACTACTACTACTACTACTACTACTACTACTACTACTATTACTGCTACTACTACTACTGATACTACTGATACTACCACTGCTACTACTACTATTGATACTACTACTACTACTACTACTACTACTACTACTACTACTACTACTACTACTACTACTACTACTACTGATGCTACCACTATCACTGCTATTACTGATACTACCACTTTTACTACTACTACTGATACTACCACTATTACTACTGCTACTACTACTACTACTACTACTACTACTACTACTACTACTACTACTGCTACTACTACTACTACTACTACTACTACTGCAAGAGACGATGAAGAAGCGGGATAGGATAGAATCATTCAATAGTCTCTCTCTCTCTCTCTCTCTCTCTCTCTCTCTCTCTCTCTCTCTCTCTCTCTCTCTCTCTCTCTCTCTCTCTCTCTCTCTCTCTCTCTCTCTCTCTCTCTCTCTCTCTCTTCAGACATGATGAGGACGCAACCTACTTCAGACCGTGACCCACTCACCCACACACTCACACACACACACACACACACACACACACACACACACACACACACACACACACACACACACACACACACACACACACACACACACACACACACACACACACACACACACACACACACTCAACGATAAGAGAGTATAGATTTTTAAACATCAATAGCTTTTCTTAGATATTATGCTGTTGTTGTTGCTGCTGCTCCCAAAACCGACCTCGTGCCTTGATTTGTTTCACTGTGTATTTACGAGTACTTGGTTGCTTTCATTCATCTATTGTTGAGTGGTTGACGGAAGCTTGCCAAGAGCATATAGAGAAATAGGAAATAGGAAAAAGTTCGCTTCAATATTATGTATGTAAGTATGTATATGTCTGTCTGTCTATCTATCTATCTGTCTATCTATCTATCTATCTATCTATCTATCTATCTATCTATCTATCTATCTATCTATTCATTTACCTGAGAGAGAGAGAGAGAGAGAGAGAGAGAGAGAGATCTGTAAATCTGACAAAATGATGCAATATGATATGAGAAACACGACTTGTTATCTGTAGTCTAAAGCTTACAAAGGATATTTTCATCACTAATAGATGACATATTTATTCATAAACACCAGTGATAAGAGAAACACATTAAGAAAGGCTCACACACACACACACACACACACACACACACACACACACACACACACACACACACACACACACACACACACACACACACACACACACACACACAAAGGGAGGAATAGGGTAAGGCATCTTAGAATACATAGAAGGACGTTGAAAGCAGACGTAACGTTTGTAAAGACAAGACACAACCTTGACCTTGTGCCGGGAAGCAACACTGTAATAGAAGGTGTACTCATCGCCTCACTTACTGACAGACACACGGACAGACACCATCAGCGAGAAAGACGCCACAGATACACAGATTTCGTGACTCTCTAGGTTCGTATTCAGAAATGCTTTGCTCTCTCACCGCGATTAGTTTCCAAGGCCAGAGAGATGATTAGTTTGTTTCCCAAGAGTGTTTCTCTAGTTAATAATGTAGAAATCGTGTCAATCTGCTTCTAGAACTCTAAAAACACCTTTAAAACGCTCTTTTCTCTTTCACCACGACTATTTTTCAAGGCCAGAGATGATCAATTTGTTTCCCAAGAGTGTTTCTCCAGTTAATAATGTAGAAATCGTGTCAATCTGCCTCTGGAACCCTAAAAACACCTTAAAAACGCTCTTCTCTCTCATCACGACTATTTTCAGAGGCCACAAAGATGGTTAGCGGGATTTCTAAGAATGTATCTCCAGTTAATAACGTTGAAATCTTATCAATCTTCCTCTAGAACCCTAAAAACACCTTAAGAAATGCTCTTCTCTCTCACCACGACTATTTTCCAAGCCCACAGAGATGGTTAGCGTGGTTTCGAAGAGTGTTTCTCCTGTTAATAATGTAGAAATCGTGTCAATCTGCCTCTAGAACCGTAAAAACACCTTAGAAAACTGGTGTAAATTTAAATAAACCCTTTTGAAATAGTGAAGATGAAGCATAGAAGTGTTTGAGAATACGAGCCTCTAAACACAATAATTCGCTAAGAAAACGAATAAATAAGACGCAACGGGAGCACGAATATGAGGAAAGAAATCATGTTTATGAAAGCGACCCCAAAATTGTGTAAAGTAAATACGTTCTAGGGAGAAAAAAAAATTGTTGGAGTCAAACTTTATGTAACGAGACTCCTGCGTGATTTTTCCAGCGTGAAATTGAGTGCATGACGTGGAGGATGTCAGGATATAGCCATTTACTTATTTTTTTCCTATTACGCGATAGGAAAAACTGCCCTAGCGTAGGAGACTTTTGGTGGGGCAAGGGTCATATTCTCAGACACTTCTGCGCTTCACCTCCATCATTTCAAAACACTTTATTTAAATCTACACGAGATTTTCATGATGTTTTTACGATTCTAGTGATAGAGTGACAAGATTTCTACATTATTAGCTGGAGAAACACTCTTGAAAACCCCGCTAATCATCTCTGTGGCCTTGGAAAATAGTCGTGGTGAGAGAGTAGAGCGTTACTGAATAGGGACGAAGAGGCGGCTAGGGAAAGGTAGAAAGAGGTGCGGTGGGAGACGACAACGTGGATCAATGTATCAGAAATAAGAGTTTTTATCTCCTCCTACCTTTACACAACGAAAGAAAAGAGAAAAGGAAATGAATGCAGAGAAACTGTTAACTTTTCCTTACTAAAGCTTTATGATAATTTTCTATTCAGTGTAAGAGGGGAAAAATGGCCAAGGGCAACGTAAAACAACACAAAAAAACCCACTTAGTTGCCAGTCCCACCTTGCAAGTAGGAGAGAAATAGCCAAAAGAAAGGGATAAAAGTCTTAAAACCTCCCTATAAACTAAATACCTCAAGTGTGCAAAGATTCAAAGAAAAAGTGATGAATGCTTACCTAACCTAACCTATCCTTGTAACTGACACACATTTCTCAAGTCGAAAGAAAACCCAAGAGAGAAACAGGAACGAAGAAAAATTGAGAGCGTCCTTCTTTTTTTTAAGTTGAATTTGTGCACTGATATCCACAACTCACAGCCCTCTAAGCCCTCCTCACGTAACGCTTCGATGGATTTCCTGAACCACACACAAATTATTCAGCCTCACTCCGCGCATGTTCACATATCCTCGTGTGTTAAACCCGCTTCCCCCTTGCACGCATTTTTTAATCCTCTCGAAAAAATCTCAGAAAAATAAAATCACATAAATCTTATCGGACTCGCTCTCTCTCTCTCTCTCTCTCTCTCTCTCTCTCTCTCTCTCTCTCTCTCTCTCTCTCTCTCTCTCTCTCTCTCTCTGATCCGTTCCTGATAGCGCTGTAAAATGATAATGATAACAATAATGATAATGATAAGTAAGAAGAAGAAGAAGAAGAAGAAAGAAAGAAAGAAAAGAAGAAAAAAAGAAAAAGAAAAAGAAAAAGAAAAAAAATAAGATGATGAAGACGAAATAAAAAGAGAAAACGAAAAATAAGGAGGAAAAGAAGAAGAAGAAGAAGAAAAAAGCACTCACACGAGACGCTCCTCACTGAACAGCAAGACATAAGCTAAAGCACCACGTGTACCACAAACAACCCAAACACACACAGTACTGACTATCGACGCCAGGCAGGAAAAAAAAAAAAAAAAGACAGAGAAAGAGAGAGAGCGTGAGAAAGAATATAAAAAATACAATAAAAACAACTGAAAAATAAAAAGAAACAGGAAAAAGATAGATAAATAAATAAATAACGTAATATAACTTTCCCTGAGCAGCGAAGAAGAAAGAAAGAAGTGTAAAGACATTCTAATTTTTACGTTTTTTCTCTTCTTTACTTATCGAAAGGAAGGAAGGAAGGAAGTAAGAAAGAAAGGAAGCAAGGGACATTTCTTCATGCTCGCCTTTAGTGAGTGTTCAAGACGTTCCGAACCTAGACGAACCCAACCCAGGCAAGCTCAGCAGTACCTTTATTACTCTGATGAGGGAGGAAAGGGAGGACGACGCACGGTGATGACAAAGGACGTGGCGGTGGTGTGTTAGAGAGAGAGAGAGAGAGAGAGATGTGTGGTAGTTCAAGGATGAGACTCAAGGAGGAGGAGGAGGAGGAGTAGGAGGAGGAGGAGGGAGGAGGAGGAGGAGGAGGAGGAGGAGGAGGAGGAGGAGGAGGAGGAGGAGGAGGAGGAGGAGGAGGAGGAGGAGGAGGGAGGAGGAGGAGAGGAGGAGAGAAGAAGAAGAAGAAGAAGAAGAAGAAGAAGAAGAAGAAGAAGAAGAAGAAGAAGAAGAGGAGGAGTTGATGAGATAGATGATGTAGATTGAAAAAAATCAAAGAAGAGAGAAGGAGGAGGAGAAGGTAGTGAGGTTAGGATAAATTCTAAAAATAAAAGTAAAAGAAACAAGACTGAAAAAAAAAGTAATAATAAAATGAAAAGAAAAAAATATCAACAGAAATAATCGAAGTAGAAAGAGAAAGCAGAAAAAGATGAAAGTTAACGAAAATATATATATAATTACGGGATAAGACCCAAAAAAAAAACAAGACAACTACTTACTAATCACATGAAGCTAACCACACTACACAAGAATAACACGAAAATATATTCCAAGATAAAACAGTGACTTGAAAAGGGAAAATATACAATAAATTAACGATGATAAGTTAAATAAATAAAAAAAAAATTATAGAATAAATTACAAAAACATACAAATAAATGATAAGAATAATGAAGTTAGCAGAGAAAGAGAAAGAGAAACATGTATGTAGTGTGTGTATGTATGTATGTATGTATGTATGTATGTATGTATGAACGTGATGTACCAGGAAAATAATGAAAATACAGAAGACAAAAGAGACACAACTAAGCAACGAGTGATAAAAAAGGAAGGAAAGAAAAGAAAGGGATGAAAAAATAAGACATGGAAACAAATACAAAGAAAAACAGATAGAAAATTGGAAAAAAAATATCAAGGAAAACAAAAAGAGGGAGAAAGGAGAAGGAGGAGGAGGAGGAAGAAGAGGAAAGCTGGAGAAGGAGGAGGAGGAGAGGGAGGAAAGGAAGAGGAAGAAGAAGAAGAGGAGGAGGAGGAGGAGAAGGAGGAGAAGGAGTACATAAAAGGGACTGTGAGGAAAGAAGAAGGAAAGGAGGAGGAGGAGGAAAGGGAGAGAGGAAGGGAAGCAAAATACCAAGAAGAAGAAAAAAGGAGGAGGAGGAGGAGGAGGAGGAGGAGGAGGAGGAGGAGGAGGAGGAGGAGGAAGTAGAAACGGAAGAAAGGAAGAGTAGACAAAGGAGAAAAAGGGGAGGGAGTCGAAGGAGGAGGAGGAGGAGGAGAAGAAGAAGAAGAAGAAGAAGAGGAGGAGGACGAGGAGGAAGGAACATTGAGGTGCTTCATGGATAGACAAAACGTTACATAGTCTTCCTCACGTGACAGAAAGCGCTACTCACGAACGCACACCCCCCAACCCCCAACCAATCCCACACCTCCCTCCCGCCTCTCTTCCCGCCTCTCCTCCCGCACCACGCCATTCTTGGTGAGCAGAGGGCACGCTTGCAGTCACCAGAGAGGATGGAGCAGGGAATAAAACCAAGCTAAGCAATTATAGACGTGTTTAAATGATGGTGTTATATAAAAGCTCCTTGGAAAACACATTAACAGTTCTGGTATTAGTTGTGAAAGTGATGGTTCTTTGTTGTAGTCTTTTTTTCACTCATTTAATCTGTCTGAGTGCTTCTTTTTGTCTATATTTCATCTAAGATCTTAATTTATCTCTTCAGTACCATGACACGTTTTCACTAAGAGTTCTGGTGTTAATTATAATGGTGGTGATTCTTTGTTGTGATGTCTTTTTTTCGCTCATTTAATCTGTCTGAGTGATTTTTTTACTCTATATTTCATCTAAGTGCTTAAATAACTTCTTCAGTACCATGACACGTTTTCATATTTATTCCGCTTACTATTTGCCGATTTTATGTAACTTCAGAAACTTATGTGGAGATTGAAATAGTGAAGACTCTGGCCATTAATCTTCTGACCTCGATAGACCCTTCCTAATGTCAATAAAATCGTCTAATCACACCCAAACTCATGGTAGAAATGCGTACCAGTAATGAAGTAATTGTTGAACTGTGTGTCATGGCCAATAAAATGTAAGCTTTACCCAAACTAGCTCTGAAATCGTGCCTTGGTTTATTGTATTCACACACACACACACACACACACACACACACACACACACACTGGCTTTACCTGCAGCATGAGAAGGCAGCAACACTGGTGGTCTGCGGTGATGTATGATAACACTCACCATATCTGCTAATGCCTTCTTTCTGTTTGCTCACGTTCTTCCTTGCTTGTTCTTATCTTTATCTTTGTTTTTCAGATCTTTTTAGCTTTTTTTTTCTTTATCTCCATTAGTCCTTGTTTTATCTTTCTACGGTTTGTTTGCAGCGCCATATGACCTTAAGTGTTGTGTTGCAGTGCCCTAGCTAATCCTCACTAACTCTTTCACTGTTTTCTCATTACAGATTCATGAGTCGTGATGCACCAGCCGTGGTCCCTTTCCACTCCTTGTAATGTCAACAGTCCTAGCTCTTTTTCACTGTGATTCTTATACATACAGAACTACAGATTGACATTTCTTATTCGCTCCCTCTCTCCTCTCTATGCTTCCCTTCTTTATATGTTTCTCTTACTGTAGTATTGCTTTCGCTTAATTTTATCTATTTCTAATTAGTTTAGTTTTTTTTTATTCTATTACCCATGTTTTCAAATATCTTAACATACGTCTATAGCAACCTAATTTGCATATGTCTCTATTTTCTGCTTCTCTCTTACTGCCTAAAGTATTTTGAACATGCACTTATCTGTGTCTAATAATTATATTCTGTTACCTACAATATTTAGGTATGCTTTTTCATCTATACATCATATAACATTCTTTCGTTATCACTTTGATGTATGGAATGACTTTGTTTTCTTCCTCTCTTTTGTCTTGTTTTTCTCCTCTATATTTTTCTCTGCCTGAACTATAAAATACGTCTCATCACTTATCTAGGTCAATTCTTATCTCTCTTTGCTCTGTTACGACATAAACACACCCTTTATCCTTGTCAGCTGGCTCTCCTGATCCCCAGCTGCTGTAATACTTTAAGCTGTTATGTAAAGGGTGTGTATGTCTTCTTGCTTCATGAAAATCAATGATAATGTGGTGCAGTACAGTCTTACCTGGAATAAATACAGGTTGTCAGTGTTATCTGAAATTCAGTAACATATGTATCTTCAGTAACAAAGACTTATAAGCATATTGATTTTGCTTAACCCCTTCAGTACCATGACGCGTTTCCATATTCACTCTGCTTACTGTTTGGTGAGTTTATACAGCTTCAGAAACTTATGTGGGGGATTAAAATAGTCAAGACTGTGGCCATTAATCTTCTGACCTCCATAGACGTACCCTTCCTAATGTAGATAGAATGGTCTAAATGTAAACAAATCTCAAGGTAAAAATATGTCTCAGTATTAAAGGGCTCAACATATAGATACACTGGAAACACGATTTATTAGTACGTAAGTTTCAAATCGTCGCAACTTCTGATGTTAAGTTTTTTAGAGTGACAGTGATGTGACGGACAACCCGACCAGCGTCTGATATCTTAGCAAAACGCCCATGGATACAGACCCTGTAGAATATAAATAAATGTATGCCAAAAAAAAAAAAAAAAAAAAAGTGAAAGACATGACTAGCAAATATCTTCATCACGGTTCTGGCTCCGGTACGACAACTGCCAGTGAACTTGGATGTCTGGCGGGGCTGGCGGGGCGGGACAAGATCACACGACTCAGCCAGCTCGCGTTAGACAGCTCAGTGTGTAAACAAACATGGCAGTCGGCAAAGGTGTGGACGACTCCTCCAGCAGCGCCCCGGAGGTGGGCTCTTCGGATCCTAGTCAGCCGATTTTGCCCACTGTCCTGCACATGATTGAGGACAACACTCTGCACTTCAAGAACGATGACTCTGAGTACGGCCAGCGCCTGCACAGTGGCTTCCTCGTGCTTAAGGAGAACATGGACAAAGTGACGACGTTGTCCGAGGCGCTCAGGAAGGAAGCCCATTTGTATGACTTTGATGAGAACACCCCCGGCAATGGCTTCAGGAGCTTCAATAACATCGTGCACCAGGCTGTGGTGTCCGTGTTCACTCTGTGCAAGCACGTGTGTACGGGGCGCGACTCCCTGCTCTTCAGGAAGGGACACTACGTCAGGTGAGCATGCACAGGTGGCGGGGCGTGGGAGGGGGCGGGGTGGTGGTGACGGAATGCAATAACAGGCAGGAGTACTACTACTAACTAATGAAGCAGTGCTGGGGGGGTGGGGGGATGTACTGCATGGTGAGTGGGTGAGTGAAAGTGAAAGTGACGGACTGATTTCCTACCAAAAATCTGTAGTCTTATTCCCTTTTTTTTTTCAGTCATAACAGCGGGAAAGGTTTTTTATACATTTCCTAGTATTTGAGAGGCGGGAAACATCGCATCATTTCTGCCTATGTTTTATATACAAGAATTGATAAATGCACGGATGATTTACTGTTGTGAAATATTGAACAGTGATGTAATGAGCACTAGCAGTGGGACAGAGGCGTGTGTCATCTTGTGGGATGAGTCACTGTGCTGCATCATTTGGTCCCTGCATGACACACAAGTATCACTGGGTTTTGAGAGTTAAGGAATGTGACAGCGGATACCATACAGTAGCTGCTGCAACACACGCACACTTCTTCACTACTCTACTCTACTTTCTTTCCCTCCCTTCTATTGTCAGTCTTTTTTATCCCTCCTTCCACTGACATGTTATTGATGCCTGGAAAGCTTCTATAAAGTAGGGAAGGAAGGGATTTGTGATAATCATCAGAACTTTTAAAAACAAAGAAGCTGTCTCACTCAAATGAGAGAGTAGCAACCATCAGCATCACCAAGACACAGCAATGAAGGGCATGGGTCAGCTTGGCTCAGTGTGGTCACATCAGTGAAATTTTGAAGTGTTGAGGCACTGCCAGCATCAGGGTGGGGCACTACTCCCATGCTTTGTGTCATTCTCAAACACGTAGTAAGTTGTCACCCTCAGTAGTCAGTCTGCTGTGGTCACATCAGTGAAATTCTCTCTCTCTCTCTCTCTCTCTCTCTCTCTCTCTCTCTCTCTCTCTCTCTCTCTCTCTCTCTCTCTCTCTCTCTCAATCTGTGTGTGTGTATTTACCTAGTTTTAGTTGTAGTTTTACAGGGCCTGGGCTTTACGCTCGTGTGGCCCTGTCTCCACATCTACACTTATCAAATTTTTCTTTAAAGCTATGCACACTCTTTGCTGATGCCACTTCCTCACTCAAATGGTTCTAAGTCTCAACACATCTTTGTGTGTGTGTGTGTGTATTTACCTAGTTGTAGTTTTACAGGGCCTGGGCCCTGTAAAACCAGGTTTGTGTGTCATTACAGGACAGTTGTGACCTTGTGGTAGCTTCTCTTGGACTGAAGGAAGATGAATCACCTCAGACACAGTGCGTAGGATTAGAACAAGTGTGGCTGATTTATGCCTGGACAGTGGTCAGGGAATGGATGAATTGCACAAAATGGGATAACTCAACACTTTGACTGGTACTACATGTCATTTAAGAGACACTTGAGTGAGAGCTTCAGTTTACTTGAGGTGTGACTGTAGTGAGATGTGTGCGTGTCTGTGCACGCGCTCACGTAGCCACTCGCTGGTGTGACACAATTTCCTTCATCCCTCAAAGTTATCTGTTGCTCACTGATGGTCTACAACTGATAAGATGATGTGATAACATGCATATCACTCTAATGTTTTTTGCAATATACAAAGTTGCAGGTTTAATTCAGTTTTCTTAACATTTTCACTACAATTTTGTTTGTGTACCATTCTTAAAGTACCAGAATGAATTGTTGCTTTATTTTTGCTATCATGATGGACTCAATAAACATTTTGTGAATTTGGATTTGATATATATATACTGCATATACTATATCCATAAACTTTAAAAGCAAATTGTCTTGGTTTGTGTACTATATATATGTCAAAGTACTTTGAGTTCTGGACAGATTGGTCCCATTATATTCATAGATTTTAAAGGTTAACAAACTAAATGTTCCTGATAAGTTAGTTGCTCTTCACACAGTCCTCCTCTCTTGTCAGGGGGTGATGATAGCACTACTGAATGTTTGTCCTTGTGTGATGTGTGATGGTGATGACATTATTCATCATGTGAAGATGGTGATGGTGGTGGTCATGACCAAGTGTATTTAATTACTGACTTTTTAATACAAATTTATGGCAGAAACAACTTTAGAAGTCATTGCAAAAGAAAAAAACAAGACACCATGTCATAAGTCAAACATGCATTTTTGGATCAAGTTAGTGTGGTACCATTAGTGACGTCAGTAATTTCAAGAACACCACTAATCAAAAGTTATCAGCCTGACCGCCTAGTAATCTAACAGCTGAAATGTTAGCTTTGCCATGCTGCTTTGCCATACTAAACAAACTATCTCATGCTAACACTACACACTGACTTGTAGCTCTTGTTACATGAAGACATCTTGGATTTTGTATTTTGGCTAAAAGGAAATGCAAAGCACACCATCAGCTGAGGCTGCATCATCATCAGATGCTGCAATGAGCAGTCATGCCTTGTCATGATGTACACGTGTCATGCCACAGTTATGCAGCCAAAGCATGCCTTCCTGATTGTTGGAAATGCACACTCAACAAACAGGAAAAAAGTCTCTAAGGATTATATTACCACACTTAGTTAGTGGAAGCTAGGAAAAAAGTCTCTAAGGATTATATTACCACACTTAGTTAGTGGAAGCTGTTTGTTCTGCAAATGGTTTCCAGAGTTATGAGAAACATTAATCTTTTAATGAAAATGTTTATTTTGCCAACTAATGGTTAGTCAGTTACCATGTCTGTGCCTGCCCCTGGAACTGTGGAGTAGCATGGGGCCCTCACATTGCAGGGCAGCAGCCAGTGAACGTTGTCAAGTGTTGGGGAGGGAGTTGAGTGTGTGTGGTAGGAAGTGCTCTGGATTTTGACAGTTTAACATTCTGATGACAACATACAACTGCAATATTATGTGTGATGGTACTGCAGACACTTTTGTGCTGTTTTGCTATAAAAATGCAGAGATTATGGCAAAGGTAATGTCATCTCAAAGCTCTAGGATTTAGGAAATTTATGGATTATAGTTCCAGATAAAACCATCCACTTGTAAAGCCATTGTGTTGCAGTGAATAAGCATAGTGACCACTTGAATAGCAACACTTAAGGAATAGATGGATAAGCAAGGAAAATTCAGTGGTTGAAATTCTCTCAAAATCTAGGGACTTTGTAATGATACTTTCATATTTCATGTAAGATCTTTGCAACAGAAGTTCAGATATGCGTCAGAAACAGTGTTTGTTATGTGTTGCAGTCACCAGAAGCAAAGGTTTTATTATCATTCTTTGGCAACCTTCCCTCCTACACTGTTTCCAGCATTGTGCATTGCAGTACACTGTAGGAGTACTTGTCACTGATTAAAGTACATGCAAGCAGCAATGGTAAATACTGTTGAATATGGCCAAGTTTTGCATTAAATATCAAAATGTAAATATTGTTCATATACACTATTAATATTGATAAGTAATATCCCTGAAATACATATATATACTGCATGTGCCATCTAGAACAATGTTGACAGGTAGACATTCACCCTGTGACTGCAACCACACTCACCTCAGGCTCTTAGGAACCTTTCAAAGATCAGTCAATGCCTAAACATATGGCAAGAATGCCTTGCTGCCATTTCAGATTCTTTCCAAAACAATTTAGTGCATGTTGTGATTGAAGAAAAAACTTGAAAATCTTTTATTTAAAGATTACTGTCTTTACTTTGACGACTTTCCAACCTTGGCACCAGATTTAAGTACTACCAATGAATATACATTTGCATGATACTACAGTAAGGACTGGACATCTCTGTTCCTCACTTTCTGTTGTATTTGTGAATAGAATGCTTTCCCTGAGTGTTATTGAGGTCTACGGCCTGCACAATGATGATACTTCAAGTAAATTTTGTGTAACATGACATTGTAAGGTGTGTGTCTCTCTCAGGGAGGTGGAGGCGTGGGGCCAGACTCTTGCGTCCCTGGTGGTGCTCCTGGAATACATTGACTATGTGCTGTTGCCGCGCTGTGAGGAGGGCAACCTGCTGAGTGGCACTGGCAGCTCCCCCAACGAGTTGATGTCCATGCTGAACTCAGTGCCCCAGTACTCCTTTTATGGGCGATGCTGTGCTTTCCATGCAAGTATTTGATGGTGCTATGTTGGCATGCTATGTACAGGCTATCTAGTCTGAACTGGCAGCTGGTCTCAAAAATACCTGTTGTCATATCTTGAGGAAAATAGTAATATGTCCTTGTGATAATTGTGCTGATCAACAGAAAACAAGTAAACAACACATAAAATTAATTATATCCTCAGTAAGCTATAATGTACTATTTTGAACAGTAACCCAATTGTCCACTTCCTCAGACTGAGACCCAATGGCCAGCTTAGAATTGACAGACAATAGTGCATTCTGTATTTCTTTAATTCTTTAGTTAATTAGATGCAATGTGTAATGTGTTTTAACATTCCATTGTCTTTTTAATTGGTAGGGGTAAGCCCAGCATGTTCAGATGGGATTACTGTGCTCAACATATCATATTTTGTATATTTATCCAATTCTGCCTCCACTATAATTCCATCAGTAAAGTTAGGCTCATGGAGCCGACACACAGCCGAGAGGGAATATAGTGGCAGTTTTCATTCATGAAGAATGTTAACATAGTGGTGTGTCTTGCATAGTCTGAAAAGTGAATTACATAAAATATTAGATAAAACACTAATTCAAATTATATGATCCTAGAATCTTTATGGTGTTATGAATGTATTGGCAATGAAGGCAATTGCATACTCAAAAATGTAACAGAGTTAATGGAAAAGTAACATGCAGTCACTGCCAGAGGAATACAAGCATTTAAATTCAGTTGTTCTTACTTGTGTTAAAGAAATGTGTACTGGTGAGTCATAAGGTTTAGTTAAGTAGCCACTCTCTCTCCATCCCTGTGCATTAAGCAAGGCCTGGGTTAGGAAAGAAAGTTGCTCATGAACCTTAAACATTGTAAAAAAAACAAGGACAAACTGAATGTAATTTTCATCCAACAGTAAAGGACCTCAAACGAAAAAAAATCCATATGTTCTTGGTGGTGAGCCTCTGAATTTTTTAAGGGATCTTAATCTCAGTCACAGCTGTGAACCTCTTGACCTATCAATATACTGTTCTCTCTTTAACTCCAGCAATACTAAGTGTTTCTGAAATGTTTCTTCTCCATAGCACAAGTACAACCACAGACACTATTTAGTCAACAATGACCAGTTTGATAACCACTAGAAAGATTGTATGCAACAAATTTGCAGAAGTCAAATCAGGAGCACACTCACCAAAACATCTCATCACTTAGCTGTCAGATCTACAGTAAAACTATTAATGTGTATGTCCAAGGCTGTCGGGTGTCTGGAGTTGTTGCTGTGGCACCTCATCATACTGGTTGGATGGTGTGTGGATATTCACACTGAGAATTTTGGCCATTTTTTCCAGCACACAGACTGTATGAATGCCAGTTCATCCCATTTATATAGCATTCATTTTGAGAATGACTAAGAAGGATTATATATAGAGAATAAAGTCTTGTCTTAAGGAAAATTATTGAGATTTTTCATGAAGATTGCTCAATAACTTTAGCAAAAATTGTTATGTTTTTATTGTTTTCAGTATGTACCTTCTCTGCGCAAGATCCTGAAATACTTGAACATCTGCCTGAGTGCATTCAGTGAAGTATACTATGCAGACGGCAGCAGCTTCATGCAGAGGACAAAGAACACAGTGATGCTAGGTAAGGCCATGCACTGGTGGCTGGTGTGTGAAGGAACCCCAGCATTCCCTCCACCACAAACATGGACCTGAACACCTGACCCCCTGTAGCCTGTCTATGAAGTGTGGAATTTTCACTAGTGTACGATTCATGTGTGAGCTGATGGCAAGGAAGATAGTAGACATATTCCACTTTATTTAGTGAGCATCAATAAAATGACATACACTGTACACCTTTTAGAGGCTTTACATACATTTAGATGCTTTTCAGTGTGCTTGATTTATGCAGTCATTTTTTTCTTTCTCATTTGAAGGATTATATCAATTAACAAATTTTAAGTTCGTAAGCATCAGGTGGTTAGATAGTGTCATACAGAGTACCCTATAGGACTGGTATGTGTGTGTGTGTGTGTGTGTGTGTGTGTGTGTGTGTGTGTGTGTGTGTGTGTGTGTGTGTGTGTGTGTGTGTGTGTGTGTGTGTGTGTGTGTCTCTGTGTATGATGTGCCGTGCTGTATCGTTGCAGGCAGTCGCTATGTGGTGGACGCTGAGCTGCGGTCGCGGCGAATTGTTGACGTGGTGCAGTATTCATCAGTGGAGTTCATCAAGACGTTCTGGTCTGTTGCCGACACAGGTATGTACTTGCTGTGCTGGGGAATGTATTGTGATGTGTTCCTGTCACCTGTTGCTCTGTTTTCTTCATCCTGGTGCTCTCATAAAGTGTTCCTGTTATCTATTGCTCTGTTCTCTTCATCCTGGTGTCCTTATGATGTACTTCTGTTATGTGTTGCTCTGTTCTCTTCATCCTGGTGTCCTCATGAAGTGTTCCTGTTATCTGTTGCTCTGTTCTCTTCATCCTGGTATCCTCACATGTTACACACCATGGAACTTGAGGAAATACTTGCACAGATGTACAGTCAAGCATATATATACACTGTATTATATTTATTGTCTGATAGAATGTATAGTAAAATTGTTTCAAGATTAAGTATATATTATGTAGTAAAACTAAAGAAATAATTGTTGGTTTCACCTGATTTAAAAATAATATGTATCTTTTTGTCTTTATTTTGCTCCTTAGAACTCCTTCAGAATATCTCCAGTCTCCGTACGTTCCTCAGTTCATTTCATCCTCACATATTTTAGCCTTGGTGACTTTTTTTTTATCCTTCATTGTGAGGTATTTCAAGCACCTGGCCCATTCCTTTCCTGTCTGTGATGTCTTGCAGTGTGCAGTGCTTCCATTCTGGAGGTTAGGCTGTTTGAAGGAGGCATTAGACACTTGCCAAAATGATAATTACTCTCAGTGAGATCTAATAGCACTAGTTCAGGAGGTGCTGTGAACTTGCCATCAAAACCAGCTGTGACCTTACAGAATGTTTCCCTTTGTCTCACAACATAAGGGGGCAGTCACAGCCTGCCCTCTAAACACAACTCTCTTCCTTCACACAAAACTACATGCACAAAGCTACACATACATTCTTCACCCAAGATTTAGAATTGAAAAAGAGAACAAAAATTTGATGACTCATGTACCAACTTTGGAGTCTCCTTTCTTTTTAACTAGTTTGGGGACTGGCATCTCAGTTATTCTTTTTATTTCATCACAATTTTTGTTGTCCTTGGCTGGTTTTCTCCCTTCCATAAAAAGATTATATATATTCCAACCCTCATTCCAAGATCCACTTTCTCCTGAACCATCTATCTGATACTCACAAGGAAATGAAGTGTCATTGAAGCTGAGTGTTGAATTGTGGACTTTCAGATATCATGACACAGGTGCCAGGGATTGTCGGGCCCAGCCTGGCGGTGCAGCAGGTGGTGGTGGTGCCATGTGAGGAGCAGCAGATCATGAAGGTGGACGGCACAGCCACAGTGGTCATCCCGCCACCACACTCCCACATCAAGGCGTGTCCCATCACCTGTCACCTGCTGTCATCCAAGATGCACGAAGGCATGGTAGGCAGAAAGGTAGGCTAGATGGCTTGGCTTGACCATGGGTGAGTTTGTAGCCACACTTGGTGCTTCAGCAAGTGACTCTTCCTCCTGTGTAAGATCAATCTTTTACTGACTGTCTGGTACCGTGTTAGCTGGAAATCTGCTTGTAATCTGTGTTTGTCAAGTTCTTATTTTAATTGGTGTCAGTATTTATTGACTTAATTCATTCTCTGCTTCATTGTTTTGTGAATTTTGTTAATACAATTTTTTCCAATACTTGTGTTTTAGAATGACTGGTTTTGTTAATCCTTTATTGCATAGTAGGCTATTTAAAGCACATGGTCCATTCTGTTGGTGTTGTCTGTGAAGTCTTGCATTGCACAGTGATTGCATGTGTTCCTGCAAATCAGTGTTTGGGAACAAGAGAGAATGTACATGCACTTTTTAGGTAACACAGGCTGGAGTTATAGCTTGGTGGTTGTACATTAGTTAGTGTACTTTGAATATCTTGTTTGCTGTTATTGGATGGGAAAAACTCTACCTTCTTTCTTTTTACTGCATTTTTCACTGTACAGTATTAGTTATATTATGGAGACATGATCTAATGCCCTTCATGTTTCAGAAATTATTCATGGAAATGTTTGTAAGGCATTAAATTACAGAGTGGCATCAGATGTTGATAGCTGATCAGAGTTTTAGTGTAGTAATATGTTATATCAGTAATACTGTGTTTTTAGTTCTATTCATTTATTCATGCAAAAAATCATAGATCAACACTAAGAATTTTAGACAAATTAAGCTGCTTTGCTTGTAATCTAATACTACATATATTGTTTCTCAAATGGAATGTAGTGCAGCATGTTTTTCTCTGTGGCAGCCTGGAGAGAAGGAGGCGAAGGGCGTGGGTGTGGCTCCTCCCTCAGACTGCCTCCTCATCCACTGCCACGGTGGCGGCTTCGTCACACAGTCCACCAAGGCACAGGAGGTAAGTCCCTTAGTGCCCGCTTCCCTCAACACACCCATACCTTACACCAACAATGCTTACAACTTCCTCTTGTCAAAATCTCTATATTCATTATGGTGTCAGTGCTATATGTACTATATATTGTGCATTTTCAATATTGCTATAATGAATATTGTTCTTTCATTCTTTCTTTTAAGATTTTACTTTTCATTTTTTTCTTCATTAGCATATCATAAAACTATTCAGTATTCAATGTATATGTTCATTAAAACTTCTGTCGTGGGCAACAAAGGCAGGGTCTCTGACAGAGCCAATGAGTTGCTGGGTGTCCACTGGCAGGCAGCAGCTTTTTTTGAGTGATCATATAAGCCTTTCATTGATATTTTCTTGAGTTCTTCATTTCATTGACTGATGGAGAAATGGGAGGGTGGAGCAACATTGGGGTCATATATGACACCAACATTTTCATAGAAATTTAAATGGTAGCTTACATTAGAATAATGATGATAATGACAAAATTGTGATAGGGTATGGAAAATAACTTTAAATGACAATATACATAAGGAAATGGTATTGATAAGCAAGAGGTGAAGTGCTACAAATTAAGGCGGCTAGTTGGTATCACAATATGAATGTATTAATATCAGGTGAGTGGGTACCGACTCCACTGATTCAACACAACACTACATCCAGCTTGTTCTATTGTTCATTTTGTATCCAAGGCGCTGACCCGACTCACCCAAATATCAAAGTTTGCATATTTTTTTTTAACCAAGACACTAATTTAACTGATCCAGGCTGCTGCAGGAACCAACATTGTTCATCATGTGTTTTCTTCACTTACCTTCTTTTTTTTTCAAGCATTTCTTTTCATTTTTATATGGATTCCTGTCTTGCTCTTTCTTTTTTTCTAGTTAACCTCTTCAGTACCAGGATGCATTTCCTTATTCATTCTGTGTACTATTTTGGCAATTTTATGCAGCTTGAGAAACACATGTTGGGATTAGAATAGTAAAGACTCTGGCTATTAATCTTTTGACCTCCATAGACCCTTTCTAATGCAAATTAAATTGTCTAATCATGCCCAAAAAAATCAAGGTAAAAATGCATCTCATTATTGAAGAGGTTAAGAGCAATGATATTTATTTAGCCAAGTGGTGACTGAGAGACCCTGAAATACTGTAATACTGTCCCCAGGTATTCCTTAGAGAGTGGGCAGCCAGCATTGGAGTTCCCATTCTCTCCATTGACTACTCCCTTGCTCCCGAGGCCCCCTACCCACGGCCACTGGAGGAGGTGCTCACAGTCTACTGCTGGGTGCTCAGTAACTTGAAGATCTTGGGCTGCACAGGGAAGAAGATTGTCCTCACAGGTGTCACTGTCTAAAGATCACTGAAGTGTTTTCAATAAGATGTGATTCCCAACCTCTCCTAGACCTTCTTCCTGCTTTTTTTCTCTTCTCTCCTCTTGGTTCTATGCTGTTACTCTCACTTGTGTACATTCTTTTCACAATCTCATGTTGAGTTTTGCAATCATACATATTTGTTTGAACTAATTGCTTTTCATGTTGTACCATGTTGCACCATATTCTCTAATGATTCACTCTTAGCATGTCTACTTGTAGTTTTTCTTGTAATTTTTTTTTTCTTTTTTCTTTTTTCTTTCTTTTTTTTATAACTGCAAGAAATACAAATCATACTATCTCAGTCATACTACTTCAGTGTGTTCCTTTCCATACATTCCATAAATTAGCAAACAACATATATACATCACTTTCACAGGTGCTCATATCACATCTCTCATACAAACTTGTTGTTCTCTTTCCTTCCCTTCCATCATTCATGCTATTCCACATGCCTTTCTCAGATGGCTCATAGCCACAACATTGATTGTGGTTCCCTATTCCATATCCAGCATCTTAAATCCTTAAGTCAATGTTGGTAGGCAAAATGATATTCCTCAAACATATTGCTGTGTTCAAATCACATATCCACTCTACTGTACATACATCAGTCTCTATTTTTCTGGCTAAGGGATTTCTTTATACATTATATATCAGCAAATGGATGGTACTTCCTCCATATTGGCCTTATACAGATTATCTTTTTCTCTGTTCCAGTGTTCTTCTCATCTATACAAGTAACCACATTTGCTCTCTGTTAGCATTTCCTCCCTTCCTGCTGTATCAATAGATAGTCCAAAAGCTACTTTACTTTGCTGGGATTCTACTTTTTTATGCTGAGTTAGTATCAGTGATTAGTGCATGTAAATTGTGCATTACAGATTGAGCATTTCTCATCACCAAGGGTCAGTACCACATTTTTCAGGTTGTACAATAGCCAAACACCACTGCACTTAATGGAGTTATGCTCCAAAAAACTGATTGTGCACAAGTCATTGGCATTGCAACTATTACTTTACTATAAACAAAAATGTTTCTTAGAGCATTTTGATATTAATCCAATTGTGTTATTCAGTAACATCTCAGAACACATTATGATGTCTTTTATGTAATGTTGGTATGAAAGCTTTACAGAATCATAGACTGTTATTTCTCAAAGATTTCTGGAATTTAAAGGCTTCTAAATTTTCCAATTAGTAATGAAGAATTCTCAACCTGTATGAGTAAATGTAAGTCACATTTTCCTGTTTGATATACAGTATCTTTTGTCATCATTGTGTTTTTATATTGTCATTGTTGTACTTTTCTACATACAGATTGTTCATCATGTATCTCAATGACAGGTGACAGTGCTGGTGGTAACTTGATAACTGGACTCACCATCAAGTGTTTGGAGCTTGGGCTGCGTCCGCCAGATGGCCTCTTCTTGGCCTACACACCCTTCATGTTTGAGCTGGTCCCCTCACCAGCCAGACTGCTTGCTGTCATGGATCCAATGCTGCCTCTTGGGTTTGCTCTCAGATGTCTTAAAGGTGTGCATTGGACTGGGATGTACTTTACTTGCCACTCATCTATTCTGCTTTTGTGATTGCTTCTGATACTTTACTTCAAAAGAGCTAAGTTGGTATACCAGCAGATGTATACTGTATATAACATATATGTGTGTGTTTATAACATGGTATTGTGTTACATTTGGGTACAGAAATGTACATCACAACACATATAGAAAAATTGCAACAAAAGTATGGAGAACATGTAGGTCATCCATTTTATGGAGGGATATTGGCACTTCATCTTATGAAGGAGGAGAGGTTGTCACAAAGGAGTACAGTCACATGATTCTGGATCATTTAATAAGCTCATCAAAGTTTCTTTAAAGAATAGTTTGATCTCTGTTCTCACACACTTGCCAGTTGTTCACACTCACATTGACTTATTTCTGTTTAATCATTACTGTATAAATATGTATTGTGGTTATTTACAGCTTATGCTGGCGTACCAAGTCAGCAAGTGTCTCGGGCCACCACTCCTGGAGATTCATCACAGCCAGCTCCTTCTCAGGTGGCCTCCTCCCCTACCACACCTTCCATGGCCACCCCCTCCCAGGCCATGCCCTCCACGGCCTCCAACATGTCCACCACCTCAGAGAGCAACGGCCTCCCTAATGAGACTCCAGCAGCTCGCACTGTGGGTCAGAGCAAGGCAATCTCCGACACTCAGAGTGACACCGAGTCCTTTGTGGAAGTGTCAGAGAGTGACGTGAAGGATGCAGAGTTGATGGTCAAAAGTCCTTCATTTCACTCTGAGCCAGGTTCTGACACTCTCACCACTGTCTCACTCACCTCTGAAGCATCCAAGCTAGAGGAGTCTACCAGAAACAGTAATGGCAGTGGGGACCAGAAGCCTGAGGAGAAAGAGGAGCGCTCCAGAAGATACGTAACAGAGTTTTTGGAAAAGTACGTCCTTGATTCTCGAACAGACAAACAAGTAAGTTTAGAGGTTTTTCCTAATTGTAGCAGTTTTTGCAAATTTGATGATACTTTTAGAAATGAGTGTTGTATTCTAAGAAATATGCAGGTCACTTTTTGTAAGACATTACTGCTGTGTTACTTGCATCTTAAAATGAATAGTACATTTTCTGCATATATGTAATGAAGGATGTAAGAGAACATCTCTTCATAATCAAAGGAAGAATTGATGGACAGAATTCTCTCCATTTCAGAGAATTACCAGTACTGACCCAAAGACTATATATCATATTGCAAAAACCATGTTTGCTTCTCTGCATATATATGATAGCCTTCCATAGTGACTTATTATAGTACATATATTTGAGGACTTGCCCCTAAGTCAGCCATGAGAATCTTAACTTGAAATTCTAATATACCTCAGAAGTCATGCATCTTGAAGATTGATATATATATATATATATATATATATATATATATATATATATATATAGAGAGAGAGAGAGAGAGAGAGAGAGAGAGAGAGAGAGAGAGAGAGAGAGAGAGAGAGAGAGAGAGAGAGAGAGAGAGATAGATAGATAGATAGATAGATAGATAGATATATATATATATATATATATATATATATATATATATATATATATATATATATATATATATATATACAGGCAACCCCCGCTTAATGAAGGGGTTGCATTCTTAAAAAGCACTTCGTTAAGCGAAACTTCCTTAAGCGAACAGATTATAACAAGTTTAACCCCTGACTTGAACTTCCATTGAGAGTAAGCAAAGTGAAAGTGCATCATCGTACAGTGAAAGGTTTAATGAAAGTAAAAATTATGAAGTTAAACATTTAGGCAGTTTAATTTAAGTCATTATAATGTACACTAATGTATGTATGTGTACATAACTTTATAATGTTGATGATCTTAAATTTATGAAGGGAGGGAGAGTGAAACGGGAAAGATACTAACCAGCAACCTGTGGAATGTAAACATTGTACCGCATACAAAACTTATGTACTACATTTCCACAAGGCTTTCCATTTTATCAATTGTAGAGTCACGAGTTCAGGTGGTTCTTTTAGGTTGCAAGGGAGATATGGTCTCACCAGCCTTCTTAATAGAGTCTGCTGACTTGAAAATAGTTGACAGTAGATGGAGTCAAGATGGTGGCAAGCAATGCTATGGTTTTCTCGCCACGACTCGTGTCTGTGAATAATATCCAACTTCACTTCGAGAGTAAGAGACTTCCTGGTCTTCTTAGGAACACTAGGCCACATTACAGGGCGTTTTGGTGGTCAGCTGCTGGGGACGCTGTTATGTTTTGAACAGGGGAGTAAGTGTTGTCCACGAGAGGCTTGATCTTGATCTTGATCTTGATTCTACAGGTGTCCCAGGATATCTCCTGAGGCAGGCCTTAGTATCAGCAGCTCCTGGTGTATTCAAAAGCCTGTCGGCTTGGGTGATACGGCGGGATTTTCAAACTTGGAAAAAATTACCTGGATAAAACTTCGTTAAAGCAAGTTTAGTGTTCGTTAAACAAGCAAATGGTAGTAAAATGAAACCTTCGTTGTAGTGAAATTTCATTGTATGAACCTTCGTTAAACGGGGGTTGCCTGTATATATATATATATATATATATATATATATATATATATATATATATATATATATATATATATATATATATATATAAAGTATATCTGTGTGTGTGTGTGTGTGTGTGTGTGTGTGTGTGTGTTTGTGTATGAAATAAATCCATTTAATATTGTACAAATGGGTGTTGTTATAGTTTTATTGATTTAGGTGTTGCCACTTCCGACAGCAGCTGATGCCTGTCATTGTTACATTGGTATCTATCACCACGACAGGGCAGAAAAGTACCAATCCTGCGAACCGGCAGTGAAGAGAGCGAACAAGAGGACGAGACTGTGTTATACGAGGCCCCGGGTGTTGGTGCAGGGATCACAGCCAGGCTGGGGCGGGCCAGGGATGCTGTGGTGAGTGGCATCTCGGCTGGCCTGACGTCGTTTGGTCTGCGCAGAAAGGAGAGTGTTTCCTCACCCACCTCTCCCGTCAAGCCTGGACCAGCAGAAGAAAATTCTAAAAGGTGAGCATCACTAACGTCATTGTTAGGATTAGAAATATACAGCATAGAATTCATGATTCATTATATGCTGTAATTACTAATTGGTGGCAATGATAGGAAACGATGGGAAACCGTGGACTTAGGGAGCTTTTTTTTTCTTTTTTTCTCAAGACAAAAGACATTCCTAGATATGGAAGGCTTAGGCTGCTGTATATCATGTTTAGTGTGATTCAGATAAACATGTACAGTGGTAAGTGGAAATAGACATTGCAGAAGAAAATTGAGTGGTTTTGTTGTTCTCCTTGTGCAGACAATCAGTGAGCCAGATTCTGCTGGGCAAGAACAACATTTCCCGTAGGAACAGCCGCTGCAGTCTGATGGAGGAGTTCACCGGGGTGGAGCTGCTCAATGACCACTACCTCAGCCCCCTCACAGCTCCAAAAGAGATCCTGGCCAAGTTTCCTCCATGTGTTATCCTTGTATGATCGTCCTCAAATGAAATTGTTCTTGATAAATCAAAAATATCCTGCTTCTTAAGTTGATGAAGACAAAGAGAGTAACAGTATACAGTAATACTCCGCTTAACGAACGTTCGTTTAACAAATTTCCGGTTTAACGTACCATGTAAAGTTTGACAAAAAGTCCGCATAACGTACAACCACATCCGTTTTAGCGAATTTTCTGGGTTTGAATTTGCATTGTGAGGGACCGAACGCGGTAGCTCCGCTGTGATTGGCTGGCTCCCCGCCTCTGTCTCTAGCGCTCCTGGAGCTGGATCCAATATTCTTTAACGTCAGAGCAGCATCTTGCAGCGAAATGGCATCCATGAACGCTTGGAGGGACGGTGACAAGGTTGCTATGAGGTTGCTCTGAGGTTGCTGGGAACACCACCAATCCAGGTGGTGTTACTGTCTTATATATGCATTTATGTTCACAAAACAACATTTCTATTAGCTTTTACAAACCTTGCCCCCAAGAAAGGATTGTTTTGTAATGCATAAAGTGAAATCTTACATGGAATACCAAAAGATATAGCAGAGATGAAATGAGTGAGCCACAGACGAAGCGGGAGACTCGCGGCCACTCGGCCGCTTCTTATTCTTGTGACCCTTTTGCTTGCGTGTTACTTTTATCATGATGCTTATGTTTTCACTCCTCTCTTGTCGCTATAATGGATATCATATCTTAGTATTCATATACCTACGCTCATGCCACGAGGATAACTTTTGACTCCGTGGCACTGAATGATAGTGAATTACTAATACCGCGGTATTTCATTAATAATTCACTATCACTGAGTGCCACGGAGTTGAGGTTATCCTCATGGCATGAGCGTATATGAATACTAAGATATGATATCCATTATAGCAGGCAATAGATGAGTGGAAACAAATATCATGGGGAAAGACAACACGCAGGCTAAAAGGGTCACAAGAAGAAGAAGAAGTGGCCGAGTAGCCGCGAGTCTCCCACTTCGTTTGTGACTCATCTCATCTCTGCTTTATTTTTTGGTGTTCCATTAAGATTTCACTTTATGCATTACAAAACAATCCTTTCTTAGGAACAAGGTTTGTAAAAAGCTAATAGAAATGTTGTTTTGTGAACATAAATGCAAGAATGTGAGAGAATTTGTACGTAGCTCCTCTAACTTCCAATGACTCAAATGACATCATAAAAGTAGTGGTACACCGGTGGTCCAATATGCTGCCAAACGTATATATAATTTTTTTTTTTTTAACCATATGGTACGTTGGGGACCAGCCCAGAACGCATCCCCCCCTATTTCCATTATTTTGTATGGGAAAATTATGTCCGCTTAACAAATTTTTGCTCTACGAACAGCTTTGACACCCCCTATCCTGTTTGTTAAGTGGAGTATTACTGTATTGGTTACAATTCAAATTTATGTTCTTGTGAAAAATGTTAATAATGAGTGGCCTTAAAAAGATTATATATAAAAGAGATATTTTATTACTAACTTTTCATTATTTCTAGACTGTGGAGTATGATTTCTGCTTGGATGATGGTGTTACAATGGCCAAAACTCTCAAGTCACTGGGAGTCCCTGTCACGCTGGACATCTTGCATCAACTGCCCCACGGTTTCCTCAGTCTGTCCATGGTGTCCCAGGATGCTCACATGGGCTGCAAGAGATCAGTTCGCCACATCAGGCAACTCCTGGGACTGGACGACACGCCCGGTTCCCCCACCGCTGCTGATGCTGCCGCCGCCGCAGCCTCCAACAATGCTACTGACAAAGTCACCTAATTTGAAGAGATCTACCACTTTTGTTTTTATCTAAGAGAGGAGGTTAGCTTATTATGGTTTATGATTCATAGCTTTGCAGTATTAGAATCCTTTACATAGAAGAGATGTATTTTAATATTTTGTTACTTTTATTTTATCACAGGCTTTAATTTATTTAAGATTCATTTAAAATATATAATTTTAGCAATACAAAAGAATAATTCTGAATCTCAGTTTTCTTTTAGTCAGTGCCAAAGAGGAGAATAACACAGTGTTTGAAAATATTAATGTGCAAAACTATTCGGGAGCAAAAATTGTCACAACACTCCCACCAATATATGTAGGCATTAGGAGATTTATAGGTTCCAATCCAAGAGCCATGCATTCATGTCCTGATTTAAGAATAGATTTTAACTACAAAAATTCTATACAAGTTTATTACAGAAAGTTTTCATCTTTACTGCAAGTATTACTTTGTTGCCTCATTTGTTGCAAAGTTTGTTTCACGAGCTCTTTATCTTTATTGCTTGCACCTTGTTACCACATTAGGAATAGCAGAGGAATGATTTCCTGATAAGCATACATGTTATATAACCTGTTATGTATGAGAGTACACAGGAGTGTCCAAGGTGATCATATGATCCTTGGTGCTGTATCTGACTTCCTTAAGGCTGAGTTTTGCAATGTTTTTAATGTGTCAACCGTTCTCATTTTCTATTTTTTATAACAATGATTTTTAAAAATTTCTGTTGATCCAACACATGAAAAGAAGTTTTATATTTAGTTTTTGTTATGGAGGTAATAAACCTGTGAATGGCTGTTTTATCATATATGAAGATTTATACTTTAAGAACAATTCTTGAACATGTTACAGTTGTTCTAGTCACTGAATGCTGACATAGATGGAAATGAAATCAAAGTTACTCACTACAGACTCCTTGTGATAAGCATTAGAGCTCTGACATACTGTGGCTTCTAGTCCTCAGTTTTGTAGGTGATCAATGTTTTATGTATTACTAGCTGAAAATTGTTCAGGATTTATTCTGGCCATGTAGTGCTCTGTATAGTCTTTCTTTTTATTCATGGGTTAGAGTTGGGCTTTATTTAATGAAATTTTACTACAGTAAAGCAGCATGGAAAAGTTGCATGAATAATGAACTAGACATTACAGATGAATGAAGTGATCACTGTGTATTACTGGCAATACAAGTGTTTTGTATAAGATATGTGAGGGAAGTGTTTTGGGGAAATATGGGTATTCACTCACAGAGATCCTTGCTGCTATGTATACTCAGATTATTAGCATAAGTTTAACAATTGTAAATACTCATGCTTTTTTAGGTTTATGCAGTACGTGCAATTTGGTTTTGTCAAACTCATAATGCAACAAACAGTTATGGAACAGCAGCCTTCATTGAATCTGTATACAGATCTTCACATAAAATGAACAGTAGAAGAAGCTGCTGATAAGAATCTGTCAAAGAATATTTCCGTATATAATCCCAACATTGTCAGCTTTAGAAATAGAAGCTCTAGCTTAGTTAGATAGAAAGTGCTTTGTGTAAGATGGAATCTCTTTTTACTTGTGATACATGTATATTCACAACAGAGGTGCTGCTGTAGATGCAAACCACAAAGCAGAGTTCTATTTTGTTACTTTGGTTTAAAGTTTTTCTCCTTGCTTACCTTGGGAAAGACTTTTATGATGTGTAAACCTCACAGTTGTGTCAAGGTCTGTATCCTCATAATGAGATGTTGATACCCTGCCAATGCATAGTGCCAGTGGTGTACCATGACAACCAACAGCATAATGATGTAGCATAATAAGCCACAGCATAATGGTGTAGCATAACAAGCAATAGCATAATGGTGTAGCACCATCGTGCTGTTCATTGTAAAAAAGTGAACACAGTAATGGTGCAGCAAAAGCAGCAGCAACTGTGAGCAGAGTAAGGTTTAGTTCACATGCATTCTGTGTTGTATTGATTCTGTGTGTTACTGTGACAAAGAGGAATTAGTGAGTGGTGGTTGATGTGTATGCCAGGTGAAGAGGGAGAAACATTTACTGAGCTGTGAGGATGATATTTATGGTATGCCATATTTATATTAAGCATAACGTGCTTAATTACTTACCAGTTTGAGTGCAATTTTATACAAATACAGTAACCCCTGACTAAGTCAGACCAATTGGAGGGAAGGCCAATCCGAAGTATCCGAAAATTGGAGTTACCTGAGGGATTATTTTCTTCCCATTTTACACACTAGTTACCACTAACAGCTCATATGATCTGTGTATATACATATATGACAAACACACACACACAAACACAAACATAAACACACATACACATACACACAGAAAATATATCCCTCACAGGAGCAAAAAGTTTTGGTAAACATTGGCTTAACCCCTTCAATACGGTGACGCCTATGTGGGCGTCATGAAGCCCCAGTAGCAAATATGGTGACGCCTACGTAGACGTCATATTTCTTTTCTGAGCTTTCTTCAGTTCAGTTGTCCCGTATAGTGTGTTGGATACCAACTACACACGCTGTATGCTGTTCTTGAAATCCTAGTGCTTCTCCCACCATCCTTGTCTCCACCAATCACTAAAGATAAGCTACATGCGTCCCGCCTTGTGTCTAAAATTACCCAATGGCATAGACTGTTCCCATCTCTCTCTCTCTCTCTCTCTCTCTCTCTCTCTCTCTCTCTCTCTCTCTCTCTCTCTCTCTCTCTCTCTCTCTCTCTCTCTCTCGAAAGATAAGTTACATGCGTCCCGCCTTGTAACATTCGTGAAAACACACACACACACACACACACACAAAAAAAAAATTCTCTCTCTCTCTCTCTCTCTCTCTCTCTCTCTCTCTCTCTCTCTCAAGATAAGCTACATGCATCCCACTTGTGTCTAAAATATTAGCAAATCTCTCTCTCTCTCTCTCTCTCTCTCTCTCTCTCTCTCTCTCTCTCTCTCTCGAAGAGAGAAGCGTCCACTTTCCTCTTCGAAAGCGATATAGTGACTAAAAAATAGCAGCATAATACACAAAGATGACAAGTATGACAAGCTTGCACGAGTTTCCTGTGTTCGGGCGCGTGGCACTACCACCCGTATATCATACAGGCAGGCTTTTTTAACATCCGGCGCGAAGGGGTTAATAAATAAATACCTGAATGTCTAACTTGTCCAACACTGACTGACTGACTTGGCCTTATTCAGTTCTGACTTCAGAGGGTTTTACTGTAGGTAGATTATATTCATTATATTTATTTTTATTGCATTAGCTCTGAGATGCAATTCACTGTTTTCTTGGGTTTTAGTGATGAGTGACATCTTTGGGTGACATCCTGAGTGTTGTTCCTTGCAGGACCACACTCGTAATGACAATGTCATGAACAGTATGGGTGTGTGTGTGTGCGCGCACAAGAGTGGCATTGGCTGAATGCTAGATAGAGCGAAAGTAAATTGTATATGTTAGAGTATATGCAAAAAAATTGCTAAATTTGTGTTTTATAAAGATCATTGGAAAAAAGAATGCCAAGATACTGTGTAATTATTTGAGAAGCATCACAATTACACCAGAGCAGCGATGATGTGAGAAACGAGTCATTGCAAAGGTCTTTCAGTGTGGGAATGTCCAGAGCAATAGTTAATTTATTATACACTGAATTTTGCTTATGGGCTTTGCATACTATTAATAGCATTTGCATAATGTAAAAGTACACAGTAATAAAGATGACTACATGTCACTAATAAAACCATATCATATGAACAGAATTGTATAGTCATATTTTCTATCTGTGCAATATAGTGGAGTACTACCACATTGTGCAGCTTTGCCTTTGCTTTCTCTATATTCACCAGGTGTTTGCTGTATATACCGTATCTGTGGTACTACTTTGTGGCCCTATCTTTCTATACTGTACTCTTCTATGTACTACATGTCACTTTTCTGTCATCAGTGTCATGAAGTATTACATTTGAATAAAAAAGTTAATATTTCTTATTTAATTTTTTGTATATAATATTATTAAAACTAAAGCAGTAATTGCCTTGTGTGTTTCCTATGAATAGTAATATAAATCAGATGCATGCTTCACCCCACGGCCAAAAGTGTGTATAAATAAGTGCTGTTACTGCTGCTCTGCCTGCCTGTAGTGAAAACATCTGCATACTTGAACAATCGTGCCTTCAGGAGGGAGAGGCGCTTTTGGGCGTTACGTGATGATGAGCTCAGGTTCAAATATTGTTTGAGGGGCTGCAACCTCTGCTGCAGAGGACTCAGTGTTGCAATGCATTACCAACCTGCATCCAGGTATTGCTGGGCCCTGACACTCTTTGTAAGTGGCTTTGTCCAAAGTGCCACTGGAGGCATTGCTGGTAAGAAGCCTGTGTAGTGTTTGTTCGTGTGGCATGCTTCACCACAGGATTCAAGTTGGTTTGGAGTCATTTCCCTAGACTTATTAATGGTACCTTTCCTCGGCTAGTATTATTTTAGCACTGTACAGGAATACTCTGCTTAACGAACAGGATAGGGGGTGTCAAAGCTGTTCGTAGAGCAAAAATTCATTAAGCGGACGTCATTTTCCCATAGGAAATAATGGAAATAGGGGGAATGCATTCTGGGCTGGTCCCCAACATACCACATGGGTTAAAAAAATTATATATATATATATTAATAACCAAGTATCCCAAAGTTTTTAGAGAAGAAAATGACAATACAATGGAAACATGATAATTCATGTAAAGTCCCTACCTAGTGTCTGGGTCTTCTAATATATGACATCTACTGTAAACAACACTGTAAGTAATCACTCAACAGCACACACTGGGACACTGGACAATGGACACTGCAGCTCCAGCTGACACTATCGGAGCCACACTGACTTATCTTCCCCAGTTGAACCGCAGATTGGAATAATACACTTGTTCAAACATTTGCAGTTCCACTTCAAATATGGATTTGCACCCTTAAAAGTGCAAACATAGAGCACACCATATTTCTGGTATAAATTCAACCAAGTTACAGTGAATAAGGGGTTTACAGCTTTGAGCCAATGTCAGATAAACGTTTTGACATGGAACCACTATTTATCAAGTACGACACAATTTATTCACAACTAATAGAATAATTCTCATTAACAATTTGCACACAATATCAAGTGGTGTAAAACGCTAAGATGAATGATATATTGCACTATATAATATAATACATGGTGAACTGGGCCACGGGTGGTACAAGAGTTTAGTGGCTACACGCTAGAAACAGAGGCGGGGAGCCAGCCAATCACAGCAAAGTTGCCGTGTTCGGTCCCTCACCCGGCAAATTCAAACCCAGAAAATTCGCTAAAACAGATGTGGTTGTACGTTATGCAGACTTTTTGGTCTAACTTTATATAGTACGTTAAACCAGAAATTCGTTAGACGAACGTTTGTTAACCGGAGTATTACTGTACTATCAGACTCTACAACACTGGAAGTTCCAGATAAAGAGTGACTGTGGAGTCTTGGGTATAAAGGGCAGAGATGAAAAATGCTGATTTACTGTTAAAACAAGTGATAAAGTGGTTGACGAAACAATTTTGTCGGGTCACACACACAATGCCAGGTTTTACCGATAAATGTAGCCTGTAAATGTGAATAGACAGACTCTCTTGTCGTAATGAACTCCATGGTCTTGATTTAGCTATTAACATTCTAATCTAACTAAACCTTTGTAATTTAAATATACAAACAAAACTGAAGTTGTAATATGGCTCAAAAGGAAATTGCATGTATGCATACTAAACACTTCCCTTAGAGGTACACAGATATACAATATACATACATGCTAAACACTGTATGGTCACTGAATACTGATGATGAGGCATTGTGAAGTGGACTTTGCATTTTATCATCAATACAAATAAAATCTTGCAGAAAAAAAGACAAATCGAACATGTTACTATATTGCACACCTATTTTTAGCCCCTCTCCTTCCCACTATCAAAGACATACTGTAGATAAGTCCTTCCCTCTTCCTCCCAGCAATAAGCTAGAAAAGGGCTAAAAACTACCCAATTTCCATGTAATCACAGCTGTTAATAAATTCTTGGGCTTGCTGGTAGGGTTAGGTCAGATAGATTATGCCAAGCTGTGCCTTCATATCAGGAAACACTTCATATTTACAACATAATTAATACTCAACTCCTCATCTACCTTTATCTTGCCACGAATATAACATCCTTCTATTTTTGAGATTATATATTATCTTATGTCTTTATGAAACTATAACTTTGACTTATTTTTATCAATAACATCTTTACTTACTCTTTGGGGGTTGCCACAATGCTTCTATTCATGCATCAAGATTGCCCCAAGAAGTCTCAGGAGTGTGCTATGGATTTGCTGAAGATTGGTCTTGGTTTCTATTTGGCATCTTCAGAGCAACATCGCAGAAATCTTGATGACAAAAACATGCCATCTTGGTTTCACTGAAGATCACACTTTGAAGACAAGTGCCAGCTGTAGCTGGAAAGAAAGGAGCAATATTTCTGTGAACAGGAACTTATTATGAAATCTTCCAAACTCCTTCTTCATTCACTTTTTCCTCCTGCTTAATTATAAACTGAGTAAAAGGAAAGATGTGTGTGTACATGCATGACAGATAGAAGCGTGGCAATACTCGGGTATTTTGAAGTCTTCAGTAATCAAATTGCTCCCTACCAAGCAGGGTGATTGCCTGCTACCCATATCACAATGTGGCCTTGCCTCTTTCCACATTGCAAGCCTTTCACCAAGACACCTCAAAGCCAGCGTGGCATGGATGGCATCAGGAACAAGCCTCATATCATTGGGAATTGGCAGGTGGACTCATTATAATTATGATGATGCTAATCAAGGATGATGTACATATAGCAATCTCAAATTAGCATAAAATTATAGGAATTAAGAAAGTTTTTATGTAATTGTCTCTACTAAATACATGAAGTTTATCATCTATTAATATATCTATTACTTTACACTTTATCTTATGCATGACTGTGTTGTTTATGATAAGGAATGCTTGCCCATCACTGCCTATAAAACAGCACATTTATATTACCTCCCACCAGTGAGGAGAAGCAATAACTTGGCTCACCCACTGGCACATTATATGTACACTGTCCTTCAGTGATGCTGCCTCGCCATGCAAAGGCCGCCTCAACGGGTTGGTTTTCCGTCAGTGCATGCTGGCTGAGTGACACGGCTGGCCGCTGACAAGATACTAGTCAATGTGTTATAGATGGCTGGATGAATAAAAACAGAAAAAACAATCAATCAATCAATCAAGTAATCAATTCATTATATTTCAGAGACAAAGATCTGCAGTAATTTTTTCTACATTCTTCCCCAAGGTGTAATGTTGGCAAATATTTGGGGATTGGGGACAAGAGATTTAATAAAACTAATTATTGAAACCTCTTTGTGCTGAAGAGCTTAACAGTACATTCATTAGTATGTGGGTGAAGGGATCTTTTCTCTTCACTCTCAGGTTGCCCTACCTTCACACTGTGGCAGGTTCTTCACAGCAGGACACATCATTACTCTTATGGATCCAACAGTTATTTTCTTCAGTGTCCTACAATGCCCATCACAGTACAGAAATTATTACATTTGTGGAAATCTGTTGAAAATACAAGTAAACTTTACCTAATCAAACCACTGATGGTGCCGACATGCTACATCATGTCACATGACACAAACAAAGAGGTGTCACTTTCCGCAGCACAGGCAAAGTTCACACATGCAACAGAGAACATGCTGTGGCCATGCTGCAGAGTTCACACTCAGAACAGTGAACATGCTGTGGCCACACTGCAAAGTCAGCAATGCACTATATGTATATGGGGCACTGTGATGGTGGTTTTCCTTTCAAAGAACATAGTAATAAATTAAATCATTTAGGTAACTATTTGTTATCTTAACTTTTACTAACCACAGATGCTCCTTAGTAATCATTTTATACATACATAAATAACCCTGTACATATCCATGAAACATTTTACTCAGAGTGTAGGTGAGGCTGAGAGGTCCAGTAACATCCAATAAGCAATGAGCAGTACACAGGGAGAAGAAAGCTGGATATGATGGGCCCACAAGACAGGACAAAGCAGGACAAAGACCACAGAGGTCTAGGAATACACAAAGAGAAAACAGAGATAAATGTAACAAAGGTTCAAAAGGTAAAATCTGTTAATCAAAGCCCCAGCAAATCAGTTTCTTGTATAATTCTGCTGCAAAATGACCATATACATTCCATCATTAGGCAGGTTTGGGAAAAGAATAGGAAAAAAAATAATTTAAATACATATATAGTATATGAATACAATCTCTTTATAACAGCTCACATCCTAAACAAACACCATAACTATATTAAAAAGGACATAATGTATGCAAAATTAAATATTTCCCATTAAAATATAACTTTCAAGGAACACCGGTTTTGTGCTTATTAATACTGAGAACTAAATCCAAAACCTGCAGTACCATTACCTAACGTACTGGCCCTCCTGAAGCCAAACACTGCATGACCTCATTCACCAGAAGAGAAAGGCAGTTCATCCAGTAGAGTACAGTGAATGTGTAGCAAATGACTTTCCATACAAAGTTCAAGTTGTGTAAGTAGGATCATCCATAAAAACCCCTCATGAGAACTGTACATTTAGGTATACATTTTTACACCTCTAATTGTATTAAATGCTGACTCCACCCTGTCTCTGCCAACAACAACGCACACACTACACACTGTCACAACAGTGAAAAATACATACAGTGGTAGCTATGTCGACATGAGTTTAATTCGTTCCGTGACAGAGCTCGTAACTCAATTTGCTTGTATCTCAAATCAATTTTCCCCATTGAAATTGACTGGAATGCCATTAATTTGTTCCCTGCCCAAAACTCATTTTCTACATTTTTAGATAAGAAAAGATATTCATAAATGACAAATATTATACAAAAATATAATAAAATATAACAAAAGAGAAAGAATGTAAAGAAATAAACTGGTTTTATAAACTGTATTTACCTTGCAGATCAGAGAACTTGGGGTAATGGAAGACACTGATGGAGGTGGAGGGTGGAGGAGGGAGGCTTAGGACTATTGGTGTGACAAAAGAGATTGAGCTAAGCCTTTGTATTTTTTCAACTTCTGCAGTCTGCCTCACTCTTCTCCTCATCAGACTGTCCTCCTTCCTCACCACTTCCTTCATCCACCTCAGTCTTGTTTATCTTACCCTTTCAATAACTGACACAAATTCATCTCATGTCTTCAGTTTTCTTTCTGTGTATGATATTTCAAGTATTCATCTCAGTGTTAAAACTTAATGTTCTTTTCACATATTTTGCATTTCTTCATGCTCCAGCCAGCACTCCATATAGTAACCTAAATATAAAAACTGTCTATATACAAAAACAACAACAATATTTAACCCGTCCACTGCGGACGACGACACGGTGTCGTTGGTAAAAAAAATTCCGAAGACTGCGGACGACGCACGTTATGTGTCGGCAAATAAAAATATTCGTAATATATTCCCAATGCGTTACCGAGCTCTTATATTTTGACAGAGTCATCCCTGAAGACTGCCCGTGCTTTGTTTATGTTCATGACCTTGGACGAGGCTTATCTCGTGACTCCCGACCCATCAGCTGGTATTTACCGCTCACCACAGTGGGCGTAGAAAATGCCTGGCTCAGACACGTTTTGGCTTATAGCGCAAAACTTTACATATACAACAGGTACTTAGAACCCATTTTTCTTTGGTTTTGTACCACAAGGTTTCCTTTTCCGCAATAAAAAAAAATTGCTCAAACCCGCCGCACTGGCGGTACGTTTTGAAAAATAGTGCCGCAGCGAACAGGTTAATAGTGCTTAGAGACACTAGCCCCACAAGAAACTAGGAAATATTACACTGAAGAATTAGAGCTTCTCAACACAAGTTTTAAGAAAGGAAGAAAGTCAAAGAAACTTGACGGATTCACATCTTGGCCTGTGGTTTGAGAAGAGGCTGCAGTTTCTGAGTAAGCATCACATTGCCAGAAACCTTCAGCTTGCCAGACATGAAAGCTTTCTGGGGATTGAGCTTGCCTGTCCCTAAGGCCACCATGTCTTCATCTTCCAAGGTTAAGGTCACATTGGGCTTGACACCATCATTGGGAGGGCCTGTGTACACCTTCCCAGGGCCCTTTCTCAGGTCCACAGCTGTCAAAGAATTTATCATACAGTTTATGAAAGGACTGCATATCTATTCACTCTAATGCAAGTTTATTTGTGAGCACATAGTTAAAAGACTGTGCAATATAAGTATGCATTTGGATTGCAGCTTTAACTGATGCAGAACAGTTAACTCTCTCACACACCAGATGCACATGTGTAAAAATATCTTCATGTGAAGCTACACTGATCCCTGATGTCAAAAACCTTATTTAAAGATAAGTCTGGTGATGTGTCAATTCTTGATGAGCCATAGATGAGCATAAATTTCACAAAGTAATAAATAGACAACGCTGATGCTTCCCACAATTCATCAGTTTCAGCCGGTGAGTCAGGTTGTTTGCTTGTAATCTGAGATGAATGCTGATTTCTGTTTTCCTTTATTTTCTTCCTATCTAATTGACAAATCACAATGCCAATAGTACTACTGTAAAGCTCATGGAAAGACAGTTTAGGTGATGTGTACCACTCAGAATACTGACATTTCTGAGCTACAAGGTTTTGAATTTTTTTTTAATTTGTAATTAGTTTTGAGAGGGGAAAAGTTAAATGACTTTAGTGATTTTTTTACATGATCATAATAATAATAATAATTTCCTTAAGAATCTAGAGACATACAACATGTGCCTACTTATGAGTCTCCAAGGAGAGAAATTGCTTCTAAACCAAAGTTTTGTAATGCATGCTGAGAGGCCACAAATGCCTGCTGACAGAAGAAGTATTGGAAAGGAAACTTGTGGCACTGGTGCATGAAAGGATTACGATACATAACAGAATGAACCTTGATACTTACTCCACTGAGCTGCAAGAGACTTGTTTTTGTTGATGTTCCACAAGAATACAGCCTTCACTTTGTCAGCAAGGTCAGGGTTGTCAGCCACCTTCTTGGTCATCTCCTCAAACAGTCCTGCACATGCCACTGCACTCTCAGCTGTGCTTGAAACACCACCGCCAGGTGAGGTGGACGGTTCTTGGTCGATGATATCTACATAGCCTCCTGCAACACAACAATATCACATTTCATATCATTTTCATAGTTTCACTTACCATCATCTCATCATGTTGAATTCTTTGTTCATCTGGCCTCATATCTTTTCCTTCTCTGGAGTGTATGAACAGAATGGAATACCAAATGGAATGATGTAATACTTCATCAGGTGGAGACAAACTATGGCATTTGTCTCCTCTTACACTGTAGCCAGTGTGCACCCATCAGTGAACATGTATCCAGCATAAGCCAAGTTGTGAGCTTACTTTGTAACAGGAATGAAGGCCTAGTAATCCTATCCACACCATAAGGGACCAGGAGCAAAAAGGCAGCCAACATGAGACAGAAGTAAGAATATGAAGACCGGTACCTGTTAGACAAACTTTGCCGGTGTCCTTCACGGTGCAAGTAAAGTAAACACGACTGCCTTCCTTCCACATGTCCACCAGTAGCCTCTGGCCCGGGATCACAGGCTTGGCAAAACGTGCCTGGAAAATAACACTAGCAGGTAATGAACTTAATCTCATCGTCTGACAGCACACCATCTTGTTTCTTGCAGTGAGCAGGATATGGCAACCAGAACAAAAAAAAGAAACTTTAATACATAATAATTCAATGGAAAATAAGAATTGATTAGCAAATGAACTGCAGATGTGTGTTCAGACATAACAGATTAAATTAAAAATATATTCTCCAAAAGAGAAGCTAAATGAGTACAAACCTTCATGGCCTTAAACCTGCTTGGATCATTGCCACAGTACTTCTTGAGAATGACCCGTCCTGTGATGCCATAGAAGCAGAGGCCGTGCAGGATGGGCTGAGCAAAGCCTCCCATCGCAGCAAAGGAAGGATCGATGTGCAGAGGATTCAAATCCCCACTAAGGCGGTACAAGGCTGCCTGTCAATGAACGATTCTCTTGTTAAGTGCACCTAACTATATCTAACAGAGAGAAAAGAAAACACTGTACTACAAGAATCCACTTCAAAGGAAAAGCTAGTAATCACTACAGAGATTTCAGTGAAGTATCAAACATATATACAAACAAAAACAAAATGAAATACCAATATATCTCCATCAAGCTCACAAACTTAGACAATTTATGTTTGCAGACAAAGTATCAAAGGCTACGGTTATTTTCAGCTCAAACATTATAATTCCATTTAAAGTCACCAACAATAGACTAAAATTAGTCAAGCAGAGTAAGAGAGTGAGAGGAAACATTCCAAGAGTACAATATTGAACACTGCAGCTTGTAATTAGAGTAATGAACAATTGAACAGTGTTTATACCAGCATTATCTTTAATACACTCTAGTTTTGCTCACATTCATATCTTTCAAAACTTTAACATTTCCTATGGTGGTCATGATCCATTCCTTACTACAGATAGGAGATTCGAACACTACTAAGTTTTCTTGTTCTTCATTCAAGGGAATGTTACCTATCAAGTACTGATCTTTACTCTACATATTGTGCTTTACTTTGTCACCGAGATCTTTATCTCCTTCTACCGTTCCACTCTTATGTAACCTTAAGTAATACATCTAACAAATAACACCATTCATACATTAATGCCTTTACACATATGCAGTAAGTAAACTTTGGAAGTTAACAAATACAATAAATCATTAGATACCATTAGCAAAGGAAATCATGTGTGCAAAAACTAAGAAAATTCAAACAAAACATGACGATTTTGTTTTAATAAAAACAAAGCATGATGAGGTGGACTCAATCTTGTAAAACCTGCACCTCACCTGATCTACTCCAGTGACAACCTCCTCGGAGGCGTCTGGAGCACGGTTGGGGTGGTCCATGAGGGGGACAGCCTTGGTACTCCTCCTTGGACCCCCAAAGTTGCCTTCACCCACCAGGAACAGCGACCACTGGCTGCGGAACAATGGCTCACCACTCTCATTCCGACTGACGGCTGGCAAGGTGGAAGAAGGTACCACTGACTCCACAGACTCCAAAACATGCCACACGATGTTCCTTCCTACATGTATACCTGAACCACATAAACTGCACAAGATAGCTAAGGCAACACTTCTACATAATTCCTCCACACATCATTGAAAGAAACTGGGCAACTCTGTCTTCTTGCTTCACTGAAGTGAAGTCACCTTTTTATACATAAAAGGAACACTGTAATAGCATTCTTCCATCTTGCCATCCTAGGTTTTGCACATTATCATCCCAAGTTTCACAATGCTTTGACAATAATCAGTCACATTTACCTACCATCAGTGTCAACCAAATACATACTTTGAATAAAGTAAGTAAACCCTGCCTACCTAATGTACGTCCAAGCTCACTCATGCTCTCTCTCTCTCTCTCTCTCTCTCTCTCTCTCTCTCTCTCTCTCTCTCTCTCTCTCTCTCTCTCTCTCTCTCTCTCTCTCTGTATGAAATTAAGAACAATCCTGTGGGTGGCTAAACAGAATGAGGCTGGATTGAGATGAGACAACAGAGGAATGAAGAGGAAAGGAAAAAAAAAGGGAGGAAGGGAATAAGGTGAAGGAGAGAACATGTGGCAAAAAAAAGTAGAGGAAGATTGAAGAAAGAGGATGGAAGAACAGGAAGAAAGTAGATATAAACAACAAGAGTTGAAGAGTGAGTGAAGAGTTACAGAGAGTAAAGCGTTGGAAAAAAAAGAGTCAGCTTCTTCACATGCTGGAATAAAGATTTTTTCAGTACTTGCAATTCATTGAGTTTAACACTTAACTTTGGGAAGCAAGCAAGCATGGAACTCAGAAAAGAAGTATTTTAAAAAACCATCATCCTGAAGCCTGAACATTTTTATATCTGAAAGCTAAAACAAAACAATGTCTGGTCCCAAAACAAATCTGTGTTCAAGTAATAGACTTATCTCATAAGCCTCATTAGTGATTGATATAGTTGTGTGAGGTATTGAAACCGAGCCATTCGTGACACAGCACTGTAACTAATCACTTAAAACTTACTGTCAGCGGTGAGGACAGCACCAGATCCCTTATCCAGCACCTCCACCACCTCCATGTCAGTGGAAAGGGTTGCTGAGGGAGGGAGTGGCTTCAGCAGCTCTATGTACATCTCTCCATGCAGCAACTGGACATCAACACCAACAATAAATCAGGCAGGTGTCTTATAATAAAGTAAGCATTAAAACTACAAAACTGGAAGCCAGCAAATGCTATAGAATGAATATAAATATCTACCACTTCACTGTTATCTGAGGTTTTCTGTACAGTCTTAATTCCTATTTCAAAATTCAGAAAACTGAGTATTTTATTGGCATGAAAGTGAGAAATCTAGCAAGCTGGCCATGGCACCATTACAGAACAAGGCATCACCTTAAGAGACCAAAGGCACCACATCTGGTGAAACAAGTGACTCAATGTAAACTGAAAATCAAATATAATGTAAACAAGTTTCAAGAGAATTTTTTCATTTTAGAAAAGAATGGTCTTCTAACACAGTTTACTAAACAAGATATTTGAGTTTTCAGAATCAATTATGAAAATGGAAATGAACCATTACAAAATCACTACAACTAGCCACACCTCAGTTGTACAGTCAGATACAGGTAACACTGTAAATCATTAGTCAATACCTTACTGAGGTCCACAGACCAGCCAGGAATACTGGACCACAAAGCCCCATCCATCATGACAGCCTGGGCAGGCACAACACAAAATGTGGGTAGAGGACTGAAGTCTTCACTGTTCTCATATAAAAACTGCAGGGCGTCTTCATCCTGAGTTGACATACCAACTGAAAGAAGTCAATGCATTTTGTTATGATCATTTTCTTAGATCTATGTGATGGGGAGCGAGTCTCTTTGCACACACTCTGCTAGTTGTTTATTTGGTCCTCACTCTTACAACAGTAATAATAAGACTGCCTTCATCTTGAAGCCTAGACCATTCCAGACAAACAAGCATAATGTATACTACCTCTTTGGACATCACTTATTCAATACTACATACAATCCTCATGAAGAAGTCAGAAACTAACTTTCTGCTTTCCTACAATGTATGGGTTGTACAACACTAGTAAACACATGACACCAGCACGCACTCACTCACATACACATCACAGGCTTCCTACCTCCCAGTGCATACAGGATGACATCTTTGAAGGTGTAGGTGAACGTCTTGGGCTGCACCTTTATCCCCACAGCCGACATCTGCAACACACCCACTGCTCTTCATGTATCCTGAGTTTTGTCTGATCTATTCTATGGGTCCTGCCAAACTAATGGTATACAGTAAAACCTCATCTCACGACCATAATTTGTTCCTAAATCCTGTTCATCACCCGATTTGTTTGTCCCCTGAATTAATTTTTCCCATAAGAATGTATTGAAATACCATTAATCCGTTCCAGACCAAAAAAAAAATCATACTTTTGTCCATAACACCCATTCAAAATAGACCTTTAATGTATGCATGACATGAACGAAATAATTATAAAAAGCCTAATTTGTTTTACTTACATAAGTGCTATCAAAATGATAGCAAAATTAATAAAAAAGAAAAGGTTATTTACTTGAGAGACTGGACGTTGATGGCATGATGGAATGGAGGAGAGGAGGATGGGGAGGAAGACAGACAAGATCCGAGAAGACAGTCATGAAAGAGAACTTTGGATGTGCGTAGCGTGCCAGAGCTAGACTACAGCTGTGTAGCGTCACAAGTCAGTGCCGCTACGCCCAGGAAAAACAGGAGAAAATCGTGGTGGCACGGAGATTATGTTATGTAATATTTTTCGTATGTTCCTGTTTCTATTTTCTTTTGTGCTTATGTTTTGTTTTGTTGTTATGTGATAGCCGGGTTGGCTATCACACAAACGGCTCGCCAGTGGCAAGCCATTTAACCGCGTTCGTCCCCCAAAATATCGTTTGTCCTCTGGGTCGATATATTGACAAATTTTTTGGTCGTCTCCCGAATTGTTCGTCCTTAGAGACGTTCGTCAAGCGAGGTTTTACTGTATAACATGCCATCTCTGATGACTTAAACATTTTACACACAAAAAGCAACTCAGATATAGATGGCAAACTTTCTCATGTCAGGCAATCCAGAGGCATTATTAAACTTACTGGGCCAGTGGTTGCTGAGGGAGAGACAGATGGTGGGCCAGAGTTTGAAGTGTCTCCTGCACTGTCCATTTCTTGCAGAGCCTAGGAGCAAAAGAAAAACTACAGCTGTGTTTTGAAGTGCAATGCATCAGCTTGATAGGATTTATACAAGCTAGATATTTCTTACATATATAATGACTAAAAGCACTTTAATTTTGACCCAAACAATGTCAAATTCATCATTTCTCACCCCAACCAGGTGAGCTGTTGCCTCCTGGCCTGACTCTGGGTTGTAACTGTGAGTGAAGTCAGTTATCATGTCCCAGTGGTCCCTCACCACCTCTGGCGTCACCGTCTCCTCCCGGGACTTGCGACACATCACACCGTTAGTACACTCCCACCGGACTGTTACGGGTGTTAGCAAGAATGTAGGATGGTTGCAGATATTGGCAAAGAAAAACTCTAAGTAAAAATAGATATGAAGAAAAGCACTTAAGTATTTATATAATAAGATGCTGCATAGGTGGAGGGAAAGCCTCAGCACAAGGCAGAGAGAAGGAAGGCGGGAGAGTGAGAACCCTATCTAAAACAAGTGTATTGCTTGTGTGGAAATTGTTTGCTTTCCAATGGAGGAATGAGGTTCACAAGATAAATCTGGCCTTAACTATAGACTTTCTTCTTTACAGAGTTAGTACAATAAAATTTTATATATATTGGCAATTACGCTAAGAAATCAGAAGTAATAAAGTACGGGACTCACATTTGCCATACCAGCCACCAGCAGTGAGGAAGAGTCCGCCAGTGTCCTCACAGTCCTCATGACACAACCACAGGACTAAAGGTGCCACTAATTCTGGCTTGAACTCATCAAACAAGTCTGCCACCAGAAAATATAAAGCAGTGAGATGAATGCAAATGGAAAAATTTCAATGTTCAAGAGGGGAAAAAAGTTACTTCAAATTAAAAACCTGTTGCTTCACATCAGCTACCATGGATGGTGGTCACATTACATTACAAATGCAGAAAACTTAGTAAACCTTTGCAGGGAGGAATGCCACTCACCGGGGGGAAGGATGCCCTCTGTCATGCGTGTGCCACTGACAGGAGCAATGGTGTTGCAGTGGATGTTGTACTTCTGACCTTCAATGGACACTGTGTTGCTCAGGCCCAGCAATCCCAGCTTGGCAGCACTGAGGAGGACACCTTAAGCTTGCCATAATATACTAAGCTTACCAACACAACCATTATGCCCTTTCACCTCCTTAAAGATACAATTTCTGACAAGTTCATTTAGTTGCACAAAAAAAGAGCTAAAATCGATGTAACACATATTTATGGATACATAAAGTGATAAAATGTCTGTCTGTCCTACCAATTCAATCAACTGATACATACACACACACATAAAGAACAAAAACACAAAGCACTCTTCTCTTCTCTCATAATCATCTCTTTGATAGTTCAAGAAGGGTATAAGCAAAGCTGACCTATAATTGGCCTGTCCAAAGTTGCCAAATATGCCTGATGTGGATGCTGTCATGATGATGCGGCCAAACTTCTGCTTCTTCATGACAGGGAATGCTGCTCGGGTCACCATGAAGGAGCCGCGCAGGTGGACCCGCTGCACCAGGTCTGGGTGGGAGGAGTTGTGGAGTAATGCTCCTGTTCACTACTCAAAGAACAGAGAGAGAGAGCACCAGGTCTGGGTGGGAGGAGTTGTGGAGGTAATGCTCCTGTTCACTACTCAAAGAACAGAGAGAGAGAGAGAGAGAGAGAGAGAGAGAGAGAGAGAGAGAGAGAGAGAGAGAGAGAGAGAGAGAGAGAGAGAGAGAAACATAATCCAAATATCCTGGTAATCATAATGCTAGAGTCATATAGCAGGATGGTTGTACAAGTTAAAAATCTGACACTTTTAAATAACAATGTACGAAGTAGTTTACACTGATTGCAAGATTAGGTATGCTGCTACCTGAACCCAATAGTTACAAATAATAATCCACATGAATTTTCTTTTCTATTCATGTAAGAGGGGAAAAACTGACCAGGGGCAACATAAACCATTAAACAAACATAAAGGCCCACTTAGATGCCAGTCCCCGAAAAGTGCCGAGAGAGTTGGCCAAAAACATGAGATAAATGTCTTGATAAATAGAAATAAAACAAACTTGCTGGGTCATTCATACTGGCATTGTTACATTTCTTATAGACTAAGGCATCTTATCTCTTGAGCATTACTTGTTTCTTTATCTTCCTCTATGACTATCTTATCTACATAACTTTTCTACCCTCAATGATCTCTGGAAGCTCCTCAACAACCTTTCAATACTCCATGTCTGTTCATCACTGTTTCCAGGATGCTGTGCTCATTGCTCACCCCAATCAGTGTCAGAGGTGCGGGGGAAGGATCGGTCTCGGAGGATGCCGGCATTGTTCACGAGAATGTCAACCCGGCCAAAGTTGTCCAAGGCTGTCTGTACAATTTTATCGCCATCCTCAACAGAATCATAGTTGGCCACAGCAACCCCTCCTGCAAAAGAACTTAGTTAGACCTTGCATAGTACACTACTTCAAAAGACTGTTCATAAGAGTCCCAAAAATAGGTTGATACAAATAAGTAAGTGCTTTGGAATTTTGTATAGTCATGATCTGATATCAAGCAACCAATTGCACATTCTTCCTCTGTAGTTAAACTTTTTCTATCAGTCTTAAGTCCTTTGTTCTGCCAAGACTCTATCAAAAGTCACATTTTGTAAGATTTCTCAGCACATTAAACAACTTAAATCAAGGACAAAATGCAGGACACAATGGGTTACTCAACTTCTGACAACTCAACTTCCAGCTGACACACTTTATAGCTAACATGAAAGATGAAGACTGGGGATGGATGGGAGACTCACCAGCTTGACGGATTTCCTCCACCACTTTGTCAGCAGCACGAGAGCTCTGTCCTTGCCCCTTGGTATCTCCCCCAAGGTCATTCACAACCACCTTGGCCCCACGAGACCCAAACATCAATGCATAGGCTCTCCCAAGGCCTGCAAACAGTGACATGCTATATCAATCATTCTATCTCTACACATCTCTTGCTAAATATATATAAATAATAATAAGAAAGGTTATGGGCATGAGTGAAGATGTCAAAGAAGATGAATTGAATACCATTAGAAATTCTTTACAGTGATCAAATTATTAAAAAGAGACAATAGCATGGCTCTAATGAAGGAGAGCAGGAGCAGAGAAGGCATAACTCATGTACAAACTGACGAAAAGGAATAAATGGAAACTGAACTCAGGAAAATATCATAAAAAGTACATAGTTAACAGCTGAAAAATAGACACTTCAGATGCTGTCAAAAAGCAGCTTAGTTTTGGAGAAAAAAAACTATGGGAAATTTCTCAGAGGCTAAAAGTCACATGATATGAATAAAAGTATACATAATAATACAGTAAGTCTGGTGGCTGAATTATTTGTTGATTGTGACAGACAAGGTAAAGCCTAAATAGAAAATTACAATGGACAAAAATAGTAAGAGGAGGTTTATAGTAGAAAAATTAAAATAACTATAAAAATGTTAGTTAGTATACAGTAGTACAAGATGTTTTTTCTACATCTATAAATGTAGAGACAGCATACATTCTTATTTGCTTTAGGGTTATGTGAAAGCAAAACAATAAATTTCACTCACAAGGTCAAGACTGTCATACGGTAGTTTTTGCAACTCTGACTCTGTGGAAAGCAAACTGGTAATTTAGTGCTGGTTACTTTGTACCAGGCACGAATCCACTTAGCCTATGTCTGGTATGAAACACACTGACTTGTTGGACTTCCATCCCAGATAGGAAGTTACCTTAGGTTAGGTTAGGTTAAATTGGAAATGACCAGGGTTTGGTACAAAATGACTAGGAAGTGGTAGAAAACAGTAGGTTACGAAATGACTAGAGGTACAAAACTATTTGCAATCTGTTTAGGTGATAAGGTCATGATTATGATAAGAAAATATTGCCTTCTCCTAAACCCAATTTCACACAGACACTCAGACTTACATACTGTTCACCGAGGAAGAGGAGAACAACAATAAGCATGCAATCAATACCTCATGTTAGAAACTGCAATTTTAGTGAAACATGAACCACACCCCCTCAAAAAAAAAATAAATAAATAAATAATAAATAAATAAATAAATAAAAATAAAAAAAACACGTGTCAAAAAAAAAAGAGACAAAAAGATACATACATATCAAAGTTGCCTGGTGGCAGGAGGCCCGGGGCTTGGTTAGGTCACATTAGTACCTCAGTGGGGGCAGTGTGTGGAAAGGCAGAACCTGGGCTAGGTTAGGTGCATCAGGGGATTAATTGAAAATGCTGAAGTTGTTCCACTATTCCCAAAAAATGGTCCTATCAGCTCAAATCACAAAGTTATGTCATGACTCAAGACTAACACAACACAACTGCACTGTGATCGGATCATGATATCACACCATCTCTCATAATGCAGAACACAATGACCAACATCATAATAATAATCTCCCTCATACTTGCTGCATTAGCACTACAAACAGAGCCTCAAAACCAACCAACCTATAAGCTACCACAAAAAGTATGATTAGAAATACCAGTAAAAAAAAAAACTTCCTTATTATAATAGCTCTAACATCTTAAAATTAGACACTACAGAACAAACATCTTTTTGGCGGCGAGTGGTAAACAAATGGAAGTCTACCCTGATGTAAATACATTCAAGAATATAAACAGAAAGCTAGGCAAAGAGCCTATTGAGCCATTGGATATAACTCCCTTACATCCTGGATTTCACTGTGATCAGTAATGAGCCACTGACACAGCGACAGGTCCACCGTTCACCTCAAAACAAATTAACAGGTAACCAAGTAACTCAAATCTGTAGTCATTTCATGGGTCAGTGTCAGCCAGCCCGGGACAAGTCATTACGTACCTCCCCCAGCGCCTGTGACAATTGCCACCTGGCCATTATATGTCAGCTGCTGAGCCACCATGGTGATGCCTGTGTCCCGCACCACCACACAAACACACTCGGGAGACAACACACGGCACACGAACCAGCAGTGACCGCCCGGTGACTCCGTCCGCACTCCACTATCGGTGGTTTCGGAGTCGGACAGTCGGACTTCAGCTGATGTAGACGGCAGAGTCAGGGACAGCCTTAGCAACGGCCCCGTAATGCTTTCTCACTTGTCGCTGGTTTATCTATTTTCTCCTTTTCTTTCACTATCAACTTTTATTGACTCAAGTCGCCCTTCATCTTTTTGTAACCTCTTCTGCATTATATCGCTTGACAGATCCTCCTTCCCTTTATTGTTGTGTTCTTGTCCTTCCACTTTCTGCAGGAGAGCGATGAGCACCACACAGAGAACATATCTACAAACTACGATCTCTCCACGCCCGTACCAGGAACTCTTCCATTGCACTTAATAACTGGTCCAATTCTCTGGGGAGACACCACAGCAGATGCACATGACAGCGCACACATCTAGCTGTTAATCTCAAACTCGTGTGCAAGGGTTAACGGATCTGATATCCTAACGATTTATGATATGTCATATATATATATATATATATATATATATATATATATATATATATATATATATATATATATATATATATATATATATATATATATAACATTCATAATGACAATTGTGCTCCTCTGATTGGGATATCAGCCCAACAGACCCTTCATACACGAGTTAGTGCAAGATAACTGAGGGGTGTGGACTGTGGAACACCGCTGTCGTGAGAATGAGAGCTTAAATGGTGTGGATGAAATGAACGATGAATTTGTTGAAACTGTGAGGAATGTATAATAGCCAGCCGGCAGCCAGATAAAGTATTTGAGATCCAGTGCCAAAAAGCGTGCATGCTTTCCTTCCTCCTACGGCCTTGCCGCACAAGACAAATTTTTTGGGCTAAAGTAGGTATCTTCTTTAGGTACACGTACAGTACATACCTCTTAATCTGACTACACCCGGTTGGGACCGTGGCCGGATTCGAACCCGGCGTGCGCTTGGAGACCCTTCGGACCTCAAAGCGTGCGTGATTCGCTCTCACCCCGGCCTATTCTGTCTATATCTCTAACGCAAGAATTAACCAGTCCTCAATCATTCATCTCTTTCTCTGGTAAACACTGGGAGCTGCCTACCTGCTTGTATATTACCATCCTCCTATGATATGATCTCATTTAAGAGGAGTTTCAGGATATATTTATCCCATTATTTTGACAAACTCTCTCGGACATGCTTGAGATAGGTATTTAAGTGGGCCTTTTTGTTTAATAGCTTTTTGTTGCCCTTGGCCAGATTTCTTCTCTTACATAAAAAAATGGTGGGATGATGTCAATTACATTCATTCACTCTAAATACAAACTGGATTTCAGGGAACATTTTATTTCTTAAGAGACAATCACAAGTTTTATCAGTAATTTGTGTGAGAATACATAGGTTACATAAAGCTTTTTTTCTTAATTATTTCATTTCTTTCTTTTAAACATACATCAATTCATTCACTTCTTTCATTCATTCACTTAATTCCACACACATAAAAATGTCATTAACAAAAAAGACAATAGGTGCATTTTACTACAGCCACTCAATCTTTCCTTCAGTTACCGGTTATGTTTGAAGTGACAGCAGGGCAGATTCACCAATCCTGCCTTCCTGATACAAGCAATCACACTATTCCTTCTGAGAGTTAATTAGGTACTTCATCCTTCTGATCCCTTTATCAGCTCCTTTAAAGAAGGAAGGGAAGAATGGCCTTCCTTGAGGGATAGTTCTTGAAATCCTTCTTGTAAGCACGGTGTTTGCCCAATGCCCACACTGCCATCTGGTAGAACCCAGCAAGGGCAAAAAGTCCCGCTGGAAACAAACACAACACAATTATATTAAGTAAGCTTTGTTGGAATCTGACTGTCAATGATATAAGAAACACAGAAGAAATGTCTCATTTTCATAAAGTCTTATTTCAGAAGTTCTGTTCAATATCATGTGCCATATGAACTTTGTTACACACTGTGGGGTACCAATAGTGTGCTACTTATATTCATATGCAATAAGCATCCTTCCTACAGGCTAAATCTAAAGAAATAACAATGAAAGATATAAACAATTCCATTTTTGATGCCACTGAACAATGATACAAGACATGAAGTACAAACATCATAAGGTAAAAATGTCACTTATTCACCAAATCATTAGATTATTGTGACAACACATGCATGTCATGAATAATATAAACAAAAAACAAAGCTTCCAAGATGAGGCAAGAACAACAGCATCTAGTTGGGTGGACTTGGAAGTTCTGGAATATAAGAATCATCCAAAGACTTCATTGCTGCAATAACCAATACGTACTATAAAACTGGTTTGTGATTATATTCAAGCAGAGTGCAGCTCTGGAAAGCTCCAGCCTTAAACTCAAGCTACATCCACAGGTCTCACCTGGCAAGCACTGTGTCATGGTGGTGAAGGCCAGCCAAGAGCCAAATTCATATGTGTAGTTGGGGCAAGACACACTATTGAACAACTTCGTCATTGGGTTTCCATCTGGGTAAGGGATCTTTCGCTCCTTTGAGCCAGGAGGTCGCAGGTTCCTCAGGGCCAAATGTATGCTCAGGTTTCCAAATTCACACAGCTGAGTTTGAAAGAAAAACATCCAAAATTAATGAACATGAAAGAAATACTACATTTACAGATAAATAAAGGTGTGTGTGTGTGTAATTCACTGTTTGATCTGCTGCAGTCTCTGACGAGACAGCCAGACGTTACCTTACGGAACGAGCTCAGAGCTCATTATTTCCGATCTTGGGATAGGTCTGAGACCAGGCACACACCACACACCGGGACAACAAGGTCACAACTCCTCGATTTACATCCCGTACCTACTCACTGCTAGGTGAACAGGGGCTACACGTGAAAGGAGACACACCCAAATATCTCCACCCGGCCGGGGAATCGAACCCCGGTCATCTGGCTTGTGAAGCCAGCGCTCTAACCACTGAGCTACCGGGCCGTGTACAAACATCATAAGGTAAAATGTCACTTATTCACCACTGTGTGTGTGTGTGTGTGTGTGTGTGTGTGTGTGTGTGTGTGTGTGTGTGTGTGTGTGTGTGTGTGTGTGTGTGTGTGTGTGTGTGTGTGTGTGTGTGTGGCTTTTTGCAAATTCAACACAGCAATATAAGTGTGCAACATTTAAAAAAATAAATAAAATAAATAAATAAAAAGAATACATAAACAACATTCTTTCTTATACCACCAAAACATAAAGATACCACTGTCCTCATATAAATATAAAAGAAGGAAGATTATGGTGGCTTTGACTGAATTAATTTATAAAGATGCTACCAGCTTGTTAATCAGTCTTGAAATGCAACATGAAATCCAATACTTATAGACATACTGACCAGGAAGACAGCCAGGGAGACATACAGCTGTGTAGTGGAGGGTGGAGTGAAGAGTGGGTGATTGACATGGTAAGCCACATAGGCAGTAAAGCCCCAATAATAGGAGCAGTTCTTGAAGAGGTTGAAGAGTGGCATGGTGCTGTGAGAGAACCGATGCACGAATTGAGTCTCCAGCAGACGCTTGGCATAGTGGAAGGTCCAACAGCCGGCAGCAATGCTGTGAAGGAAAGGTTCAGGCTGGCATTAAGGTACGAAAGTACAGCTTAAAAAAAAATAAATAAATAAATAAATAAATAAATAAATAACAATAATAATAATAATAATAATAATAATAATAATAGAAATAATAATAATAGTGGTCAATAGGAAAATAAAGGAAGGAATTTGTGGTGTTAGGAACAAAGATGAAAAACACAACTACAGGTACTCTCCACTATACAAATCACCATTACACAATATTCCAGTTTTATGATCTCTCTTCTTTACTACCTCTTACCAGCTAAACCTTTGAATTTAATAATAGTAATAATAATAATAATAATAATAATAATAATAATAATAATAACAACAATAATAATAATAATAATAATAATAATAATAACAACAACAATGCTAATAAAAAGAAAATTACATCATGCACACTGTCACAATGGACCTTAGCCTCATAGGGCACACCAATTCACCTCGGTCGTCTGCTGGTCACCCAGCTAGTCTTCGCCATTACGAATCGATTTCAGAGCTCATAGACTGATCTTCAGAAAGGACCAAGACCACATCACACACACCACACACCGGGAAAGTGAGGCCACAACCCCTCGAGTTACATCCCGTACCTATTTACTGCTAGGTGAACAGGGGCTACACATTAAGAGACTTGCCCATTTGCCTCGCCACTTACCACCAAGGCACAAGGCAAGGAGTCCCCCAGCCTCATGGGGACATACAGACTAGACACTACAGTGAGACAAATTGCAATTATTAGTTTTATTTCTTCTGTGTTATTACTTTATTCTTGTGTCTATTTTACTCATATAACATGTGTCTTATTACTTCAGGCAATAGCTGTATCTAAAGACAATAATTCATGGTTTTATTGGTTTTTAGGTGGCATATATATAAAGATTTTAGAACACATTCATATTTTTTGTACTCAATCTTAAGTTCGCTAAATAATCCTTCACTCTATGACTGCATTTCCATGAACTAATATTATGCACTCATATGTAAGAGAGTACCTGTACTTTATTTTCTCAAATGTTTTCTGACAAAAGCTAAAAAAGACCATCAGAATGTTATAAGTTGGCATCACTGCTTCAACCTACACTTTTCCCTACCACTAACTTTGTCCAACTAAACACACATAAAAACAATAATTGAAAAGTAGGAGCAACATAACTGTGTCAAATGTTACATGACTACAAAAGCTTAACTTACTGAGTACAAAGAGATGTGGGAAGGGCATCACCCGCCCTGTCCCCATAGAAAAGCCAGGGTCGCTGGTACACCCAGAGGTAGATCGCCAGCGGGCCGGCATACTCAGCGAAGAATACTGTCGTCCAGCCAATCTGTGGGCCGAGGTCCTTGACGTACAGCCTGTCGTCCTTGGTCTTGATGCCAAGCTGCTGCAGGGTGTCACTCTCCTTCAGACCTGCCGGCACATCTCCATTATCTCTGTCTGCTCTCAACACCTTCAGTCAATCAATGTCTGCCACACCTCATCAACACACTTGTCTTAACCATAGCTTTTAGTTCAGGAAAAAAAAAAAAAAAAAAAAAAAAAAACAAAGAAACTATTCTAAAATGTACATGTGAAAGATTGGATGAAGCAGCCACCATCCGAGAGTAGTGGCAATCATCTACCTCAACTGATCACATTTGACAGCTAAAGCCACAATCAGTGAAAATTAATATTACTGGCAGACAGACTCTCTAAGGATGCAAATTGATATATTAGTTGCTACACCTATTACCTAATTCAATTGATTTTCCTAAATTATTAACTGATTTGTTTCCACTACCACTACATTAGCTAAGGCAAGGCAATATGTGTCAAGAGAAGCAGAAAGAATAGAGTCAGCACCACACAGATTCAACCCACACTTACCTTTCCCTCTCTGCTCCATCCTAACCTCCTGCCGCTCTGGGTACAACACCTTCTTCTGTTGGTGGAGACTCTTCTTCACATCCAACACCGTGCTGGAGCCCTTCAGCTGTGGACCAAGAGGCAAACCATTGTCAGCTGCTCCAGTCAATCAATCACTGGGATCACACACACACAAACTTATAACAATCACCAGTCTAACCTTTATTTTTAGCATTATCATTTTCATAGTTTTTAATAGATGATGATGTGTGGGAATATTTGTGAATGCAATTGAGAAGCTTAAGCACACATGTAGATGCCTTGTTACAAGTGTCTTTCAGGAGGCCAGAGCAGGAACCTCTCACTAGAGACTCAATACTCATAACCAACCATGAAAAAAGTGGCAGAATTTTTTATTTACCATACCTTAATTTTGTTATCTACATGCTGCTGTCCATGTATATCAATAAACAAAGAAGGTATTAAATTTGTATAGGTAGATATGTATATGTACAAATAAAACAAGCACAGATATCTATGTCTTCCTTTAGTGCGCTTCAGACTACACAGAACTTTATGGCTTTTTGTGTGAATGTTCTTTTGAGTCCAATGTGTGTCAAACTCCAAGACTCTGATTTCATGAAAGGCTATCAACAACACATTATAATTAACAAGGCATGACAGAGCCCTACACAGATTTCATGTCCTATTAATCAAACAAATCAATCCACTAAACAAATGGATCGATGAATGACTTGCCTTCATATCATGAGCAACCATTCTCATCTCTAGAAAGTAAAGTAGCAGCACATTCCCATAACGAAACAAGCTGCTCATAATTACATATCTTCTCTATACATAAGTACTTTTGAGTGAGTGGTGAGTGACTGCAAGTCTTTGCTACAAAGCTGCCTGCCTCTTTTCTCTGCAATCTGAAGTCCTCTGATCTGCTACCAAAATCCTTGAAAAATCTGATAACTGATACATTCTGAACCAATCAAAGCTCTCCAGACTAAGGGAAAATATAACACAGTGAAAGTAAGGAAAGAATGGTATTTGACTTCTGACCATGACAGCATATAACCATAAGTTACTTCATTACAGTAAATGTAAACATATATTTTCCTTTATAAATCTCTAATAAAACTTACCAGTAGCTAAACCAATACATGCAGCAAAACATTTGAATACAAGTACATATTCCCTTCACTCAACATCCCAAGGGCAGAAAGAAATGACACATCAACATTTTGTAATCTAATTAAACTTTGATCTCTTTGGTGATAAGTGATGTGGAGATATAGAGATAATTTCCTCCAGGACTGAGGAACAACTCACCCCCTGCAGGGTTGTGACAAACTTGCCACTCTTGGCATTGTAGATGTCCAGCTTCTGAATCTGAAACAAGACACAACACTTTAACAGCATGTTCTCACCAAACTTCACTCCACATACAAATGACACAAGTGCATACATTGTACAGTTATGCTTGTAATGGTGACACAGGAAGGAGGTTTCAAGACAGTTCTGCTCATGTATCTATTTATATATCAGACCACTAATGCAACACACACACACACACACACACACACACACAGTCTTGGACAATGAAATGATGAAGAAATTGATAAGTACTATAATAAGACCCAGGATATGCAGGAGTAGTGTGGACCCCCATAAAAAGAAACACATAAGGAAGTTGGAGAGACTACAAAAAATGGCTACAAGAATGGTTCCAGAATTTGAAGGTATAACATATAAGAGACTAAAGGCTATGGATCTACCAACCCTGGAACAGAGAAGGGAGAGAGGGGATCTGATACAAGTTTATAAATTGATCAACAGAATGGACCAAGTGGATAATGAGAAACTGATCCTGAGAGAAGAATATGACATTCAAAGCACAAGATTGCATAGTAAAAAGCTGAGAAAGGGAAGATGTCTGAGAGATGTTAAAAAATATAGTTTCCCACAAAGATGTGTTGAGACGTGGAACAGTTTGAGTGAAGAAGTGGTGTCAGCAACGAGTGTACATAGTTTCAAAGAAAAATCCGATAAGTGTAGATATGGAGACGGGGCCACACGAGCATAAAGCCCAGGCCCTGTAAAACTACAACTAGGTAAATACAGTACACACACACACACACACACACTTATCATCATTTACTATTCAGACTGTATTATTTGAGGATTGATAGCTTCAGTAAGCCTTTATGTTTTCCAGTCATTTTGTTGCCCTTGACAAAGTCCCTCTTATATAAAAAAGAAGATAGCCCAAGGTATGGAATTCAGTACAAATGTTAGTAAAAGTAGTTATTGATCATTAAATATACAGCATATCTTTTTCTTTTACATGCCGGGAAATCTAACCATTGGCATGTCACTAAAAACAATAAATAAATTAATAAGTAGATAAATTGAATAAAAAAATGCTTGTTCACAATTACACTTGAAGAAATAAACATCAGGAAAAGAATCCAATGAGTGAGCCAATTTAGCTTGAAATGTCTTACCATTCTTCTTTTGAAACAGTTGACATTATAGGCAGAGAGAGAGAGAGAGAGAGAGAGAGAGAGAGAGAGAGAGAGAGAGAGAGAGAGAGAGAGAGAGAGAGAGAGAGAGAGAGAGAGAGAGAGAGAGAGAGAAAGTTTTGCATGAAAGAGATACTAGAGTGAAGCTACTGATTAACTCCTGCATTAGTGAGGTGGTCTGAGGAACAAGTGACAGTAAGCACAGAGTTAAGGTTCAGAATACACAGGATTTCCCAAACAGGTCTCTGAGTGAATGTGAGACTTGACAAGCTGCCGTCTAGTGTCTCAAAATGACAATATACACTTCTTTAATGTTCATCCTCTTGCCCACTTTCTTCCCCACTCAGTGTCTGCTATTTGTCTTCTTTTTTTCATTATCATCATCTGTTACACTCATACTCTCTCTCTCTCTCTCTCTCTCTCTCTCTCTCTACCTACCTACTAAGCCTAACCTCCAGATGACCTAGAAAAATCATCTGCTTTCTCCTTCACAGCTTGGTAAAAAAGTAGCCTCCAGACCACTTTTTGTGAAGGTGCATCATCTTCCACACACACACACACACACACACACATACTTTTCCTAGCTACTTCCTGCCTTGATACTGACAATATCCCTAATACAGTCTTGCCATTCATTTTACCTATCATGTATGTTACTCTTGTCTACTCAAATGTGATTAACAGTTCATTCTCACACACACACACACACACACACACACACACACAAAAAAAAAAAAAAAAAAAGTAAAAAGTAAAAAGAAAAAGAAAAAGAAAGGCAAAAATCTTTAAGGTCAAGTGAACTATAAACATCTCCATGAAAAAAAAAAGAAGAAAAAACAAGAAAAGAAAAAGTCAGCACCAGTTACCACACAGACCATATCCTCATTCCATATAGTAATGTTAAGTCTGGGGAGGAAAAGATACTGAGTACTGTGGATACATATGAAAAGGAGATTGTAATTCTTCCTGCATTACATCCATCATATCTCGGGAAGGAAAGAAGGAAGGAAAAAACTATTGAACACATACACAAAATGAGATGCTAAAGATAATATGCTTAACTTTCAAAGGCATTATTTTGCTTCCCATCACTGAGCTCTGTTAGTCTCAATATCTGAGACCATGTGATAATGGCTCCTGTGATTAAACTATTGTGACATGATAACACCCAACCTCACATCTCAAAGTGGATGGTGTAAAGAGCTTCCACTGATTAACTACTGACATGCAAACACTCCACCTCACACCTCATAAGAAATAGTAACTTAAAGAACTCACTCATTAACTATTGACATGCCATCACTCCACCTCACATCTCATAAGAACTAGTAACTTAAATAACTCATTCAATAACTATTGACATGCTAACACTCCACCTCACACCTCATAAGAACTAGTAACTAATAAAAGATTTCCCATTGATTTCCTATTACCATGATAACAATCCACTTCATGTCTTAAATAGGGGGTTGGTAAATAAAAGAACCTTCCACTGATTACCTACTGCCATAACACTACACCTATGTCTCAAAGGTGCTTGGTTACTCAGAGAACTTCCATTGATCAACTACTGTGACATAATAACACCCCACCTCACATCTCAAAGAGGCCTTGTAACTTAACCCCTTGAGTACCATGACACATTTACATTTTCATTCTGCTTACTATATGGCAATTCTATACAGCTTCACAAACTTATGCGGGGGATTAGAAGGGTGAAGACTGTTGCCCTTTTATCTTCTGATCTCCATAGACCTTTCCTAATGTCAATAAAATGGTCTTATCGTACACAAATCTCAAGGTAAAAATGATTCCCAGTACTGAAGGTTAAAGAATCTCCCACTGATTAACTACTGACATGATAACACACCACTTCCAACCTTGAAAACCTGCCAAATCACACAGTGTCCATCCTCCACAAGTGACTGCTGTTGCTATGTAAGTGTTTATTCTCCCCTGAGCCTCAATGCCAATGATAAATATCAATCATTACGATAAAAAATACTGTATAATGAAGTTAAGCCTAAACGGTATGAAAGTGAAGGTATTTAAGAGGGTTCTGTTGACATTTTCCTATTTACAAGTTCTATGCCTCTTATTTCTCTACTCTTCAAGACCCATAGTAGTAGTCTATATGTATCAGAACTGTATGAAAATAAAGGAGTTTAAGAAAGGTATGCATTTTCTTTAACATAACTATTCATTGCTCTACTTTTCATGAATTGCAAGAATTTGTTTATATCAGCCCTGGTGGTGATCTATCCTCAGTGTTGCATGACTTCCCTGCCCTCAGAGAAATTTAAATAAGAAACCCTGCACTATCTTCTTTAATGTGTAGCCAATCCAGAACAAGCTCGACTTCCCTCTAAGGAACATAAATATGAAACTTTGCATCACTGTTCTCTTAATACATACCTACAGCAGACTAAAGCCTGAATTCTCTGCCCTTTGAGGAATATGAATAACACTGTATTATCTTCTTAAATGTGTAACTTGCCTTCCCTTAGAGGAACATGAATATGAAACCCTGCATCACTGTCTCTCAATGCACAAGCAGCAAGAGTTAACCAGTACTCTCAATCAGTCATACCTTTCTCTGGTAAACTCTGGAACTCCTGACCTGCTCCTGCATTTCCTACTTCCTATGACTTGACTTCATTTAAGAGGAAAGTTTCAAGACATTTACCCCTCTTTTGGGGCTCTCGGAAATGCAAGGGAACTGGCAACTTAGTGGGCCTTTTTTTTTTTGTTTCATGTAGCCCTTGGCCAGTTTTCTCCTCTTACATACTCTTACATATAAAAAAATAAATAAATAAACCTGACTTCCCTTCCTAACACTGTTCCTTATGTAATGCAGAATCATGGCAGAATAACTAGTGAAGGTCATTTCATCACTACCTCGGCAACTCGGCAAGCATCAAAACACACAAGTCATGCAGCGTGTTTGTTTCCCTCTCCCTCTTCTCTCTCTTCTCTATCACTACTCATCACACTTTTTACTGTACACAATGTCATGACTACAGCATCCTCAAATACCACCACCTTGGAAATAAACTTGCAAAACAATATGTACTGTAGCTATATGAGATTTTATATTGCAAATGACAATAGTAGGTAGTATTGAAATATAAGGTGTAGTATTAACATCTATAGCAACTTCAAGGCTTTTTCTCAGGTATTATTTTCGTTACTGAAGTTTCAGGTTTATTCAATTTTCTTAAACTTCTTATATCAAACAAGAAGGAGGAGGAGGAGGAGGAGGAGGAGGAGGAGGAGGAGGAGGAGGAGGAGGAGGAGGAGGAAGGGAAGGGAAGGAAGGAAGGAGGAGGAGGAGGAAGAGGAACAAGAGGAGGATGAGGAGGAGGAAAAAAAAAGAAGAAGAAGGAGGAGGAGGAGGAGGAGAAGAAGAAGAAGAAGAAGAAGAAGAAGAAGAAGAAGAAGAAGAAGAAGAAGAAGAAGAAGAAGAAGAAGAAGAAGAAGAAGAAGAAGAAGAAGAAGAAGAAGAAGAAGAAGAAGAAGAAGAAGATAAAGAAAAAGAACATGAAGAAGAAATAGAAAAAGAAGAAAGAAAAGAAAAAACAGGAAACTGAAACAAAATACCAAACAATGAGAAAAAAAAGTCATTGCCAAAAAAGAACAAAAAAAAAACTATAAGAAACACTGACCAGGATGTGGTTGAGGACAGAAAAAAATAGATAAATAAAATAAAAATAAAAACAACTGTGGAGAGAGAGAGAGAGAGAGAGAGAGAGAGAGAGAGAGAGAGAGAGAGAGAGAGAGAGAGAGAGAGAGAGAGAGAGAGAGAGAGAGATACACGTCACAGGCTTATTTACTCAAATCTTAGCACCTTTCAATGTTGTCACAGAGGAAAGTTGAAGAAGAAGAAGAAGAAGAAGAAGAAGAAGAAGAAAAATAAAGCAAAAATATAATTAATTTACTTATATTCATATTAATGAATGGTAAAAAAAATAAATAAATAATAAAGATAAAACATATTCTCTCTCTCTCTCTACGGTAGGAAACAGGTAAGCTTGACAGGTGAGAACAAGACTGTAAGTACTGGTGATGTGTATGTATGCTCAGTGAAGTAATCATGTTATGTAACCAGACTATACACTACTAAAACTCATCCGTACCTACCCATAGGGCGTTGGCCATGTCTGCCGTGAGACTATGCCAAATCTCCAATAAAAACAAACTACTCACTGTCCTGTAATCATAGCATTATCAAAAAAAACGTTCTCAGAACATTCAGGAACCTTAATTAAGTGGTTGATGATATAAATAATTGTCATATACGAAAATAAATTAAGCTAGTTCATATACATGGACGGTGATGTGTCATATCAGGTCAGGCGACGTTGCCACTCACGACCCAGGTGGAAATTCCCGGGGAGGTTGGGGGTGAGTCAGGTCGCCACGCACGTGTCGCTTCACTCTTCCTCTGGTCACTACCATGGAAGGACCCCCTGACGCTTCCCCGTCATACACTGTCTTGCGCAGCCAGACCAAGGAATTCATATTCCGCCTTAATAGATATTTCTTGCAAGAGAAAGCAAATCGGGCAATACTCTTACCTCTAACTCAAGCAAGGAACCACTCAATATATTACTCTGTTTCTACTCGTATGTGCACTTATTTGACAAATATGTAAATTATTTGTCTCATTTTCATGTATATAACCAGAATCTTTATTGCATTTAATGTACTATATAGCTGCATAGGTATTTGGGTCTCTTCTGACTTCTTTTAGTGAAGTAGAGAACGATCATCACTCCGTTTTCTTTGAAGAAGGTACTGGTATAGCAGTGGCAACGTCGCACCCAAGAGGAGCCACACCTTGTGGGTAGCTACGGATGAGTTCTACTATAGCTAAGAGATAGCATAACCACTTCTTCATTTCAGAAAACTATATATTGTTACTGTTACTGTCTGGTGAAGGAACTTTCTGATGTTGATAGAATCTGCTGTGCTTTGAGATAAATATGATAGAATGTATATACTTATCCAGCATCCTCAGTTATCGCACTTGTAAAACATGACCCAAAACACAATAAGGGTAAACTTGTAGTTATAGCTAATACTCTTAATACTCTCAATCCTTGACACACATCCCCATAATATAAACTAGCCTAACACTGCGTAACCTGCAGACTAAACATCCCCTTGACCCCCTACATAAAATAAACATAATATCAATTTTCAACACAGTAAAATGGGGGCTAGAAATGCTGTACCTCCTGTGAAGGGCTATAGTTATACACAGTGTATAGGTTGAAGGAGCAATACAACCATTAACAGTAATAATACAGTCACATGCAGAGCTGGGGTAAACAATGGATACAAAGACTATGACAAAATAAGGGTTAATGTTTACTATCAGTCCTTGTTAGTAGGGCATGACTCAACCGCATTTTGTGGTTGTATACTCACTAAACTTCACGTCTATTAAGTATTTTTGGGGCGCTTGGCTATTACTGACTCATATTGACACTTGAAAATCAACCCACCATGCCAAAAATGGACTTAGATTATGTATAAATTAGATTAGGTTAGTTTTAGGGTTAAAATAAGACACTGGTCCACCAACACTGGACTGTATGTGCATATAAGTAATTTGTGAAATTGAGGGAGATTTTCTATAGAAAAAGGCAAGGCCATAATGATGTACTTCAACATGTACGACTCGCCAGTATGCAAAAGGTTGCCTTCTCTACAGCCACGCCCATGGCACAATAACTTTTTTGTACCATGGCCACGCCTTACTATGCAGCCAAACCACGTCACTCTACAGCTACAACACCTCACTCTACAACCACAACACGTCACTCTGAAGCCACAACACCTCACTCTACAGCCACAACACCTCACAAAACACGGCGTTGAGTGACACGAGAATCAGGTATGTACATCCTCTTTAAATACACCATAAAATAAGTCCTAAATGCACATTCTGCCCCATTCACTCACTGATTAATCCAAATAGAGGCACACAACTCAATACTGGTTATAATCCATCATTAAGTGTATTACATTAAGGTTAGAAGAAAAAACCGGGGCCTGATCACACACGGCAAGTTAAAAGCACAAATAACACATGAACTACGAGGTAAAACCTTGGTCCATTTGTCCTGTGTAACATCAGTGGAACCTTGTGCATGCATGTTGATTAGTAATGAGATCTGTAAGCAGGAGAGATGGTAAGGAGTGTTAATGGGCACGCCTACCTCCATGTTGTCACCTGGCTGGCGTCCTCCTCACTGAACGGTCTGAACCCTTCACTGAGCTGCAGAGCAGACGACGCGGCGCGGGATGACTGGCGGGTGGCGAAGGAAGAGCCCAGACTGCACGACGCAACCCTATAAAAAAGATAAAGAAATTCTGATGGGAAGAATGTTGAAGAAATAGAGAGCATCAAGAACACCTTATATAAATTCTGGAAGGCAAAAGAAAGTAAAAGAAACACTGGCAACAAAATAAAGGATGCATACAGTGCTGCTGCAAAAAAGCAAGCAAACCTGTGGCCAATCTGGGGAAGGGTGAAAGTTTAATCTAATGTCTCTCTCTCTTCAACGCTGTGCTTTCTCTTCAAAGAGTTATCAGAGACCATAAATACGATAAGTTTTAGATTCTCATGGGTGTGTTTCACGGTCATACGGTAACATGCACACTGAATTATCGTCATTAATAAACAAGCTAGAATAAAAAAGAAAATCTTGAAAACATCAATAATTTGGGTTACAGCCTGAGAATAGGTGAAACGCTCAAATGGTGAATACGAGATTAGGGAATAAGGACCTCTCCCACTTTCTCTCATATAGACTGGTAGATAATATAATTATCGTCTCCTACACAAATTAAACATCCTTTCCTTGTGTATACTGGTCGCGGCCAGTGTGTGTAAAAGGATGGAGAATGTTCACATAAGAAAGTTGTCTTATTTTCTTAGGTTTTATATCAATAGGTAAAAAAAAAAAAGCCAATTTGTAGTTTCACCCAACTATGGAATCTCTCATGTGGCTTATGGTTCCTTTATATTTTCTGGTGAGAGATGTAATGAACTGATTGATGAAATAAGTAATTTCTGTCACATATCAATATTTTTTTTCGAGTTATGGCTTAAATAAAGTATATAGGTACCTCGATTTCTCACTCCCAACAATATTAAGGCACTGGATTTTTGTGTGGGGAACATTAAATCGAGTAATATACATTTCAAAAGAGGTCGGAAATCAACAAAATCACATGAAAAATCTATGAAAATACTTAATTGATGCATGGTATAGGAGCGCGGAGCGCGGCCTCTATAATGCTCATCACTAATTAAAACCCAACATTATATCCTTCTAGCCGCTAGGACTGGGCGGCCTAACTTAACCTGGCCTAGCCTTAGGATAGACTAAGTTTTGAAGTTGGGTTTTGTTTAGTATATATCCCTATGTGGCCCGTGGTGTAATGGATAAAAACAGGAAGCTCAGCGTTGGCAACGCTGTTCGGTGTCAGCTGGGCTGCAGCGTCAACCCGCCAACCCCGCGCTATCAAAATACTTTCAGAGCATTTTGGCGTGATTTTGTTGATTTCCGACGTTTCTTGCAACACATAATACTCGATTTAATGCTCCTCCACTCAGATGCCCCAATTTCCCATAGATCCCCCAAGATCGTTGGGATATTGGTGGGTAGGCAAGTTGGTTAAAAAGTCATTACTAAAAAAATATTAATTTGCCATAGAAATTACTTATACCATCAATCATTTCACTACACCTTTCATCAGAAAAACATAAGCCACATACCACATTCCATGGTTGGGTGAAACTGCAGACTGACCGATTTTTGTGCGAGTTAAATAACGGTTGGAAAAACTAGTCGCAACACAAGATCGAGCCCGCCACGTTAATCTTGTCCCAGTCGCTAGAAGCTTTGTTTACACTTTACATTGTGACGCCACGGAAAAAGGTTTCAAACTTTCAACATGTGGCCTGTAGAGGTAGAAAAGAAGATGTTGGAGTTAGTGAAGGAAAAAGAGCACCTCTGGAACCCAAAACATGAATCATACACCAAGAAACACTTACGCAAAACGACTTTCGATGAGATCGCTACCACTCTCAAAGAACAGTTTCCCCATCTGAAGGATGTTGTTGATGGAGGTGAGGATTGAACACTTACTATGTTTACTTTGTAAAATTTCACCTTGGCGCAGCTAAGATGGGCCTCCGGCATGGCCAGGCAGCTCCGCTTCTTTGGTGACATGTTTGTACGTTGAAAAATTGTTGCTGGTGCTGGGATAGCCTGGCGTTGGGGGTTCGTCAGGTACTGCGATGCCAACCATCTGCCCAGCTGACGCTTGGAGTCAGTAGAAACTCCTGTCAGTTCCCTGATAGCCTTTGGCACAGCTTTGAACAGACGTGTCCCATTCCGTGTATGGGTGATGCACAACAGTCGCTACTCTCTGGGTGGTAGCTTGTGTCCTAATGTAGCATAGTCGTCGTTTTCTCGGGTGGTGGCTCACTTGAAAGCTTACGTCAGGTACCAGTTTTTCTAAGGTCTTCCACACATAGATTATTAGGTGTCTCTCACGCGTTCTCTGCAGTGAGAACAGGCAAAGGTGGTGTAGCCGCTCCCCTTAATCCATGTGCTGGAGGCCGTATATTTTACTGGTAAAGGACGTCTTTAGAGCAACACTGCCCTAATATAGACGTCCCTCCAGCTCTCCTCGTTTCCCGGCTTCTTCGCAGCTCTTTCACTCAGCTGATTTGACGTCACATATATGAAGCCAGGCTATTGGTCAACAACTCACAAGCAAATACACTCCCTCCTATTCCCTTATTCGTTATCATATTTTCACTTCCCTAATTTGTTATCATTCTCAGTTCTATTTCCTTTATTCCCTTATTTGTTATCTTTCCCCTCTCCATTACCCATTTTCTATCTGCTGTTTTATTACCATTTCCTCCTATTCCCTTATTTGTTATCATATTTTATTTCCATTTCCTCTTATTCCCTTATTCATTATCATTTTCATTACCATTTCCTCCTGTTCCCTTATTTTTTATCCTCTTCCCTTTTTCATTGCCCATTTTTCCATCAGCATCAATTTTATTATCACTTCCTCTTATTCCTTTATTCATCATCATATTTTCATTCCCATTTCCTCATAATCCTCACTTTGTTATCCATTTTCTTTCTATCCTTTGTTTTAGTCTTATTTTTTCTGTACATTTTTCTATTTCCTGTTTTATTTCCATTTCTTCCATTTATTATCCATTTTTATTTCTATATCCTGTTTTGATCCCATTCCTTCCATTTATTATCTCTTCTCTCTTTTCCTTGTTGACCAATAGCATGGCTTCATATATGTGACATCAATTCAGCTTAGTGAGAGCTTTGAAGGGGGAGCTGGAAAACAAGAAGAGCTGGAGGGACATCTATATTAGGACATTGCCTGAAGAGCTTCTAAATTTACTATTTTCCCTGTCTTCTGTGGTGACTAGAGCTAGCAGCAGTACTCTAGTCTGGGGATGACCAGAACCTTCCACAGTGTCAGCATGCTGGTCCTCTCCCTGGTGTGAAAGGTCTTGGGAATCCACCCAGTCAGTGTCTTGGCTGTGTTGGTGATGTTAATAATGTGTTGCGAGATGGTTCCATTTGCACTTAAAACAATTCCCAGATCACGCACGTTGGAGTGATGGTCTGGTGTTGTCCCAGTAGCCGGTGTCTTCCATGCTGTTGTGTAGAAGGCCACACTTCATTAGTCCAAATTTTTCGCTGTTCATTATCGTGTCATTTTTATCAGCCCAGTCTAGTATGCCATTTAGGTTGTTTTGCAGCAGAGCCACATTCTCCTTTATTTTTATTTTCTTCTTTACCCTTGTGTCATCAGGAAAAGAGATAGCCTGGGAGTGCCAGAGTTCCTTGTCTTTGTCCCTAATCATGATCAAGAACAACAGAGGCCCCAGTACTGATCCCTGTGGAACTCCATTGACCACATCACTTGGATCTGAGAGGTGCCCCAGGACTGACAAGTTTTGTGTCCTGCCTGTCAAGAAATTATGGATCCACTTTCCAAGATTTCCTGTTATGCCAAGGCTTCCTAGTCTTAGTTTGTGGAGGAGGAGGCCATTATCAACTTTGTTGAAGGCCTTGGCAAATTCTAAATAGCTGACATCGACATTTGTGCCCTCGCCAATAGCATCTTGCAGAGCTTCCTGGTGTGCCAATAGCTGTGACAGGCAGGACTGGCCCTTTCTAAAACCATGTTGCCCATCATTAAAGGCATTTGTCTTTTCCAAGTGCTCCATTATGTGTTTTCTGACATCTTGTCCAAGAATTTTAATGATGTGAGAGTTAAGGACCACTGACTGGTAATTTTTTGCTAGCCCTTGTTGCCTCCTTTGTGTATGGGTGTCATTATCCCTTCCTTTAGTATTGGGGGAGTAATGCCCATTTGTTGAAGAATTGGGTCAGATATTTAGTCTCCAGTGTATTGTGAAACTTGTTTATGTTGTCCTCAAACTGTCACTGAATTGTGTTTGGAGATCTGTATACTACAGCTAGTACAAGATTTACTTCCTTGGTGAAAAGAGAGAAAATTTCACATGTTCCATTAGAGAAGCTTAGTAACTCTAATGCATTAATTGCTAGGTTGTTATTGATATAGGTATATGGCTACTCATCCATGACCCTGATTCGTTCAAAGCCCTCCCTAGAATCTCTCTCTCTCTCTCTCTCTCTCTCTCTCTCTCTTTTTCTTTTCTTTTGTTGTATGGTATTAATAAGTTGCTACCTATAGTCTTGATGCAGTTTGGGAATACTTGGCTTACCTACATTAATTATACAAAAGGAAAAAAAATTAGATGTAATATTTGATTAGCTAGAGAATGTTAACCTAACTTAACTTCGTCCAACTTCAAAATTCAATCATTACCTAACCTTATTTAGTTTTATTGGCATTGGAGTGTTTATCATTTTTCAGGGGTTTTCATTCCAGATTCAAGTGTTTCAACAGCAAGAACAAAAAAAAAAAAAAAAAAAAAGAAATCAGAGATATCATTATGCACAAAAGGAAATTTGATTATGAATGAACAAATACAGTAAATTATGGTGATAGCATCAATACACAGTGGACCCTCGGACTTGGAACACCTCAGATTTGGAACAATTCATACATGGAACAAAAATTTCAATAATTTTTACTCAGTGACGGAACAAATTTTTGGACGTGGAACAATCTGCCAAATCTGGTTAAGGATGGCAGCGTTGTTGGGAGGTAAACATCCATTCCCTCTTTGCTTTGATTCCCCATTATTGCCTTGCTCTTATTTCCAGTTGCGGTCAGGACATATGACCAGGTTTCCATTTGAACAGAGCCACTGAACCACATAGGATGGTTGAGTAATATTTCATACAAGTACACTGATCTGGAAACTAACAAAAATATTTCTTAACTACTGTAGTAGCAAGGTGTAACAGATGTCAAACAAAGAACAGAGAACTAACTGACTATACTAATGGTAGTGCTGCCACAACCCAGTGTCATGAAACCTGCCACCTAAAGATAAATAATATTGATTTTACATAGTTCAATTTGGGACCTTGGAATAGGTTAAAATTATTTACATTACTGGTGCAGTCTTGTGATGCTGGCCACTCATATATCTTCATTATCATTATTATTAGTATTATTATTATTATCGTTACAATGGCACTTTACAGTATTGTGATTATTTATGTATATACCTTGTGCCAGTGGTCTCAGCCTCTCTCTGAGTTGCTGGTAGAGTTTTATGCCACTAAACTCTCATACACTCCACCCTTGTTATTCTGTATCTGGCTGGATTAATACAGTGTTTGTAACTTAGACTTTAAACCTTCTGGAGTAATATGTTAGCCAGGTGCCCCTACCTGGAACAATTTCAAATGCAAACATCGCCCAGAAATAAACATCTATATTAGTACATATGTAATGCCAAGCCTCCCTTGCCCTCCCACACCATCATCTACGTGTGCCATGAAGCTCGTCACCAAAAGGTAAATAATATTGATTTTACATAGTTCAGTTCTTATTTACTCAAGTGAAAATGTATGGTCTTGGAACAGATTAAAATTATTTACATTGTATCATATGGAAAAAACGGTTTTGGCCTTGGAACAATTCAGACATGGAACAATCTTCTGGAACAAATTATGTTCCAAGTCCTAGGGTCCACTGTACATAGAAAATCATGCTGTCTTGGGAATAGTACTAATTGAGTGTTTATTTGATTAACCCTTACTCCTGAAAACTTTCTTATATGATGTCTCACATTGCAGATGACGTACGTGTCAAGTTTAGAAACATAAGAACATACTTCCTCCAACAAGAAAAAAAATTGCAGAATGCTTCAAGTGGAACTGGGTCACCCAAGAGCAAGTGGCATCTCTACAATAATGCCTCATTTTTAAGTGACACTGCGGCTGACACTGAAACCAAATTACCCTGGGAAATGGTAAGGAAAGCATGAATGACACTATATGGAGTCCTGTGGATCTTCCTGATCTTGAATTAATGCTGGCTGCAGAGGGGAGGAGGTAGAGTAAATGTTAGCTAAGGTGACTAACTCATCTGCTTCAAATTAGTTGTGGGCATCATAGCTAAATTTCGGTGTTGCAGTAAGTATCTGTGATAGTCAAGGATAGGCTGTGGTAATGAAAATATTGCTTGTTTTCTGTGGGATCAGTACATATTTCATGTTACATATTGCATCTACTTAATTCCTTTCCGGCAGATCTTTATATAGAGGTTTCAAAAACAGGACTTTTTGGCAGATCGTTTTTATATAGACTCTTGTTCTTATTTTTACAGCACTAAGTTGTAGTGTGGTCTATATATATAGATGATTCCTCACAAGTAACAAAGTTCATAAAATAAATCATCATTTAACGTCTCAAATACCCAAACACTGGTTAATATGGCGTCTCAAAACCGGTCACCACTTGTTGTTTGTTGATGGTGGATGTACAACACACATAATCTTATACTGGAATTTTTTTGCATTTTTCTTACACTTTTTCATTATTTGCCTACCATGTCAAGGAGAAAGAACTACCACACCAGCAATGTTGCCTAAAAATGAATAGGTACAAAACAAATATGTATTTGAAAAATACGAAGAAAAGTGGAAGTAAATTACATCCAGGTCACAAGTCCTGGATGTGAGTAACTAAAATATTCATACAAATATATTGACATATGTTACCACCAATCAAATACAAACAACACTTACATATAGATTCAGTTGTTTGTTCAGTTTTGCGGCAGAGTCTATATATGTATAGTATGTATAGATGTCACTTGTTTAGTTTTGTAGCGGAGTTTACATATAGATGTCAACCTGGAGTACCCAAATACTGAGAAACTATATATAGATGTATGGATGAAAATCGGTAGAGTCTATATAAAGACAATATTTTATATGGTAGTTCACTTATCTGTCCTGCTGCTGGGAAGGGGTTAATAGAATAAAAAGTTGCAAAAAAACAAAGGTGTGTCAATACACATTCAAATTTCCATTAATATAAGTAACTCAATATGTTGTTCAATAGTGCAAAGATTAGCATGAAGCAGACATTGTGTAGCCCACCAATGTGTATATCTTCCTTTCAGATGGAGCAAGGTATCAACGAGCTCAATTCATCAAAAGATACAACTCGCACGTCGACCAGGCAGAGTAAAAAAAGAAAATTAAAAGAGGAAGAGGAGGAGAAGGAGGAAGAAGAAGAAGAGGAAGAAAAGGAGGAGGAGGAGGAGGAGGAGGAGGAGGAAGAGGAGGTTCTGAAGAATGTGAACACTTATTTTAGAGCAAAGTTAGAAAGAAAAAGTAATAATAATCATGATTATGCAAAATCTGCTGGCAATCTTGTGACAGCTACTCTCAAACAGTTACCCTTTGTCGAGCAGTGTAAATTAATGAAAAAGGTCCAAGATGTACTTAGTGAAGTCTGCAGTGAACATCTTTCAACAGTACAATAAAGCCATGTTTTGTTATGACACTTTCCACTTCCCTCTGTGTCTTGGATATCATTTTGGTACAGTAATGAAGAAGGTCCAACCTTTAGTTACTGAAGCCAGTTATAAACACTCAGTAAAAATACCTCCATTGTTATTAGACTCCTTCTTGTATGATTTCTTTTTTCTTAGTAATATATAAAATAAGTAGGTAATAAGTATGAACAAGTAATGATATAAGATTTCATGTCTGATTGCCAAAAAAATGCATACAAGAAAAAAATGTCATGTTTTATTATCCTTAAACTTCTTAAAAGAAAAGAAGAATATCATGTCTTATTTTGCTAAAACTTCTTTCAATGAATTGAACAAATGGTTTGATAATAATTAATACTTTAAATCTTTCCTTTCACTTGGCAGGAAATTATCAGTTAAATCATTATAGTACTACAATTTTATAGAACTTCAATACACATTTGGCTTTTTCCACCAGTGCAATAAAGCCATGTTGCCTTGCCGTGATACTTCCCTTCAAGGTAAACACCCCCTTTCTCTTTTTTTCAGTGGTTTATTCTCTTTAAATAATGCAAAACAAAATATTTTCATAATTTAATCCTTATTCTACACTCATTGGTGAAATAAAAGAGTTCATTATTATTTAAGAAGTGTCCAGTGACAAAAATTTGTCTTACCAAGAATAGATGAATTAAAGATATAGCTTTCTGTTTGGTGTAGTGGCTGATTCTCATGTGGTCCATTGGCATCTTTAACAAGTATTTAATGACTGCCTGAAGGACATAGTTGAAGTGACAAAGGAGGGGAGAAAGACAAGGGATCGTCATAGTCAGAGTGGACTACCTCCACTATTGCCACCTGCCAATATATCATGGGCTTGCTATCTTTCTCTATTGCCGCTCCACCTCCTTACCCTCTTTCTCTGTCTCTCTATCCCTCTGTTTTCTATGTAAATTGATGTTTTTCCGAAATCACTTCCGAAATCCCTCTAACTTTTGTTCCACATCGTTGTTCAGGTAAAATTTAAGGTGTGTTCTCTATAGAAAGGTGTTTCTCTATTCTAAACATGACATTTTTAATAGGAAAGCGCTAGATTGCCAAGTGTGGTACCTCAGAGGCCGGCACCTTATGCAGTCTTGCTATAGAGTATTGGCCTGCTGCAAACTCACCATATAACCATCCTCACAGCCAATCTAAGGCAGCAATCTGCAATGCAAACAAGTGCTTCTGGAAAGAGAGAGAGAGAGAGCGTGATCAGACGAATGTTTTTTTTTTTTTTTTTTTTTTGCAGGGCATAAGGCCAGCCAAGGGCAACACAGTATTAAGAAAAGGCCCACTTGAGTGCTGGTTCTCTAAAAGATAAGTAATGAGTTAGCCAAAATTGGGGAGTAAATGTCTTGATACCTCCCTCTTAAAAGAAGTTAAGTCATTGGAAGACAGAAATGCAGGGACAGGAAGAGGGTTCCAGAGTTTACCAATGAAAAGTAGGAATGATTAAGAGTACTGGTTAACTCTTGCATTAGGGAGTTGGACAGAATAGGGGTGCGAGGAGGAATTCCACAGATTGAAAATTAGACAAGTACATTGATGAAACACTGCTCATTATGCCATTTACAAAAATAAAATCTAGTCCACTGCATATGAAATTACTCTCAGTCAAAAGAAAAAAGAAATGAAATTGTAGACCTCCAAAACAGGTAAATGAAGACAAAAAAGCAAGTGATTTGAGAGTCATCTATACATTTGCCAGTCACAGCACTCTCTCTCTCTCTCTGTATGGCAATGTCATTATCCTTGCTTGCCCAAACAACATTCAAACAAATGCATAACTAGCATTTCACTTCAGCAGGCCACAGGTCCAACCAGTCTAGGACCACAAAGCACCATGAGTGTCACTTCGGTGACCCCAACAGGCAAGCAGTCGCCACTTTCCACCTAATTACAAGTTTTCTAAATCATGGATGAACAAAATAAGATACAATGGTATTTGGCATGCCTTTTTTGGCTTGTTTACCATGTCATGTGTGTATTTGTCTGCACAGCCACTCAAGAACTATGAATTTGTGAAGGAAAAAAGTGAAAGCTGCCATAACGGTCTAAAAAAAAATTTGGTCAGGTTAGATAAGTCCAGTCCATTATTGAGTGAAATCCAGTATTGTGTGGCACCAATGTATCTGCCATGTCTGTTATGCCTCGTGGCTCCTGTTGGAGTGCCTCCTGTGCAAGATGCTTTCTCATTGACCCCTTTATGTGGCAATATGTACAGTCTGGGATATCAATATGCACAAAAGTAAATTTGATTATCAGTGAATAATTACAATAAATTATGGTGATAACATCAATGTACTTAGAAAATCATGTTCTCTTGGGGATAGTGCCATTTGTATATTTATCAAATAACCCTTACTCCTGAAGACTTTCTTATATGATGTCTCATATTGCAGATGATGTACGTGTCAAGTTTAAAAACATAAAAAATTACTTCCTCCAACAACAAAAAAAATACCAGAAGACTCCAAGAGGACCTTTTTCACCCAAGAGCAAGTGGCATCTCTACGACATTGCCTCGTTTTTAAGTGACTCTGCGCCTGACACTGAAACCAAATTATCCTGGGAAATGGTAAGAAAAGCATAAATGACACTATATGGAGTCCTGTGGATCTCCCTGACTTTGAATTAACGCTGGCTGCAGAAGGGAGGAGGTAGAGTAAATGTTAGCTGAGGTGACTAACTCATCTACCTCAAATTAGTTGTGGGCATCATAGCTAAATTTTGGTGTTACAGTATCTGTGATAGTTAAGGATAGGTTGTTTCTTCTGTGGTAATGAAAATATTGCTTGCTTTCTGTGGGGTCACTACATATTTCATGTTACATATTGTATCAACTAAATGAAATATTTGATTAAAGTTACAGAAAGACAAAGGTGTGTCAATACACATTCAAATTTCCATTAATATAAATAACTCAGTATGATTCAATAGTGCAGTGGTTAGCATTGTGTAACCCACAAATGTGTATATCTTCCTTCCCAGATGGAGCAATGCACCAACGAGCTCAATTCATCAAAACACACCACAGACCCGTCGACCAGGCAAAGTAAAAAAAAAAAATTAGAAGAAAAGGAGGAGGAGGTTCTGAAGAATGTGAACAGTTATTTTAAAGCAAAGTTAGAAAGAAAAAGTAATAATAATTATGATTATGCAGAATCTGCTGGCAATCTTGTGACAGTTACTCTCAAACAGTTACCCTTTGTCGAGCAGTGTAAATTAATGAAAAAAGTCCAAGATGTACTTAGTGAAGTCTGCAGTGAACATCTTTCATCAGTACAATAAAGCCATGTTTTGTTATGACACTTTCCACTTCCCTCTGTGTCTTGGATATCATTTTGGTACAGTAATGAAGAAGGTCCAACCTTTAGTTACTGAAGCCAGTTATAAACACTCAGTAAAAATACCTCCATTGTTAATAGACTCCTTCTTGTATAATTTCTTTTTTCTTAGTAATATATAAGATAAGTAGGTAGTAAGTATGAATAAGTAATAATATAAGATTTCATGTCTGATTACCAAAAAAATTGCATACCTAAAAAATTCATGTTTTATCTTCCCCAAACTTCTTAAAAAGAAAAAAAGTAAAGAAGAATATCATGTTTTATTTTGCTAAAACTTTCTTTAATGAATTGAACAAATGGTTTGATAATAAGTAATGCTTTAAATCTTTCCTTTCATTTGGCTGGAAATTATTAGTTAAACTACTCAACTACTCTAAGTATAAAAATATGTCCATTATTATCACAGTTCTTGTTTAACTTCTTTTTTGTTAGTAATATATAAGATCTAAAAGATTTCATGTCTGATCACCAAAAGAAAAAAAAAAGTACATAAAAAAACAATAACAGATTTTCATATTTTATTGTCTTCAAATTTGTTTCAAGAAAAGAAAAAGAGAGAAAAAAAAAAGAAGTTTTATTTTCCTTAAACTTCTTTCTAGGTATTGAGTAAATCTTTTGATAAGTAATACTTTAAATATATCCTTTCAATAGGCAATTGAATCATTATAGCACTACAATTTCCTAGAACTTCAATACACATTATTCCATCAGTGCATGTAATAACGCCATGTCGTCTTGCCATGACACTTTTCCCTCCATGTTAAAGTAATCCTTAAATGTATCTTGGACACTTTTAGCAGTTTCCATTAGTCCTCTGGGCACTGCTTGCAATCCTTCCAAAGCATTGTGAGGATAATAATGCCACTGACCTCGTTGCAGCCTACAGTTATTCACATCTTCTCTGTCTAACAGATCACTCGGGGAATAAGTGTCTTCTGAGTCATGTCTGAGGAAATTGTGCAGAGCTGCAGTTGCAAGTACTATGTCCTTTACATTTTGTGGAGATGTGTTGATGGGCTTATTAAAAATTTGAAATCTAGCAGCTAGTATGCCAAATGCATTTTCTGATACCCTCTTTGCCCTGGACAAACGGTAATTGAAAATTATTTGTTCATGTGTTAGATCATACCCTTCATAAGGTTTCATTAGGTATGACTTTGAAGGAAAAGCATCATCACCTAAAATTACATATGGGCTCTGCCTATCAGTGAAGGGGATATTCTCTGGTTGAGGTATCCTAATGTCATTGTTTTCAAGTTCTTTTTTCAAGCTACAATGATCCCAAACTCCACCATCACTTTCCTTACCACAAGCACCAACATGAACATACATAAAATTGTAGTTGGCATCAACAAGTGCCATCATCATGGTACTAAAATGGCCTTTGTAGTCATAGTATTCTGAATCTGAGTTTTGAGATCTCGCAATTAGTACACATTTTCCACCAAGTGCTCCAATACACATCGGATAGTTCCACTCTGTGAAGAAGTCACTAGCAATTTGTCGCCACTCGTCTTCACTGCTGGGGAGCTTGACATATTTAGCTCCCAAGACATAGTGTATGGCATGGCACACTTCTGGGATGATCTTTGAAATCAACGAGCGACTGAGCCTGAACTGGCGGGCCAAGGATGACTGTGTTTCTCCTGAAATTAGAGATTTCTGGGATGAGCAAAGGTCTGAGCTGTGAAAAATAGAATAATGATAATGTTAGTCCTAAATAAATAATCTCTTTGGAGCATGAGTTAACTCCTTTACATAAAAGAATAAAGCTAACCCAGCTACACCACCCACTGATACCATAACCTAACATAGCCAAGGGATACTGTTCTGGACACCCTTTGGGTTACCAATTAAATGTAACTACTAAAAAATATAACCAGCTACCATCACTCTAGATTAATAAATGTAACATTTTTAGATCCACTAATACTAAATTCCTTGACATAATTTAAGATGAATCTATGAATTCTAAACTTCACATTGAAAATCTCACCTTAAGAATATCCAGACACATTGGCTACTTCATCAAATTAAAGATCAAATGCTCTCACATGTACTGAAGTATATATGTTATTCTCATATCCATCCACTATATACTTACTGCAATCCAATACAGTGCACTATATATCCTACTTATCTGATACCACTACCTAAAGCTTCAACTAAAAAAATGGCTAGAATAATCACAAATAGCTCTTACTTTAAACATACGCATCTCCTTTTTCAAGAAACAAATTCTAAGATGAGAAAACAACAAAAGTATCTACTTCCACTTTTATAATAACAAAGAAGAAATCCATGCAGCCACTGACCAATAAAGATAATACATAATAAATCTAGTCAATCAGAGCAGTTTGTGGAAAGAAGCGACTCTATCTGCAACAGTCTATGGAAGACGCTTGAAATGCCAGGGTAAGGTTAGGCAAATTCATTGGTTAATCAGTTTAATTATTAGATAAAGTTAATTTTGTTATGAGAAAGACGTATCAGTGATGCGTGTTGCCTCAACTAGGTTAGGTTAGACTAGTATTGTTTAAAAAGATAAGGTAAAATAAGCTGGCGTAGCCAGTGGTAAGCAGCTGTGGCGGCAATCTGTAAGGGAAGGAGGGGGGATAGAAAAAAGTACTGATATGTGAGGGAAATGAAGTGCAGATTCATTCAAAACCTACCAGAAAAATAGTTTCATCAGGAAATGAGCTGTTGGTGTAACTCTATGAATTTACCATATATTCATTAATGTACAACACACCTAGGCCTACTCTCAAGATGGTTTTATCAATAATGGATATCCAAATTTAAATGCATATACTTTTCTTCTTAGGTATTAGTATTTCTACTTTATTTCATCCTTTATCTATTCTTTTTTTCACTTTTAGTTTATTTATTTGTAGTATCATTCTCAATATCAGTTTTGCCTGAACAGCTACAGCTTATAAAAAGGCTAGTTACAAATCATCAACCTTGCAATATTCTAAAGCATAATATACTGTAATAGCTAAATGGCTATGAATATAAACCTAACCTAACAAGCACACTCCGAGCACGAATGGATACCTCATTAAACCAAAACTTTAAAATTCGTTAGTTGGGGCTTAATAACTAACGATCGCTATTCCCCACCTGTTGTTAGATAACGCAGCGTAAGTGTTAGGCGTTCATCAGCTGTCACTGCATCCTTCATATGGGTATCTTCCTTCTTGATATGGGGAGTCATAAGCTGCAGCAGATCATGGTACTGCTCCCTGTTGAGGTGTATACACTGTCTCATGCTGTCAGTGTCTTTCAACCTCGGCTCAGGTAAAATAGTAGACTTGACAGTCTTTTTTTCTTTTTTATTTGGCGAGGGACGTATGCATCGATCTTTTCTTTTCCGTCGAAACTTCCGGTAGGCCAAAAGAAATGTAGTTACCGCTACAGCATCGTCACTGGAGGAAGACTCTGACATCGTGACTCGTGGGTAACTGCCTGCAGCCTGGCTCTGTTTGTTTACATTCTCTTCCCGCCAAGCGGCAATCACTGCTGGCAACCATCCGGTCCAGCCGATACTTCCCAGTCGCTTGGTGTAAACGTGTTCCGGCTAGTATAAGGCTCTGTTGATATTTCTAGGCTCTAGCGGCTAGCATTTTCATCCGCAAATTGATACGCGTGAATCAGCCTTATGTGTGTTAGTGTAATTCATTGCGATCGTCTGCTGCCGTCAACTCAATAAAGTCGCCACACTTACTTTTTTGCTATTTTCTTGTTTTTGTTGAGTTGTTCAAGATATCAAAACACATTCATTACAAAATATAATCTTTCAACTAAACTATGGTGTTCAAAGCGTATACTATGCAAAATACATATAACAAAAACTCGCCACACTCGTCACTTGTTCTGGCTATTATATACTTTACATGAAATGTTGCCAGAATTATTTTTTACATGTAGACATAGTAAAACATTAATTTGAATGGCTTTTGACTCAGATTTATTATGATTTGCATCTTGAGTTTCAAGTATATTGATGAAAATGCATAAAAAAAGCATAAATAACAAAATAGCTAAATTCTATTCATATAAAAGAATGCATGCCAATTCCATACACAAAAAAAAAAAAAAAAATAACATTAACAATATTAAGTCGCCATCAAGATCTAGTACATACTGCTACATACAGACTAAAATCGACCACACGTCTATCTTCGGCAAGTCCTCAGGCGTAGTACTACCTGCCTCTCAGCTGGTGAGGCTGGTGGATTCATAGCGGTATGGCATGACATAAACTGAAGGCAGGTGAAGGAGTTGGCCAAGCGATCGCGCGAGAGAAAAATTACATTGTATTTATTAATGTCTGGAGACTTCGTCAGAATAGTAATCGTGAATTATTTTGTGAGAATACAAAGTAAAAAAGATTGAATGATATTATGCAAGCGTTGGAATTCACTAATTACGAATAACTTTAGAAACATAAACATTTACGTTATTTTTCGGCGACTTTTTAGAGTGACGAATAATGAGTTAACGGTAGCCATGCTTAATTGCCCATTATGCAGCTAGCTACCTATCTTTCGGGACGCATATTTACCAAGTCTGGAAGGGTTCGTCCAAGGCCGCCTGGAGAACCATATATATATATATATATATATATATATATATATATATATATATATATATATATATATATATATATATATATATATATATATATATATATACACACACACACACACACACACACACACACATATATATATATATATATATATATATATATATATATATATATATATATATATATATATATATATATATATATATATATATATTATTCATTTATTTATTGCGGTGGATTTATTTAAATGAAGTGGTTTAAGCCATGTTTTTTTTTTTTTTTGCTTTTTTCATAAAAAACTGTTTTTTTTAGATATCAGTTATACTTTTAACCTTGAATCTCTTCATGGAGTTTCTTGTCTCTCTCTCTCTCTCTCTCTCTCTCTCTCTCTATCGAAAGTCTTTGTTTCTTTGATTGAATTAGCCTTAGAATTATACACTTCTATGGAGACAACTCTCTCTCTCTCTCTCTCTCTCTCTCTCTCTCTCTCTCTCTCTCTCTCTCTCTCTCTCTCTCTCTCTGGCACTCCACCACACACACACACACACACACACACACACACACACACACACACACACACACACAAACAAATGTCACATATCCTCTACTCCCAACAAGTTTAGGTTAGGTTATGGTATGGTATGGTAAGGTTAGGTTAGATTTGGTTAGGTTGGGTTAAGTTAGGTTAGGTTGGCTAAAGCTAGGCTATGTTGGGTTAGGAAAGCATGGGCTTATGGGGTCAGTATAAATTTCACTAAATGGCTTACAGTGTTACATGAGTTAGGGATTTTCCCTGGTTTGACAAGGATTTTTTTTCTTACATGGCATAAAATTTTCATTCATTGTGTTATTATTGCAGAATGAGATTTTCTGATGCATATGGGTGTGTTTTGAGTAATTCTGATTCCTGGGTATTTGGTGATTTTGATAATTTACTCCTTTGAAAATTACTAGTTTCTGTCATCCCCACACAAAACACATTCTCACAGCTCCCCAAGCTTCTTGGAAGTAGAAAGAAGATGTATTACATGCATGTAAAGGGTTTTGTGAAGTCTTTGGAGAAAATTGACCATAATAAAGGCACTCAGTATACAGAGAAACAATGTACAGTAATACTCCGCTTAACGAACGTTCGTTTAACGAATTTCCAGTTTAACGTATTTTCGCTCTACGAACAGCTTTGACATCCCCTATCCTGTTCGTTAAGCGGAGTATTACTGTACAATGAAAAAAACTCAAAATCACCCACCTGATGCTAAAAACCGAAGTGTCAGAGTAAGACGCTCAGCAGCAGTCACAGCCCGGCGCATATTGGTGTCTTGCTTTTGTATGAGAGGAGTGACCATAGCTTTCTCTTCTTCTCACTTCTTTGTTTCTTTTTCAAGAGCAGTAAAGCAGCCACGGAAGCAAGTTCGTCTTCCATTATGAACAACACGCGGGAGTCTTGAGCTTGAGCTTGAGCTTGAGTTGGGAGTCACCCAGCACTTGCTGTCGGTGTAACCTTTGGATCGGCGTTCTCCCATACACACCTGGAAATGGAAGAGCGGGGCAGGAAGTCTGAAGCATTAAAGCTTTCCCTCCCTCCCCCCTCCCTCATCATTCATCACATTCACACCTGTTCCCCATCCCCATCCCTGTCCCTGAGGGGTCCCTGCCTTTCAATCATTCTCATACGTTCCCTCCAGGCACTCTCTAAGAAATCTTTCACACCCTCAATCACCCGACCATTTACCTGTCTCTCAACACACAGCCCCAGCAGGTACTCCATCCATTCCCTAGCATTCCTCTCTCTCATCTCACTACATGCTTCTACTCCTATCTCTTCTGTCACTACACCTAACATCCTGTCTCTTGCACACCCATACCCCTCACACTCCAGCATCAAATGTTCTACTGTCTCATCCACACCCTCTCGCATACCTCACACACCTTGCTTCCTCCATTCTTCCACCTATACACCCTGCTGTTCACCTCCAGGGACTTGGTCCTGGCTCTGAACAGCAGTTCCCCAGCTCCCATCATAAAAACTTTCACACCTAGGCCGGTCCTTTCTCCGATACCATTCTAGCGTTGTCTTCTCACTCATCCCCCTCCTCCACTCTGCTTTTCCTTTCTCTTCCACACGTCTATTGATTTCTCTCTTACTCGCATCTACACTTCCATGTCCTATGGCTCGTCTAACAAGCATTCCTATTTCACCCACCCTAATTTCTATATTAAACGACTCCTGTGCCCACTGTCCATACACGTTCCATTCGTACACCTTTTTTGCCCATTTACTCCCATCCATCCTCTGCAGTCTAACCTTATACCTCAACATTGCCTTAGCTAACCTTTCCTTAAATGTACTGGTACCAATGTTTTGGTACCAGTTTTTGGTACCGGCTTCAAGAAGTACCGGTGTCAAAATTCCCGAGATAAACGCCCGTGTGACCTGGCCTTTAATAAGTATGATTTTTCCGTCACTTCCTCGCTCTCTGGCGACGTCATGGTGACGTCATAGTCAGCTCGCGCTATGATTGGCTCTAATTTCGTCCCGGGACGAACCCTTCCAGACTTGGTAAATATGCTTCAGGGACAGCGAGGCCACAACCTCTCGAATTACATCCCGTACCTACAGTACTTGCTGGGTAGCTAGGTGAACAGCCATACACATAAGAGGCTCGAGGGAACCCCACAATGGTTAGCACGCCAGTCCAAAAAACAACCAAGGTAAAAAAAAAAAAAAAAAAAAAAGAAGACACACTAGTGTGCTATAAGCCCAAATATATATATATATATATATATATATATATATATATATATATATATATATATATATATATATATATATATATATATATATATCATCACCTGTAAAGATCCCTGCATGGTCGCCACTGGGCACATATTGAGCCACAACACGATTAACGTAATTATGTACCATAGCCTAGATAATCC
>NC_059298.1:29481087-29526087 GCF_017591435.1 Portunus trituberculatus | reverse complement strand
TCTTTTAGATAAGGTAGGATCTAAAGCTTTTCATCTCATCCACTACTCACCTCTAACCGAATGCCTGAAGCCTCTATCTCACCGGCGCAATACGTATTGCATCTCTTGCTATCTTCTACAACTATTTTCCTGTCAACTACTCTTGTGATCTTACTAACTGCATGCATCTCCTTCTCTCGCAGCCTTGCTATACACAAGACTTAAAGAATTTTGATATGTTGTGTCAAACATAAGTAGAAGAGCGATAGATATTTACAAAAAAAGAGGGAAAATGTATTTTTTATATATGTAATAAAAAATGAATTCACTTCAGGAAAATACGATGAAAAAAATATTAAAAACAAATGGGACCAGATAACAGTTTACAGTGGTGCAGACACATCCGTAATGTTGTTATCCAGCCAATACAGACGTCCGCTTGGACTTGAATATATTAATCTGAGTACCATTTCGTTGGCAGGTATGTGGGGAGGATCGAGAGAGCGAGGCGCAGCTAACTTGACCTCGATGCTGCACGCCATGACGCGCTGGCCGCCGCGTGATATCTGGGACTACGACCAGATGCTCCTCAAGAGAGTCGTCTGGCCCGAGGTCCTGGATAGCGCTGTAAGTTGTTGGCATTTAGTAGCCTACCTCACTCCCTGGGAAAGAACACTACTCACACCTGATGATTCTTCTTCTTCTTCTTCTTCTTCTTCTTCTTCTTCTTCTTCTTCTTCTTCTTCTTCTTCTTCTTCTTCTTCTTCTTCTTCTTCTTCTTCTTCTTCTTCTTCTTCTTCTTCTTCTTCTTCCTCTCTATCTGTTAGCGTTTCTCGTTTTCATTTGGGTTCGCATCTCTTCACTAATCGTTTCCACTGGTACTTGTCCCTCACTTGCTCCTTCCCCAGCTGTCTCTGAGATCTTGCTTCAGTCAGTCCTTCCACCGTAGCTCTGGTCTCCCTCAGCTATGTCTGCCCTGCACATCCATCTCCATCATTCTCACTCCCACGTAATCTTCATCTCTCCTCTTCACATGCACGAACCACTGTAATATCCTCTCCTGCGCTTTCGTCGACGCTTCCACCACCTTCACTGTATCCCTGTCCATTTCGTATCCTGTCCGCCCTCGTCATCCCACACATCCCCATCAGCATCCTCATTTTCACGACATCCAGCTTCGTTTCTTGTATACCTTAATTCTTTCAACAGCCATGTTTCTGTTCCGTACAGCAACGCTGGCGCCACTGTCTTGCACTTGATCTTTCACTGTAACACTGATTTTCTTGTCATATAGCACTCTTGACGTTCTCTTCCAGTTGTTCTGCGCTGCCTGGATCTTATGGTCAATCTCTCTCTCTCTATGCCTCCATCCTTCGCTACATAGGAGCCAAGATATCTGAAGGCGTCCATGCACTTTCAGCAGTTTGTGGTCCTGCATGAACAGGTCGCCTCCCTGTGCTACATTGCAGTCCAGGTACTCTGTTTTCTGTTTGCTCACCTTCAGTCCGTAATCCTCCAGCAAACCCTCTATAGCTCCAGCCTCTCTTGCAGTTCTTTACGACGATATCGTCTGCAAAAAGCATGTTCCATGGTGCCTCCTTTGTTACCTCCGCCAAACAAATAGGGGCTATATAGGTAAGAACTGATCCCTGATGAAGTCCGACTCTCACTGGAAAAGGCTCTGTAGTGCTGACTGTACTTTTCACTCTTGTCACAGCTTCCCTGTGTATGTCCTGAACCACCTTGACATGTTTCTCCTTCACTCCCTTCGACCTTATACTCCGCCACACCTTGCTTCTCGGGAGCCGACAATAGACCTTTTTCATAGTCAACAAACATAATTTATAGTCCTCTTTGCTTATCTCTATAATACTCCACCACCTGCTTCAGTGCGAACAATGCTTGATAATCTAAAAAAAAGTCACCAAATGAATTAGCTTTTTCTACAATATTTTGTGCGCTTCGAGGTAAAAATGTACCGGTGCTTAACTGGTAATAAATTCTAAATAAATATAAGTAAATAAAATTTGTTTTAAACATTATAATAGGAATAAATGAATAGATAAACAAACATTGATAACATCGCATCACCATTTTTTTTCTTGGTCTGCGGACGTCTTAAGCAATACAGTTCATTTAATGCATATTTTAATTTCCATTTGAGTTATTGACATTCAGTGGTCCGTAGAACATTACTACTTGGACGACCATAGGTGCATAATTCTTGTACGTGTGAGATACTAATCTGTATTCCTAATTTCCCTCTACTTGTTCTCTCTGCAGCTTGTCCACGATAGCTATTTCTGCGCCAACCCACACTTCCAGTCCCGCCACCGCGCCGTGCCCTTCCCCACGCGCAGGGACGGCCGCCTCTTCGTTGGGTGGGGACGCACTAGAGCCGATGAGCGGAAGACTATTATTAACTGTCCTGTGCAGTGTAGGCCCAGGAACCACCTAGACTGGCTACAATGCTAGAGAGAGAGAGAGAGAGAGAGAGAGAGAGAGAGAGAGAGATAATATACATCACATGGAAGAGAAAGATTCAAATTGTTTCTATCTAGCAATGTTGCTGTGTAACAAATATATTACATTTATCTATATATGTATATGTATATGTGGAGGTATTAAACTAATAACTGTTATTCATACGGATGCAAAAACATAAAAGAATAAAACAATGCAGCCTAAAAATCTGTAACTAATAAGAATCAATATTGAACTTTTTCAATTAAAAGAAGTTTCTTAAGTTTATCCCGTAACTGTCAACCCTGGAAGTCCCAAAGAGTGAAAAGCTGGGGTCCAGGGGATGCAGTCCCTGGTCAGGGCCATGGCGACGCTCTGGTGGGGGGTGTTGCGGAGGAAGGCCCCCCTACACTCCCTCACGAAATAGATTTATGTATACCGATTGCTGGTTGGCTGTAATCAACCAATCAGGTGAAGGCTTACAAACTGAAGGAAAGCAAACGTTTTATAGTCCAGAAGATTCTGTTTTATAATTTCTCTCAGAAAATATCATGTTAAAAAGAATATTTGGGAAATCCTTGTAAAAATGCGTGAGTTTTTTTTTTTTTTAGAGGCAATGCATGTGAGATTGAGATGGAGGGAAAATGCGTGAGTCTCACGCTTGATGCATATGAGTTGACAAGTATGTTATCCTTATAAATAATAAGATTATAGAAGCGAGAGCGGGAGAACGTTTCACAGTTTGGCGTCTTTCTGTCACATCAGGTTAACTGTGATATTTGTTGTTGTAGGTAGGTCTACCTATTAGCGTGTAACTGAACAGTAATAGTAGTAAGGATTGTTTCAGTAGCTAGTTTACTTCGAAAACCATATTGGTTGTTAGAAAGGAGAGCGTTAGATTCTAAATTGTGAGAGAGCTGCCTTGCAGGTATAATTCTTCTACTAATTTAGGTGAAATGAGTTATATAGATACCAACCTACGGTTGTTCACATAATGAGGAATACCAGTGCTATTAAGAGGGACAAACAGTGTGCTTCCCATCACCAAGGACGTGTTGACACAAGTGAGGAACGGTATTAGATATTCAACGCGTCTTGGAGATATCGTATACCGCTAGCTATGCCGTGTGAGCCGACTGTTAGTTCTATCTAGGCCTTTAACAGTTAAAAAGAATCGGTATCATGTATCAATGCAAGATAACCATTAGCATTTAAATGAGAACCTTCGATCACAAATTATCGTCATTTACTAGTTCATCTTGTGAACGCCTACTTAATTCTCTGACACTTGAATAATGTTTATTAAATTCTTCAGCTTTATCACATTGGTTAGCAATACTGTAACAGTCATCTTTATTTTTCTTATTTGAAATAATTTTTCCATTGATCTTCGGGTCGAAGTTTCCCTTTGCACTCTTTGAGAAGGTTGTGGTAAGAGTTTTTCATAAATAATGATTTTACAATCTTTAGCAGTTTTGTGACGCTCTCGCATAATAAAGAATTATTCGGGTTCTATTTTTTTTATTCAAACCATCAGATAGTTAAACACTTGTTTTGTGGCTCTCTACTGCTGTATCTAGTGTCCTGTATGTCATTTATTTTAGTAAGTCAGAGAAGACACTTCCCTCCAAAGCAAAGCATTCTAACTATGGTCAGTTTAAGCACTGGCTGGAACAGTACAGAGTGTACTGTATTTCGCTCTACTGTTGTTAATTAAAGACGTGTGTGAACGAAACCACTGCTATAAGATTTATATATATTACTATTCTTTCCGTCATGTGACCTAGCTGATTCTGTCTGTCTCATGGTCAGTCCATGTGACATGATCTTCGTCCAACTACCACCAAATCACGTGTTAGTCTTTCAAGGATGCGACTTACTATAGCCTTATTTCCAATATTATAATTAATTCAAACTGAGTACAAGTTCATTCATTCATTATAACATACAGTTATTTTTTCAACTAGAAGAACATAATTGATAGTGCGAGAGACAGACGAGAGATTACATGAGCAAATAAGATATCTTTTCTTCTTAACAGAGGCGGCTGACCTTACCAACACACAGACACAACTAACACACGGAGAAGTGATTTTGTTTAGGTATTAGAATAAGGTTTCCATTACAACTAATTCACTATTTACTGTCTATACCTACCAGTACACCAGTTTTAGGAATTTGGAGAATGGTTCCTCAGCTCTTCCTCTTTACTGTTCTCAGCGTCCCACATGAAGGAGTCAGCATGTTTACTGTCCTTATAATGTGTTAAGCCTGATGTACTGTAAGTCTGACATGAAAGTTGTCCCACAGTACCTATTAATTGTACAAGCTATATGGAGAGAAGTGTGGTGTGCATTTTTAATCTCCTTACTCGCTACAAATGTGCATGTTTACACTCCTTGAATTAGCGTTAATTAAGCCTGTGTACTACCGCCACATGATGCATTGATGTGTATATATGCGTCTTTGAGTTTCCAGCCAAATAGGCATTATTATACAGTAGTTCCTGCACACACAGCACGCTCGACTCACAATCGAGAGGGCCTGGGTTCGAGTTCCAGGAAGCGGCGAGGCATATGGGCAAGCCTCTTAATGTGTAGCCCCTGTTCACCTAGCAGCAAGTAGGTACGGGATGTAACTCGAGGAGTTGTGGCTTTGCTTTCCCGGTGTGTGGAGTGTGTTGTGGTCTCACAGTCCTACCCGAAGATCGGTCTATGAGCTCTGAGCTCGCTCCGTAATGGGGAAGACTGGCTGAGTGACCAGCAGACGACCGTGGTGAACACACACACACACACACACACACACAAGAGAGAGAGAGAGAGAGAGATTAACTGATCTTCTCTAAAACATACGAAAAAGAAAAAAAAAAAAAAGATGCTAATAAATAATTATAACGCTATCAAACATAAATTGAACGAATCAACAACCATAATAAAAATGTTCTGACATAATACATACGAGATTTCAGGCAAATAAGTCACATGTAAACAAACAGGCGGTGCTCACATGGCCACCGTCTGCCCCAGGAACATTATTACTCTTGGCTCTCCTCAGTGACCCATGGATTCTATTGGGTGTCTGTGGTGATTACTGTGTTAGAAGTGACTCTGGTGTTGTACTGATGGTCTAGTGAGAAGATCAGCAAGCCTTCAGAATGGAGGGCATATACACTCAAACCACGCAGCTCCTTACACAGCCCGAGGAATACTTAAGGTGAGATACCGCCAGGTACACACACAGACAGAGGCAAGCAGGTAAGACTCGCACTCATATACGTAAGACACACACTTAGGTACGCAAGACACATATTTAGGTACGTTAGATACACACCTACAGGTAAGACTGAGGTACATAAGAAATACTGGTACGTAAGTATGAGCAATGCAGTTCTGTCACATTTATCAGAATTATTGCAGTTTTAACCAGTACACCACGCGTAACTATACACATTCTCGCGGTCTAGATTACACTTCTACGAGCATTTCTAACCCCATTTTACCCTATCGGAAAGTGGGGTTAGGTTAGATTAAAACCCCGCTTTCCCAAGAGGTCCCAAGCTTGTTAGATAAAGGGCAAAGAAATATAAGATAGGGTATATTGGTTGAAACTGCTAATTTACCCATTGATTTAATTTTATGTAAGTTTTATTGACTTTAAACTGCAAAAACTTAGAAAAAGATAAAAGTGGATTTATGTCCCAGAGTTATAGAAGTGTCTGATTGCCTTGTTTTCCCACTCTAGACCAAGCAAGAGGCTAGAGGAAGCATGGAAGGAGCAGACCCAAGCAATGTACAACTTTCTGAAGAAGGAGGAGGATCGACACGAGTTACCTGCCATCCCAGGTGCCCTCCCTCGCCTCCAGACTGATGGCCTTGATATTGAACAGGTTAGTGGTCTCTTTTGTACTGGTAAGTTGTAAATTGAAGGTCGTTCACAAGTATTGTTTTTTAATGCTGTTTTGACTAATGAAGTATGTTTTTAATCAGGTATTTTCTCTCTTTTTTTTTATGTAAGAAGGATTCTGCTTGAGGGAAAAAATGTTCCTTTAAAGCTGTCAAAGAGAGAAGACCAAAAGCATACTATTCAAAATCAAATGGAGAGGTATCTTTGAACCTTGAGAGAGAAAGAGTTTAAGTCTTAGGCTGAATGAAATACAAAGGCAGGCAGGGATTTCCAGAGTTCACCAGTAAAGAAATGAAAGATAAGACTACTGGTTAACTTGTACTTTAGGGAGGTGGACGGAGTAGGGATGATAGGAAATAGAAAGTGTTATGTAGCAGGAAGGAGCAAGGTAGATATGAGGCATGACATGAGTGCAGCTTGTAACACTTTTTCCTTGACAGGTGTGGCAGCTGGTGGAGCTCCAGAACAAGGCTTTGCTGGCTGCCCCTGAGGATCTTGATGGACTGGATCACACCAACCTGTGCTTCATGGTGGCCAGGCTCAGCAGTCTGGCCAAACATGACAAGCTTTCCCGTGCTAATGAACTGTTGACTGAAGATGAAGGTATTGGTGGTAGCCCTCAGGAAAGTGATGACATGGATGATGATGATGATGATGATAATGACATGAAAGAAGATGAGGAAGAGATGGACAATGCTAAGGAAGTGTCTGATGAAGATATGAGTGGAGATGATGAAGACCTGTTTGAAAAGCCGGACGATTTGAAAGACACGGGTTTAAATGACGTGTTTGGTGATGATAGTGATGACGAAGAGGACAACTTTGATGACTTTATAGCCAAAGAAGGAGTGGAATCTGATGATGATGATGAAGATGAGGTGGATAAAAAAAAGAAACAAGGAGGCGAAGCAAATATCGAGGACAGTGAAGCAAGACAAGAAAAGAAGAAGGAAGGCAAGAAATTTGGCAAGACTGAAATTGACACCACATTCTTCAGTCTTCGGGAGAGTGAGTGGGTGGCGGACCAGGATGCCATCGGGGAGAACTACAGCGGTGACGATGAGGACATCGACCTTATGGCAGACATATCAGACAGCAGTGAGGAGGAGGTGAGGCATAGCAGTGGGCCAGTGATAGTAATGGTGATGGTCAGAAGTATTGCCTTTATAATGACTCTCTCTCTATGGCGGTGAGATGTGGCAGTGGGCCGGTGATGGTAATGGTGACCGTCAGGAGTATTGCCTTTATATTCACTCTCTTTCTAGTGTTACACATTGGTCTGTTGTCTACTGCTATTCTTTTCTCCGTTCATTATCTTCATTTCATATTGTATCCTCTTTTTGGTGTTGGATGGCTTATGAGTCTCAGTGGTGATCATCCCTTTCATGTCTTCCTTCCTGTATCATCTGTTGGGCTTCCTTAGTCTTTCCTTTTCCTTATTTTCCAAGAATCAGAAGTAATTTTCATTCTTTCTTTTTCTATCATATGCTAACACACATTAGTTAAAGAATCATTTGGTTGGTGTGATCATTGTTACCACACTTTTGCCACATAATTTAGAGTCTTGAGGTGATTTTTTTTCTATTATTCTGTGATCATGTCTTGGGTTGCTAGTAATTATTAAGATTAGCTAAATGATACAGTTGCTAGCTACATAATTCTCATGGGTGAGGTTAGAACAGAGCAAAGAGAAAGTAAATATTTAATTTGCTTCACCAAACAAGCAGAAACTCACAAACCCATGCCAGTTCATCAATATGTTTCAGATAATTCAGTTTGTCTTCCTTGCAGGACGGCATTATGTATGATGCATTCTTTGACCAAGCCCCAGAAGGCACTGGCACCAGCAGAGGGTTAGGAAAGAAGCTGTCTGAGATGCTGGAAGATGAGGAGGAGGTGGGTTATGAAGAGAAGGCAGATCATGGAGCAGCAAAGGATCTATTGAAGGATGACACCGGTGATAATGAAGAGAGTGGCACACAACTCCTTGGCGGCCCAAAAAAGGAGGTAATTTCAATTGTCATTCAGCTCTGTCTTTATTTTATGTATTGATTCTGTTATCCCTGTAGTGTGCCTTGCTTATGTGTATGCCTTATTCCCTCATCAGATGGGTAGTTGCTTGTAATGTTTATGTAAATGAAGGGACTGATGAACCATGTAAAGCACAGTCCAATAATGCCGTGTGATTGTCAAGATGCTAAAAGCTTGTTCCTGTTGGCAGAGCAAGTCAACATTTGAGAAGGAGAGGGAGAAAGAACTGGAGTTGATGGAACAGTTGGAGGATGAAAACCTGAATGAGAAGCCTTGGTACCTGAAGGGAGAGGTGGGCAATGCTGACAGGCCCCAGAACTCAACCTTGGAAGAGCACTTGGAATATGACATCGCCGTCAGACAGAGTGAGTCGCCATGCAGAAGGGTGAAGGAATTAGGTGTCTGCTGCACCAGAGGAATGGCAAATTGACAGGGCTTCTTTTTATACATTTTTGTGGCAATGATTTGTCTCCTTTATGCATTAAGATGACCTGCAACCTTCACCATTCTCAGTGTGTGTGTACCATTGTGAATTTCAGCAGGTTGTCTAGGAGAAAAGATATCCGGCAAAACATACACACATTACTGTCACCTCATATTCTCTCCACACACATTACTGTCACCTCACTCTCTCCACACAAATTGCTGTCACCTCACTGTCTCCACACACATTATTGTCACCTCACACTCTCCACACATATTACTGTCACCTCACTCTCTCCACACACATTACTGTCACCTCACTCTCTCCACACACATTACTTTCACCTCACTCTCTCATCCCAAACTGATATTCATGTGCTGCTTCTTTTATATGACCATTTTTTCTATTTTTTTTTCAGTGATGTCACTTCAAAGGAAAGATAGAAGTATTCATATTTTTTCAATAACCAAGTAATTCAAGTCAGTCTCCCTGCCAGCTTCTGCATTTCCTTTCCTATGACCTGAATTCTTTCTAGGAGATCTCAAGACACTTCTCTAACTTTGGTTAATCTGTTTGACTTCTTCTTCAGGGACTGGCACCTCAGTGGGCCTTTTTATTCTATTTATTTAGTTTTTATAGTAAACTTTGTAGCCTTTGGTCAGCACCTATCTTACATAGAAGGAATAATTCATGACACTGCAGTTGAGGGTGATTTGAGCCTGACAGCCAACCCTTTAACAAAAATGCAAAACATCAATTCATGTTATTCAGTAGTCAAGTTATTCGTCATTGCTCTTCAACCTCACAACTCACAAGTTGCAACTGAGGTCCTAAGGGGAGTCTCACCTGACAGCCACTCCACCTTTGCAGAGCCCATCATCACCGAGGACACCACCAGCCATGTGGAGAAGATCATCATGGGCAGAATTCGCATCAAGGCATGGGATGATGTGGAGCGCAAGGTGCGTCCCACCGCCGACCCCTTCGAGTTCAAGAAGAAGCTCGTCCTTGAACAAGACAAGAGCAAGAAAAGCTTGGCAGAAATCTATGAGGAGGTGAGAAGTGGTCAGTGGTGGAGGGTGAATAGGTGATCTAACTTATAGACTTTTTTATTAGTGTTATGTGTAAGCCTTGCATTAATGTTGTCACCCTGTACATACCAAGCTTCTTGACTCCAGTTGTTGTCTTCATTTACTCCAGGACTCCAGTCATCACTTGTAATGGTCTGTGAACTGTTGCTGTCACACATACAACTGTCCTACACATGTTTGTATGTTTACCATTTCTCTCTCTTTATTTAATTTTAGCTTGATTGGTCTCTTTCACTCATTTCCATAAAAAAGAATCCTTTTCTACTAACTTGTATTAGTATTTTGTTTAGTCTCCAGGAATGATATATATATATATATATATATATATATATATATATATATATATATATATAGAGAGAGAGAGAGAGAGAGAGAGAGAGAGAGAGAGAGAGAGAGAGAGAGAGAGAGAGAGAGCACCAATATGAATTAATGACCAATCTCCATAAGAAATCTTAATTCCTGTTTTTTCTCAATGAGGGATGGATGAGGGACCATTTTCTGCATTTTTTTCCCACCATCCTTTCCCTCCCTGCCAGTCATTCTCCCAGTGCTTCAATCCTCTGTTGTTAGATGTAATGACTGTGCATGCCACCAGCCTTCTTACCCTCCCTTTCTCTCCACCCAGGAATACCTCAAGAAGCAGAAGGAGGAGGTTGAGGCAGAGGAGGAGGAACTAGAGGAGCATAAAGAGATCAAGGAGCGCATGGACAAGCTGTTCGTGAAGTTGGATGCCTTGTCAAACTACCACTACACACCCAGACAAGTATGTGTTCACACCTCACACTCACTGTTCACATCACCCATCCTTTCTACAGTTTCAAGTGTTCAGAAGGATTAGGATGGTTTTGATTGATGTTAATATGGTGGTGAATGAATGATCAGGCCTTGCTGTGGTAGTATGTGGCCAGTTTTGCTTTGGCCATGGACCTGGGGTTGCCAACAAGACTATTCCTTCCACCAGGGGTTAATGGAGCTAAGAGTTTGAATGTTGTGTGTATGAGTGTGTGGTGCTTTGTTTTGACTGCTCTGTTTAGGATTGCTGGCCTAAATAGGTATCATTAGTGGCAACTATGCCCTATTTTCTTGTGTTAAAATTCTTTCCAATACATGATAGTGTTCCTTATTGTACTCCTTGCTTCCCAGTATTCAATATTGAACAATATTTTCATGATATAATGAGACACCAAGCTGCTTTGTTTGCCAGGAGTCAAAACACTAATGTCACTTGTTACACTAAACTCAGCCTGGAGCCGACGTCAAGATTGTGAGTAACCTGCCAGCCATCACTGTGGAGGAGACAACCCCTGCCACTGCCAGCGATGCCACCCTGCTGGCGCCACAGGAGATATTAGGTAAGACTGGTATATCACCTTTTGTCCTCTTTTTTTCTCAATTTTTTTCCTTTTCCCTTTTTTTTTTTCTTTTTATATATACACTTGTATATATATATATATATATATATATATATATATATATATATATATATATATATATATATATATATATATATATATATATATATATATATATATATATATATATATATATATATATATATATATATATATATATATATATATATATATATATATATATATATATATATATATATATATATACACAGGTGTATACTGCAACCTCTCTTCCCCCACCCCACACACACACACACACATTTTCTCTATAAATATGCTACTACTCATAAAATTTCTCCAGGAACAGCTATTTCCTTTAATATGTTAGGTTAGTTTTGTATATTAGCTGAAGCTTTGAACATATACACTTTTCCTACGAATATCCCCCTCACAAGATTTTTCTCAAGAATACTTTCCCTTTTAGCATGATAAGTGAGGTTAGTAACTGGTCTGAAGTCATAAAGATAAAAAACTCACAAACCTGAAAAGTGTTACAGTTCTGCTGGCTGAGACACTGAACTATGCCCTCCCTGTCAGGGTTTGAAGATATCTCATGGCAAATTTGAGATGAGATGAATTTCTGGATATTTTGTCATGTGGCTAGTTGTGCCCTGCCTAAGCTTCTGGTGTGTAGTAGTGTTGTCCAAGAGACTCATCTGCTATTTGGGACTGATGGAGTTATGATTGTGTGTTGTGTGTGTGAGTGTGTGGTGCTTTGTCTTAGCCACTCCATGTGAGATTGCCAACTTGATGTTTTGAGAGACAAGTTGAATTTTTGGGTATGGGTGTGCATAATTTTTTTTGTGTGTGGATTAACTAAGAATTGTATCAGAGGTTTGCAAGTAAACTAAAGAAAATAATCATTGATGGAAATTGATAGATCTATGTGAAAAAGGCTAACAATTTAACCCCTTCAATACTGGGACACATTTCTACATTGAGATTTGTGTATGATTAGACTATTATATTGACATTAGGAAGGGTCTATGGAGGTCAGAAAATTAATAGCCACAGTCTTCACTATTTTAATCCCCCCACATAAGTTCCTGAAGCTGTATAAAATCACCAAATAGTAAGCAGAATGAATATAGAAATGCATCACAGTACTCAAAGGGTTAAGGAAGCAATGACAGGAAGTTGTAACAATGACTGCAATATGTGTGAACAGAGCCAACACGAGGGGAGATGGTGGGAGACACTGAGCGCACCACCACGGACCGCAAGCGTGACCGGCGAATCAAGAAGCATCACCAGAAGAAAAAGGCCAAGATGCAAGAGAAGAAGCTGCAGGAAAAGGTGCGGCAGGCAGGAGCCAAGGGCGGCACTGGAAAGCTAGACCGCAGCTCAACCATGAAGGTGATAGAGAAGGCAGTCAAGAGTGGACAAGTGAAGCTGGTAAGTGGTACCCTAAAGATTTCCTGTGTGGCTTTAGTTCTATATTGTGTGTACTCTTGTCATTGGAATTCTCTGAGGAAGTTAATGTTTTGGAATGGAATATCTGTGCAGTGGCATTAGCTACACTTGTTGGTTTTTCTTCCCGTAGTTGGAGGGCAGCCAAGACAAGGCAGTGAAGTCTTCACAGACTTTCTTCAAGCAACTTCAAGACACTCGCTCAAAAAAGCAGAAGAATGAAAACACGAAAAAGAGGAAAAAAGGTCAATTCTCAGCCTCCAAACTCATGATGTAGGGACTTGCAAGACAGTCTTTGCTGAGTAAATAAGAATTTTGTACAATATATATTGTTTATCAGTACCCAATAAAGGCTTTGTTGTAAAAACGGTTTTGCAAATGATACCACAAGTTACTAAGATTGTGACTGCTTACACTTACAGCAGCCTGGGAGAGAGAGAGAGAGAGAGAGAGAGAGAGAGAGAGAGGTAAATAAGAATACAAAATAAAACAGGAAGGGATCTGCATTGTTATGTCTGGGAGGAGCTGGCCAAGAGGAGGTTGAGAAGGAGCCGTTAGAGACACGACAAAATGGTAACAAACTACCGTACATGAGAGGACAATGTATCACTTGTAAAAACAAGAAAAAAGTGAAATCGATCATGCTTACACCGTAGAGTTTACCACACACCACTCGCACTACTGAAATATTAACCCCGACTCAAACCAGCGATGTCTCCACGTGTTCCCGACAATTTCAGGTCCCACAACACAGCTTGGACACCTTTTCGCCAATAAGATCCATGTCCCCGTGTTGCCACCAAGAGATGTCACTATAGGCTACACTAAACTAAAGTCACGGAAATGATGAAGTATGTCTTATTATTCTGTAGACTAGCCTGTGGGAGTTTATGTGCGTCATCTGGGGAGTAATAGGACGATTCGGGTGACTAAAACTAACTATCCCTCTTCACCAGGTGGAATGACGGGCTGGTGTGTGAACGATGTGCGAGAAACTGTAATGTGCTTTGTTTGGACAAGCCTGGGATTCACAAACGCTTCGCCCTCTCACTACGACTATTTACAAAGCACACATGAATTATCAGTCGGGTTCTCATGAGTGATTCTCCAGTTGATAATATTATAAAACTCGTGAAAGTGACTCAAGAACCATAAAAAAAAAGCTCCCTTAAAAACCCGAGTAACTTTAACTACAGACTCCTTTGAATGTAGTGGAGGTGTAGTGCAAAAAATAGTTTGTGGAGAGGTTGTGGCAGAAAGTCAAGTAATCTAGTCTGTATTTTGTTTTTTCTTCATAGTTAAATCCCCTGCCTCGCCTTTTTGTATATATGACAGTTTGTAGAATCAATCAGAGAACTCGTGAGTGGGAGTCATGACCAACTCTGCCTATTCTCCTGACCAGTGTTTTATGTTTTCTATATTGCTAAATCCTCTGATCCGCTATAGTAACCTTTCCAGTCTGCAGGATGTAATTGATCAGAATATCAGAGTGAGGGAACACTCTCAACACAGTGTAGGTGATGTGTGTTGCCCCGCTGGTGGCCACGACAATGGGTGTGGGCCGTGGCTGCTCATAAAAGCTGTTGACACTTAAGGGAAAGTGAAAGATAAGATGGAAGGCCAAATAATTTCATTTTTTCTTCCTTTTCCTTGTTGATATACATTCAAAATACATCTCTTGACATCGGATACAAGCTCGCATGTGTCTGTTATATTACATCTTGATGCAAACTTAATCAACTGATACTCTTAAGTTGGTGATTATTCTTTCCTCAGTCTGCTTATTTACAACATAAAAAAAATTAGAGCAATAATGATACCAGTGGATGTTTAATGGAACAATCATAATGATAAGGATCGGGCATCAATACTCTAAAAGGAAAAAAACAAAAAACAAAGCAGTAACACTCACTTTGTTGCAGTGCACTAATTGTGTAATATAACTAATATTGAACACTGCTTATAAATGACTGCATGTTATCCTCTTCACTATTAGCATTATGGATTCCTCTCTTCATTCACTTGAAAATTATGCAGGATAGAATTACATAGAAAGATATATATTTTATATATTTTAAATAAATAGACATTTGTATATACTAACTACAGATCTAAAACAATATATATATAATCTTTATCTTTTATTTAAAATTCCTCAGAAAAATTAGAGAGCTGTAATAATTGAAGTATCCACACAAAGCAAACTCGTGAAGGTAGTAATGTGCAAGCTTACCTACTGTTGTTGTCGCTACGTACAGGGGGAGGCTGTAGCAGTGTAGCTGGCTGCCTGGCCCACACTGGGAAGCTCCTACATGGGGATCGGCAACGTAATCAGTTTGCAGGTATTCATTGACTCTGACTCACCAGACTCGCTAAACTACGTTACTTGAGAGCAACACAAGTTCGGCAAGGCTGGAGTACAGTACATACCGAGGGACAACGGAACGCTGTAATGTCTATGTAAGGTTACCACCATCACGTAAGTAAGCCTGTTGTTATGTACTAAGCATGGTGGATAAGTGGCGTGGGAAGGAAAGGTATCAAATCTAAACCAGAATCATTTGGTTCATGCAAAACTCGAAGCATTCTCTTTGTCTCTACCACTGAGTGTTGCCAGAGCGCAGCTGAGGCACGGGCTCCAGGCCGTAGATCTAGTGTGGCAATAACTTAGGCTGAGGGTCCAGGGTGGCATCCAGCAAGCCAGCCATACCTAACCACCTCCCGCCGAGGGTAGGGAGTGTGTGCATCCTGGGGGCAACTGCGCGGAGCCTCCCGGGTCAGGTGTGGTATCAGAGACTCGTCAACACAGCCCAACTTGTGTTCAGATATTAGAGTAACCTTATCAGGAGCCAAAACAATGCAACTGAAGAGCACCGAAACAATAGACTAAAGACTCGTCACTGAATCCAAACTTTGACAAGAGAGACCCCACTCAGCCTGACAGACAGACACTCGAAGACTCACACGAGAAAGCCCAAAGGAAAATTACTGAAAACACGTGGTCATAGATAACAGTCTTATAAGTGTTCCTGATGTACAATGTGTCTGGCATATCTTTGGCTATACGTATATGCAGTTTGGTGAATAATGAAGGGGTCTTTTACTCGTGGCGGCCGTTGAAGCAGCCACAGGTGAAGGAAAAAGCGGAGGACTTACTCTTGCAAGTCTGCGTCGTGTCTCATTATGCTCCCTTACCACATATAAAGGACTAATCTTCGCCATATGTATATGTTTATATATAATATTTATATACTGTATAGGTTGTGATATATGATGTATTATCCCTTCTACTAGTTGATCACTAAGGTACAGGAGAGGAGGAGGAGGAGGAGGAGGAGGAGGGCAGCCCGCCACCACACACGCAACAGCAGGGAGGAGGAATTCACTACTCGGGAGGACACTACTTAGCTAACTCAGGGAAGTGATTCATTTTGTGTGGAGGCTGAGCAAGGAATGGCATCCACAGGGCTGGTCAGGGCTAGCTAGGTCACGTGGAGGGACCAGAGAGAGGTTGGCGGCAAAGGATTAGATTACTGCAACACAGATGACACCAGAAAGAGACATGTACTGTGCTTGGCATAGAGGAGCACGGGCGCTGGGTGGTCTTCACTGCGCGTGGCCACAGATCACACACACACCTGACTGGCCCTCATGAACGAGTGATGTCCCGTGTCCATCACCTTAGCAGGAAGCGATGTGTAGTAGATCTAGTGTCTGGAAGTCTGGAAGAGGCTACACCCTGATAGTCTTGCATTGCGCTGTTGAATGCTTCATAGTATCACCTTCCACTCAGAGTTATTTCATGGTGACTGACTCAATTCAATTTCATCTGCCAGTGTCACCTTGTTGGATTGCCATTGGTGGCGCTAAGCATGCGGTCTACCGTCGTACTGAGGCGAGGGTTCACTCCTGGCTACGCTGTGCTATTGGTAACAAGCAGGGCAGCAGTGTGCGCGATAATGAGGTGTGCTGAAGCAAGGGTGTCATGTTTGGTAACTCTCTCCGTTCCCGCGCGACTAATAACATGTAATACTGACAGACAGACGCTGACTTGTCATCTGTGAAGACTGTGTTAACCTAAATATCCGTGATACCAACTCGACGTGTGAGGCCACGGCACAACACCACACCCCCAGGCAGCCCCACACTGGCCTTGAGCTCCACCAGACTCGCTATACACTGAATGCACTCAATAAACAGTATAGTGCCGGAGTAAACCAAAGTGCAGAACTATACACAACGCAAGGTAAAACCAATGACTGGATAAAATGTAAGTCTTACAGGAATTTGCTAAACGGAACCATACTTCATTTAAGTAGCGTGAGGCTATGGAATGTAATCACATCTCAGGAGACACTACGGTTGTGGTGGTAAACAGTGCGCAGAGGAGAGGGAAAGAAGCGTCTTGTCTGAGAAGCAGCGCCTGTGCTAGCGGGGCCCCACTGGAGAAGGGCTGGGGGCTCATCCAGTGAGGCCAGACGCGGCTAGCTGCTGCAAGACGAAGGGGCTGCTTCTCAGACACGTGCCGGGCAAGTTGAGTGGTCCATTGCAATGCTATCACCGTAAACCTCTAGCGTTGCTAATGCTGGATGCACTGCGCGGCGCTCGGCGTGATTGGTCCGTCGCCCGCACCACCTGAGGGACGTCTTGCTGCGGAATGTTTCCGGTCTCGGTCTTCACTGTGTCACGAAGCTTGCAACATGTGCTGGTCCGTCTTGGTCTTTGTTCCTCACTGGTGTTCGAGTCTTTGTTCCCGCTGTTACTTAGCTGACGTCAGGTCAACAGTGTGTCGAAATGCACCATGAGTAAGATGCAACATGTGACGCCTTTGTTCTCAAAAAACATCTACATTATGCATTTTATTTAATTAAACAATAATCAGATAAACTTTATAAACTTCCTGCATATACATGTATATATATATATATATATATATATATATATATATATATATATATATATATATATATATATATATATATATATATATATATATATATATATATATATATATATATATCCATTAGTGATGTTTACATTGTTGGTGAGCCATTGGTTAAATAAGATATAATAGCTTTCACTCCTGTTCCTCCGTTTCGCTGCCTTTCCTTTGTACATGATACACTCTACATCTTCTTTTCTTGGTGAGCCTTCTTGACGATGGCCAGCTTGGAGTGGGGGTCGTTGACAGCCAGGTGATCGTAGGGTGCCTCGCGCGTGCCGTGCAGCATCAGCGTCCATTCCTTGATCCAGCCCTCCTCGGCCCCGTTCCTCTCGTCCCGCCCGCCTCTGCTGCTCACGATGCGCACCTGCAAGCGAGGGCGTCACGTCAGTATCTCAGACACTAAGTAAGATGAGTTACGGTACTTACTTGTGGAAACAGTGTCCTCGTGCCGCCTGGAGCTGTTTTTATACAGTTGTCATCACTGAAGGATGGAAAGTAAACCTCAAGTACCATATCAAAAGTTATTTAAGAAAGGAAAAATTGTCGAGGGTTTTCTATGAGTGTTTGCATTATGGTATTGGTGGTTTCATAAAGATTCTTCTGCCAAATAATGAATATAAATGACACGCAGGACACAAAGCAGTACACTCCTTCCCTACCAGTGGTCACCTTCATGAGCCTAATTAACTGGGCAAGAGTTAACGGGAGAAGAGGAGGTGAGGATGAAAAGAAGTACAGAGAGAGCAATGGCAAACAATTCAGCGTATGTCTCGAGTACTATTGAAGAGGCTCTGGTGAGAATTATCAGAAAGTCTTAGGGATGCTTTCATGGTTGTAATGACAGGGCAACATGGGTTCTTTATCCTCAGCGGAGACAATAATCTAGAACACCACTGATAATCTTGCTGGCCTTCAAAAATTATCCTTATGAGAGCCTAGAAAATTTGGAATAACTAAACTAACACAATTCAAAAGATAAATCAGAGCCTGACTAAAACGAGGCTGAACTTGGCAGCTTGTCATGCACGTTAATGTTCAAAGGATGAGTGGAAAAAAACATATATATTTATGCATTTTTCAATTTCATCTGTCATGATATAGGATTAGCAGGACTCTCTCTCTCTCTCTCTCTCTCTCTCTCTCTCTCTCTCTCTCTCTCTGCTCCTCTTTTGAAGCAGTCCAAATCTGGAGGAAATAGAAAAAAATGTGAATAACTGACTCGTAAAAAAGATGAAAGCTAGCACCAGCCTTTTCCTGTTTATTTATCTATCTTTTTATTCATTTTGTTATTTATCGAGCCAAATATGAGCGCCCGTAGCAGTGAAAGAGTGGAGCACGTTTGTAACAGTGGAAGGGATAAGTGTGTAGCCATAGTAGTGTAGTTAGCAGTGAGTGAGGACCGCAGAGGAACCTTAGAGAGAGGGCTAGTTGGTTAGTAGTTACTCATCTCACCTCCAGACGCCAGGTGCCGCGGGGGTTCTCTGCCCAGGTGTGGGTGGTCATGAAGGGCCACTTGGTAAATCCGTCGCGCCCGTCATCATCATTGGGCCGCTGACTGAGGATCATTGACCTGCAGGAAGGAGTGGTGTTAGTACTGGAAATCGAGATTTGACGCGCAGCAGCGAAAATGGCGGCGCGAGTGACTTGTTGCAATGTTTGCCTTTAGTTTTGGCTAATTTTTCCAGTGTTGCTTCTACCTTGGCCCTGTGGTGAGTACAACTGATACTTTAAGCTTGTGATGATGGGTGGTGGCTGTGGTGCGTGAGTGACGAATGTACCAATGTAATGCACAATAATGGAAAAAAGAAATTTAGATTAAGGTGAAATGACTGAATGAGATTTCGTGTTGTCACTGGCTCAGAACCAGCGTGTGTTGAACATGTCTAAGGGATAATATTGAAGTTTTATTAGCGCTTCTACCCGACGGTTAGATTAGGTTTAGATTGATTTTATCCATTTCAATGCTGATCCCTTCACCCTGGGCCGGTGTATACTCACTGCGTGCCCATGGGGGACATGAGGAACAGCTCCACGTTGCCCCTCCTGGTGGCGTTGAGGGTGATGACGGCCTGCACGTGCTCCAAGTAGTTCACTTCCGTGTCACTCTCCGCACACGCGTCCGTGGAGATCTCCAATAATACTGAGTTGTTGACTGTCATCTTCCTGCAGCGAGACGGAATGGTGAACAGACACCCGCTCAGGGCATTACATTAAACGTGGCAGATAACAAGATCTGGGGGATGTACACACTAACCATCTAGTAATTCTAGTTCACTGCATTAGCTCAGACGTAACAAACAGCACCTGTGAAATGTACACAATAAATCATCTAGTTAGCACAGTATGGGTGATGGCATGCCTAGTGCCTTAGTCCTGCACGCGTGGGTGAGTGTGAATCACGTACTTGGGCGTGTTGTAGACCCCCGCCTCGCAGTGGTAGCGGGGCGGCACGGTGACCCAGTCCTTGGCCAGAGCCACCATGGCCCCCGCGTCCAGCACCCCGAAGCCGAACAGATGGTTGAACTCCAGCCCCACGCCATTCATGTGCCACGAGAACCTGCGCTTGGCGTCGTAGAGGGAGTTACGCTTGCTGGTGAGCACGGTGAGATGCTGCACATCGCGCCAAGTGAGGCCCGGGCTGCGGGTGAGACACACGCTCACACACTGCCATCGCCACGCATCAAGCTTAAACCTAAGATATCTGACACTGAGCTACTATGTGAGAGATGCGGCGCTGTGGCCCGGGAAGGAACACTCTTCTGCCACTCTGTATTTAGTGAGTTATAGCCCTGCTCCACACTATGTCGAGCGAGGCAACGTGCAGTAGTAGGAGCCTCACTTGGCCTCCAGCGCTAGGGCGAACACTCCCGCAGCCTCTGGGGCGGCGGCGGAGGTCCCCGAGTGCGTCTTGGTGCACTTCCCGTACAGGTCCGTCGTGGCCTGCCGGGGGAGAAACAATGCCACGGTTCACCAAAGCATGAACAACAGCAGACACTGTTTTACTACTCTACTACTGCTACTATTACTATTACCACTACCACTACTACTACTACTACTACTACTACTACTACTACTACTACTACAACTACTTTACTAAAATCATTATAATTTTTAACAGTAGTATTAATAACACCACTCATATATTACAAAACAGGATAGAGAGAGAGAGAGAGAGAGAGAGAGAGAGAGAGAGAGAGAGAGAGAGAGAGAGAGAGGTGAGGCGGAAATGTCATCAGCTCACCACGCCGGTGCTGGGATCCTTGGCGCCGTTGCTGAAGGTGGAGGCGAGGGTTGAGGAGCAGGACTCGTCGTAGTGGGCGTTGGAACCATCGTTTATGGCGGAGTTAATGGAGATGGTCCACATGGAGGCCGCGTAGCCATCACAATTACAGTCGTCGTCCTCTCCTCCATCACCGCTCGCCCACACGTAGATGTTACCCAGTCCATTGCGACCCTGCGCGTGAAATTAGCCAGGATAGGAGGGGAGGTAATGTTAGCAGTCGTGATGAAAAGAGAGTGATAAGAGGGGAGGTAATGTTAGTGATCATGATGAGAGGAGAGTGTGTAGTGGTGACATGTTGGCCATTCATGTTCGTGTAGGAAGAGTGAGTGGTGAAGGTGATGCTAGTAATGAGGTGAAAGGTGAAAGGTGAAAGGTGAAATGTTTGTGGAGTAAATAAGAATGGTTGGAGATTATCATGAGGTTGGTAATGACGGATATGGAAGGTTAGATTAAGGTAAGGGGTGAGAAATTGTGCATATCCGTGGAGAGAAAGTGCGCGTTGAAGATGGCTGAGTTTGGTAATGGGAGGTGGTGTGTGAGGTGAAGATAAGAAAGGCTGGTGAGAAAAAATTAATGGTGGCCGTGCTGGAAAAGAATAAATAATTTAGCAGTTCTTTTACTCTATTTTTCTTTTTTTTTTTTTTTAACCGTTTCAAAGTGCAACTAATATTTTTATAGTGTATGATGTCTGTCCCCTTCCTACGGCTCTGCATCCCCTAAAAAACAATGTACTTTAACTTTCTATCCTTATTCTTCTTACTATTATTAAAGCACAACATTATTTCCACACTGTACATGTCAACAAAAATGGATAAAAAAAAGAAATAAGAATAAATAAATAGATCAATATAGAATAAGTACCTCATTATTTTACTTATTGAGCTTAATGTTACCAAAGTCCAAGCATTTCTATATTGCACTCTGTCAGTCGTCGCCACCTCTCAAATGCAAGAGCTAACCAGTACTCTCAGTCATTCATACCTTCCTCCGGTAAACTCTGGAACTCCCTGCCTGCTTCTGTACTTCCAACTTCCTATGACTTGAGTTCATTTAAGAGGGAGGTTTCAAGACATTTATCCCTTTTTTGTTTGTTTTTGCTAACTCTATCGGACCTGTAAGGAGACTGACAACTAAACTAAGTGAGCCTTTTTTTCTTTTATTTTGCCCTTGTCCAGGTTTTCCCTTTTTACATACAAACACACATACACACACACACACACACACACACACACACACACACACACAAATGCCAAGGAACACCAGACCCCCTGATCCTCATCTAGCCACGGCTAGTACAGTATTAGCGGAGTGAGTGGCGTCCCTTTACGTGCACGGCCGGGAGAATAATGACCCGGAGCCGTGACCCACGAGGCTATTGATCACAGGCGGCGGATTTGTACCTCGTTGACGCCTCGCACGATGGCCTTCATGGTGGCGTTGCGCGGCCCGTCCACCGTCTTGCCGTCGTCCGTCGGTCCCCACGAGGCCGAGTAGATGTCGATCAGGTTGGGCTCCAGACCCATGCTGTTGGCCTCGATCAGGTCGGTCATGTACGGCTGGTCCAGCATCCGTATGCCTGGACGAACCAAGGGAGGGGTGTAACAACGTAAAGATATAAGGGAAGCTGCGAGAAGCCAGCCACCCGTCAGATCTACACTTATGGAAATAGATAGATAGATAGTTAGACACACTAGTACATACTTTATTGGCAGCAAGCCTTATGTATTCAAAGTACAGGGTCAAACATGCAATATTGTGGTGCGACATGGCAAATCAAATTGGAAAAGATTAAAGAAAATATATGGTCCCAAACAACTATGGTAAAACAACTCCATAATCATCAGTACTGGATACCAACACACCATGAAACGAAGGAAAATGAATGAATACAACAAAACTTGAAAACCTGAGTGTTAAAAGATCATCTCCAAACAATATAAAAAAAAAAAACGAAAAAACGAAAACGAAAATGGAAATGTATCATAGAGTGAAGTACACCTGAAGAGAGCCGCTCCTCACTGCGCCTCACCTGCCACCATGGAGTTGTAGGCGACACCCACCCCGCAGATGCCGTTGTCCCGCACCGCTGACACCTCCCCGGCACACCGTGTCCCGTGGCTGAGGAGACCAGAGCAGTTGTTAGACGAGGAACTTAGGACAACGCATAGGTGTTAGAATGCATGTCTGGTGAATACTCAGTGTAAGACTAGTGGCTGATATATAGATAAATAGGCGTAGAAATAGATAGATAGATAAAGACACGATTGCCACTATGGTTTGCTACACACCAGCATCTTGTAATGGAGAAAGGAGCGTCAGTGTGTTCCTCTGGGCATCATCTAAGTTCTCATTATACTCGAGCACTTTGCTAATGATAATCAGCCACTTACCAGTGACTCATGAATATATTCCTGCTGCTTCCTTAATTAATCTTTCTTATCGATTCTGAGACATGTCACCAGAGGATGCTAGCCTAACGAGTTGATTTTTTTTTCGTTTTAGAATAGTGTTACGTAATCCAGTAATACCTACAACACTTATATTACAGAAACAGTTCGACAGAGGGCAATGTTATACAGATTAGTTCATAAACCTGTCGTCAGAGATTAACGCGGTCGTCAACCTACGTAGTTCATATCCTGATTCTTTGAGGGCAGTGTTTTCTGTATTGCGCAAACATCTCTCTGACATTTACGCGTTCAGTGATGAATTTTCTGTCTTTTGTACACTGAATAAGCAGAGTAATCGCCTAGTAATATTACGCCAAGACAATATAACGCAGTAGTGGACAGGTCAACATAGAGAGCTTCGCCAAGTCTGTTATGGATGCTCCTAGAAAGTCATCCTAAAGGTTTCCTGAGTCTGTGTGGTAGGTCAGCAGTGTCAGTGTCTTTGACGGGTGTGGTTCAGTTTGAGTTTCGAATCGCTGACGAACCTGCTCGAGCAAGGACGGAACTTCACTCCGCACATGATCGACAAATCAGTTTCCACTACGCTTGCCCGCTGGCTCCGTGTGATACTGTGGAAATATTTGCAGGTGTATACTGACATATTTGAAATTGTATAAGTCAACATTTACTTGAAATATTAATAAGTTAATCACGAAACGAATGTTAGTGTCCCTGAACGATTTGCCATCAGTTTACCGTATGAAAAAAAAAAAAAAAAAAAAATCAAGCGTGCACAGTCTGCGAGTACAAATGCCTGGTGACGGAAGTGTAACTGTGTATGGTGTGGGAGTGAGTACATACGGTGCATCTGAAGTCCGGTAAAAGTCACATGCGTATAGTAAAGACACATAAAAGTTATTGAGATGAATCGTGTATGAAAAAGACAATAAAGTGATGAATTTGCAGTTTCAACCAATATATCCTCTCTTATAATTCTTTTTTCCTATGTCTAACAAGCTTTGGGACCTCCTGAAAATGCGGAGTTTTAGGGTGGGGAAACCAAATCTAACCTAACCAAACCCAACCCAACCTAACCTAACCTAAATTCTGTCCTGAAGTTATTATTAATTTCTGGTAGGGTAAAATGGGGTTAGAAATGCTCGTAGAAGTGTGATCTAGACCGTGAGAATGTGTATAGTTACGTGTGGTGTACTGCCTGAAACTGCAATAATTCCCATAAAAGTTACTGAGATAAATCGTGTATGAAAAAAAAAAAAAAGAAAAGTGATAGTGTTGTAACTCGGTGAGAGGCTGATGCGGAATGGAGTCCAGCCACCCGTGTAGACCCAGCTCTACCCACACTGCTGCCACACAAAGACTTTATGGGAGACTCTTGTGTGATGTCTGCATGAGGAGCCTGGCGATCAGTGTGTACCTTCGACATCTCAGGGCATTACTGACATGCGAACAGAAGACATCGTGGGAAAAAAGTGAATATCAACACGTGGAATAAACATAAGAATAAAACCCCACAAACAACCACGCGCATTGAATCTGACCCTACAGCACCATACATATCATCACAAACGAGAGGACCTGGCAAAATTCCACGAGATATTACGTGTTGTGGGAATTAAGTGTCCCATCCTTCAGGGCATTTCCCCGGGGCCTGTGTACGTACATAATGGAGTATCGACCAGCCAGCCACCCAACCTCCCAGACTTCCAGCCACCTCGCTACCGCCCCACGATCTCTGCCCGTATTCTGAAATGCTTTGCTCTCTCACCATTACTATTTTCCAAAAGCTTTATATGAAGATAGTAATGCTTATAAGTATTTTTATGATTCTGGTGATGGATTGACAAGATTTCTGGTATATCATAACGAGGAACTCTCTTGAAAACCCTGCTAGTTATCTCCGTGGCCTTACAAAAGTGTCGCGGTGAGAGAGCAGTCTTTTGAATATAAGCGCTCCTCTCAACCGCATCCAGCCCACACGCGAACTCCTAGAAAACACTTTATTCCATACGTAATACACTGAGGAAGAAAGATAAGAAAGGAAGTCATTTATGATATTCACGGAACACTATTAAGTCACCGTCAGAGAAGAGCGGTGTGTATTCTGAAGCTCTCTACTCGTACTCTCACTGCGACCGTTTTCAGAGGCCACAGAGATCATTAGCCTGGTTATTAACCCCTTCAGTACTATGACGTATTTCCATATTCATTCTGGTTACTATTTGGTGATTTTATACAGATTCAGAAACTTTGGTGAGAGATTAAAATAGTGAAGACTTTGGCCATTAATCTTCTGACCTCCATAGACCCCTCTTAACATAAATGAAATCGTCTAATCACATCCAGAACTTGCGGTAAAAATGCGTTCCAATACTAAAGAGGTTAAGCGTGTTTCTTCTGCATAAAACGAAGAAATCTTGTTAAAACCATTACTAGAACTATAAAAAAAAAAAAAAACACCTTTGAAGCTCCGTGTAACTTCAACTATGTCTTTTTAAAATGTAGTGAAGGTGCAGCGCAGAAGTGTTTCAAGAATCTGGTACAAGAGAAGCGGCGTGTCACAAGGCCTGCAAATAATCCGCCACCACAACTGCCGTCACCTCCCCTGCCCTGTTTGTCCCAGCCACAATTCAGAGTTAAGGTAAGCGGATAACGGTGTCTTGCAGGAAAACACACCTAAGACCGCGGACTGGTGCCATTTATCATCTCATCCCGGACATGACTACTGCCTCGCCTCCTTCCTCCTCCTCCTCCTCCTCCTCCTCCTTCTCAATCTGCTGTTTCTGTTTACTAATGGTGTACTGGGATGAAAATTTAAGCTCTTTAGTACTGAGAAGCATTTTTACCATGAGTTTTGGGTGTGATTAGACCATTCTATTGACATTAGGAAGGGTCTATGAAGGTCAGAAGATTAATGGCCAGAGTCTTCACTATTCGAATTCCTACGTAAGGTTCTCAAGCTATATAAAATCGGCAAATAGCAGATAGGATGAATATAGAAATGTGTTTTGGTATACTGAACTGCTTAAGGAAGATATTTGTTTTTTTTCTTTCTTTTATCATGTTATTTTCATATCTAGAACAGCATCATATTTCCTCTCCCTCTTACTCCTTTTGTTTCTCCTCCTCCTCCTTCTCTTTCATCCTATCCTTCTCCTCCACAGTCTTTTGTTTCTATCCATCAATGGCATTATCAGAGGAGGGCTTTTAATTCTCTCTCTCTCTCTCTCTCTCTCTCTCTCTCTCTCTCTCTCTCTCTCTCTCAATGGTGGGGACAAAATTAACGTGTGTGTGTGTGTGTGTGTGTGTGTGTGTGTGTGTGTGTGTGTGTCATAAATCGTACTCTTAACGTTAACAAAGCAGGCCACACCAGTAAAAGCAAGCGGGCAGCATTTGTGGTCTTGCTGATCCCACCATGGCCAGGCAGCGTAGGGCCGAGGCAGCCAGTCAGTCAGCCACCACGGATGACTGCATTAGTGAGGGTGTCGCGTAGAGTACCAATCAAAGGGAGACTAATGATCGATTATTTCCCCTCTTCCTCTCAGTTGTCCCCATGCTTGGCGGCGCGTCAGATATCACACATAGCACACACACTGGACCATCATAGCAACATATTCTGAAATGTTTCTTTGACGCACCTCGACTCTTTTCCTAAAGCTCTTGTGGTTGAAGTTGTGCGAGTTTTTAACCCTTTTCTTTATTGACACGCATTTTTACCTTGATTTTTTGGGTATGATTTGACGATTTTATTTGCATTAGGAAGGGTCCATGGAAGTCAAAAAGATTAATAGTCAAAGTCTTTACTGTTTTAATCCTCACATAAGTTTTTGAAGCCGTATAAAATCACCAAATTTATGAAAAAAAAACTATCTCGATTGAAAAAATTGTATATTCAAGTAATTTTACACTGTTATGCATCAAAACGATAAAATTGATGAAAACAAGCCAATATAAAGAAAACAAAGTAAAAGTTAGAAAAATATAGTAACCAGATTAAATATGAAAACGTGGCACGGTACTGAAGAGGTTAATGGTGCTTTTATGGTTCGAGTGAGAGATAAACAGTATTTCTACATTATTAACAAGAAAGCTCTCTTGAGATCTCGGTAATTCATCTCCTTGGCCTTGGAAAATAGTTGTGATGAGAGAGCAAAGCGTTTCAGAATACGGGGTTTGAATTCTGTATCTTCAAACGCTTCGACTTGCAGCTTCATGACGTGCTCGTGCTGCAGTGCAAGTTTAGAGTCCAGCTTTCGAAAGACACTGTTGGCTCAGTGATTAATGAGATATATTCTATGCATGTCTACAATCATATATTTAGATACTGTATCAGCTACATAAAACTGACGGAAGCAGTTTAATTTAAGAAAAAAATCGCGATAAATTGACGACTTTTTACAATAGTTTCTACAAATTAAAGTGATAAACATGCAGAGAAAAGGTGAATTATCGTCTATTTACGAAGATTAAATCAAATCCTTGTTTTATCGGAGCAAAATTGTATATATTAGGTAGGAAAGTCAGAAATACACGAGAAATAACTCTTTTACTCAGTCATATCGCGTGAGTGACTCGGCTGAGGACGTCACAGCATCATATTGCCATCACCAAGCAGACCAAACGGTGTTCATGACTGTTCTGTAAGCTGCGGCCAAGGCGACTCATGTTTCCAGCGCTGCATCTATATGATAAACACATTATAATGGCATACATGGGAAGGCTGGCGGGCCATTAGCGGTGCATCAGGATCCTGCACTCACACGCAGCAGAGGAGCAGGGAGTGGAGGCGCCAGATAAGGAGCCAGGCTAAGGAAACACACGGAGAGAGAAGGAGGGAAGGGGAGGAGGAAGGGAGGGAGGCAAAACTCATTTCAGTTAAATTAAAAATGGTTTAGTTTTTTTTTGTTCCCAGGAGTGTATTTTCTGACATTTTAACTTTTTCTTTGCCGTGTGAAGTCTTGTTTCTTTAGCACGAGTCACTGAATCTTTTCCTTTTTTTTTCTTTTCTTTATATATATTTTTCCTTTCCTCAACATTGTATCTGTTAGACATTGGAAAACTAGATTCTCGCAGTGACTTTCCCGTTTCCTTCTTTTCTCGTAGATGTTTGCGAGTTGTGATTGTTATGCATCAGGCTTCCAGTGCTGTGTGGAGTGCTGTGTGTCACGGTGAACAGATTGAGGCGGGTGTACGAAAAGAAAGAAATTATGTGGAGGTGTGAATGTTTGAGTTTCTTTCTTTCCTCTTTCTTGGTGAAGTAATAAAAAAAATTGTTATTCGGGCAAATTTTTTTTTTTTTTTTTGTATATAAGAAATCGTGAGGAAAAGAATAAAAGGCTTTGCGAAGTTGTTAACATTTAAATTTTTTTTTATCTTGAAGGTGAGGTAATAAAAAAAAGTTTAGTTATTCGGGCTAGTTTTTTTTTTGCATATAAGTAATCGTGAGAAAAAAAAAATAAAAGGTTTTGCGAAGCTGTGAACATTTAATTTTTTTCTTTTTTTCTTGAATGTGAGGTAATAAGAAAAAAGTTTAGTTATTCAAGCTTTTTTTTTGTATATAAGTAATCGTGACGAAAAGGAATGGAAAGTTTTGCAAAGCTGTGAACATTTCAAGGCTTTTGTTGAGCATTTCAGTGAGAAGAGAGGACTGAACCTAAGAAAACTGTTTGGCTTCTCAATCTTACTTTCTTCCTTTAGTCAATTGCTGTTAGATAAGAAAAAGGAAAAAAAAAGATAACACCAAACAAATATGATAAATGAATTGATGAATATAAATAAATAAATAAACTGAATAGACAAAACCAACTAATCAGAAAACTCTCTAAATAAATAAATAAACCAAATAAAACCTAGATAAGGTACGCTTACGAAGACACCATGTAACTAACTAACTAACCAAATAAAGAATGAAATACAATAATGAAATGAGATAAAATTTCCGAAGGCATGAAAGCTTTGAAAGCTCAGTATTTCGAAACGTGAAAAAAAAAAAAAAGAAAAATAGAAGTTTTGGTACAGTGGAACCATGCGTGCTTTGGGGTCCGAGGGGTCTCCAAGCGCACGGGTTCGAATCCTGTCCACGGTCCGAGTGTTGGTTGGGCTTCTTCACTCGGGGCAACGGTTTCCTAGCGGGTGGGCATTGAGATAGGAGGTACCCCCAAAAAGTATTCCCTTTAGCTCATAAATTCCCGTGAAAAGCCCACATGGTATAAAAAAAAAGAAAAGGGATTAACAGTAAAGATTTTGTCGAACCTTTGAAAGTGAGAAAACAGAATCGGATATTGAGTTGAGTAAATGAATACGTGAATAATTGAAAAAACGTATCAAGCCAGGGAAGCGAACACTTGGCCATTATTAGTGTCACAACAGTAAACTCAACACTGACGGAGGGTTAGCAAATAACTGAGTGGCGAGTCTAACACATTGCGGCTTGAAGTCCCTCATTTATGTAAAGCACTCACTGCCTTCATTTGGCACGTGAGTTAAGTGCGTGCCAGCGTGTTACTGCCCTGCATCAAGGGACGCCTCCTCAGATACCTGTTACGTGTGGTTATTGACTATCAATATTATTGTTATTATTATTATTATTATTATTATTATTATTATTATCATTATTATTATTGGTAGTTGTAGTAGTAGTAGTAGTAGTAGTAGTAGTAGTAGTAGTAGTAGTAGTAGTAGTAGTAGTAGTAGTAGTAGCAGTAGTAGTAGTAGTAGTAGTAGTAGTAGTAGTAGTAGTAGCAATAGTAGCAATAGTAGTGGTGGTAGTAGTAGTAGTAGTAGTAGTAGTAGTGGTAGCAACAGTAGCAGTGGTGGTAGTAGTAGTAGTAGTAGTAGTAGTAGTAGTAGTAGTAGTAGTAGCAGTAGCAGTAGTAGTAGTAGTAGTAGTAGTAGTAGTAATAGTAATAGTAATAGTAGTAGTAGTAGTAGTAGTAGTAGTAGTAGTAGTAGTAGTAATAGTACTAGTACCTTGTATGTAAGAGGGTTGCTTGTCAAGGGAAAAAAACAAAAGAAAAAAAAGCATGTTTACACTTAATGCATAGTGGTGCTTTGGGCAACGTTTGAGATGCAAGCGAAGTATACGTCGTTGTCTGTATTTTGGAGTGTAAATACTGCGCACTTACGTAATACACTGAAACAGAAGAGAACACAAACGAGAAAGAAAAAAATAATGAACTACAGTTACTACACGATCCAATACAAAGACGTGCAGAGGTAAACATATGTAGTAATATTTTTCTATCGAGTTTTTTTTTTATATAACTTGCTTCTCTTATATTTTCACTAGTGGCCTTAACTTAAGCTAAATGCTATTGTCCTTAGGGAGAAAACACTTCTCTTCTGCTTAACTATCTCCTTAAAACTTTTTCTATTCCCGCACTCACTCGACCTCCTCCTCTGCCTCCCCCTCCACTGGTGTGTATTGTCGCTACCTTTATTGTTCTCTGGGACCTGTTGAAGTGTTGAATACCGCGCTGCAGGCGTCTTGCTAAATTATAAGCTTCTGCCGACACTCACAGTGGCCTTGTGCGCATGTGTGTTAGAATGCAGGCGGCGGTGCTATTGCCAGAAATGCTGAGAAAGGCGCTGATGGTGCTGCCATGAATCATTGTGCTGTTAGGGCTCGTGTGCTGAAAGGCTCCGATTTCTCGTTACAAGGTCACATAGATGATGAAACGGATTATCGACAGTTTTTAACCTGATAATGTGGAAATCTTGTTCTCCCTTTAGAACCATAAAAAAAAAACCCCACCTAATTTTAAACAGTGCCTCTGGAATACAGACGAGCTGCGGTGCCGGAATGTTTCAAAATAAGGTTCCTGCCGCTGCCACCACTACCACCATCACCATCTTAATTATCATGAATCCTTATTGCAGGATAAGAATAGGAGTTGTCTACCGGTTTCCGTCCATCCCTTCAGAACATATCCTCGCTAATCTGTGCATCATGGGCTACCATTATGTGTAATTCACTGTTTGATCTGCTGCAGTCTCTGACGAGACAGCCAGACATTACCCTACGGAACGAGCTCAGAGCTCATTGTTTCCGATCTTCGGATAGGCCTGAGACCAGGCACACACCACACACCGGGACAACAAGGTCACAACTCCTCGATTTATATCCCGTACCTACTCACTGCTAGGTGAACAGGGGCTACACGTGAAAGGTGACACACCCAAATATCTCCACCCGGCCGGGGAATCGAACCCCGGTCATCTGGCTTGTGAAGCCAGCGCTCTAACCACTGAGCTACCGGACCGTGTGTGTAACATGTGTGTGTGTGTGTGTGTGTGTGTGTGATATGAAAATTGGGTCAGTTTCTAAACCTCGAGTTCTCCTATTTATCTTGTACTATATTTCCTTTCTGAAACACTGACACAGCAGTTATTCTTACTTTTCATCACCGTCTTTCTTTTTCCTTTCTTCCTTCTCCTCCTTCTTCATTCTCTTTATTATGCATATTAACCTCACTTTCACGTATCTATATTCCCTGCATGTCTTTATGCACAATTAACCCCCTTGAATACTAGGACACATTTTTACCTTGAGATTTGTGTACGATTAAATCACTTTATTAATATTAGGAAGGATCTATGGAGGTCAGAAGATTAATGGCTACACTTTTCACTATTCCAATCACCAGCACGAGTTTCTGAAGCTGTATAAAATCACCAAATAGTAAGCAGAATGAATATGAAAACGTGTCATGGTACTGAAGGGGTTAAAACCAAGCTTCATACTCATTTTCATTACCACTTTTATTTTTCTCCCACCACCTCCTCATTCTGCCCTCATAATGATATCCACCATTATAATCCGCATCACTATCACCAACATCATTATTTTCCAAAGTTGTTTACACACTCTTATATTCATCCACCATTATAATCCTCATCACTATCACCATCATCATTTTCCCAAGCTATTTGCACATTTATACATTTACCCTCCCTTTAAATCCCAGTCATGCATGGTCCCTTTAAAAACCCCCGTTCTGTCATCAAAAGAAATGCCTCAAGGTCACTTCATCTATATATTCATTACTAGCATTACCATCATAATTTTCTCAAGCTATTTACACATTTATACATTAACCCTCCCTTTAAATCCAATATTCATTCATGGTCCCTTTAAAAACCCACGTTGCGTCATCAAAACAAACGCCTCAAGGTCACTTCAGATTTCTTCGCGCAAAATTCGAAATGCTTTAAGTTGTCTTGAGTGTTTCTGGGAATTCCCGCTTCGACCCCTGTTGTTGGAGGCAGGCCAAGCTTCGGTGGGGCGGGCAGGCTTCCATTAGCACTATGACTTGACGGAGTTTGGCGCTGTGGTTAAATGGCACAACGTGAGTTTCCGGAAAAGGCTTCTGCTGCTCTGCTTCCAAGATGGTCGTTCTGCCGCACCAAGGGGGTAAGTACACGGATTTTCTCTATTTTGGGTCATGTTTTCGTGCAGTATTTATGTTTCAGGGTTTATGTTGAAGTTTGTTTTCCTGGTGGCGGGTTGTCATACCGGTTGACTTGTCTTGACCCCTTCTGTGCCATGACGCGTTTCCATATTCATTCATTCTTACTATTTAGTGATTGGAATTATTGCAGTTTCAACCAATACACCACACGGAACTACACACATTTCTCACGGTCTAGATCACACTCCTACAAGCATTTCTAACCCCATTTTTTACCCTGTCGGAAATGAATAATAACTTCAGGACAGAATTTCCAAGATTTACTTCAATTTTAGCTCTGGATCCTTCCACAGCAGTCAGTCAGAGGGTACTGAGTGTGTTCGTGTGTTTGTTATTAATATTGTGCAGGCGCTGTAGCAGTCTCTCAGTCAGGTTAGGTTAGGTTAGGTTTTTGGTTTCCCCACCTTCAAACACCACTTTCCCAGGAGGACCACCCCTAAGCTTGTTAGACATAGGGAAAAAGAAATATAAGATTGGGTATATTGGTTGAAACAGCAAATATACCTAATGATTTTATAGAGCTTCAGAAACTCATGTGTGGGGTTAAGATAGTGTAGAATCTAACCATTAATCTTCTGATCCTTCCTAATGTCAATGAAATAGTCTAATTGTACACAAATCTCAAGGTAAACATATGTTCTGGTACTGAAGGGGTTAACAGGTTTCTGCGTTGTAGTTTGTTGGTGGTGTCTTTCATTATCAATGCATGATTGTCTTCTGTTACTGCCATGAACCTTTTCTGTGGTCTCCCTTCCTTCTGTCTCTTTATTTTATCTACTGCTGCCATGTTAGTTATATAAGATAGACTAGTTTAGGATAGAGAAGGCAACTGTGGCAGGCAAGGTTAGATTTGATAACTTCTAACCTAATTCTGCCCTTACTAATAATATCTGATGTTGCTGCTCTTCATGTCACCTGCAAATTCTGCTTACAGTGTGTGAGTTCCAAGGCAGCTTAACTTGGGGAATGCTTGCAAATGGTCGTATTTTCAAAGTTGTGTAGGTTTGAATTGGTGTTAAGTATGTGTTTGCTGAAAGCTCAGGGGAAGTTTGGCATTGCACTGCTGGTATTCTGCAGTAATTCTGGCAAGGCACACCTGGTTAGGATGTGTTTGGGTTCACGATTGCCTGTATAGCAATGAGCATGTCTTGTGATCAGTGCACTTGCTTGAAGACCCACATTTGCACTATATTATGCTTCACCAATTCTGCCAGTAATGTTGTTGCTTGAGGACATGCAAACAGGGGTTAACCTTGCACTCACTTATTGATCACACCTTCTCATGTTGCCTCATAATGTGAGCATGCTATCGTACCAATCTCTTCAATTTGATTGCCTATTTTCCCATTTTGAATCTGATGAATAACCCATTGATGATTGTGCATAGCATTAAATGCTTTTTTTTTTTTATTGTATTTTGAGTGACTATAAGGCAATAGGTAAAGATTTATATAGTGTGGTTAAGGCTAGTGATGTAAAGCTTATTACAATAATGTCACAAACGTTGTAATGAATTATAGACAATTTGTCTGTAAAGTGCAGTGGGGGAGGGAGCTGGTGGGCAGCCAGTCAGCAGTCTCTTTCTGCATCGCAACAGAAAAATGGTTGGGATTTGCGAGAGAAATGTGTTGCAGATTAGTTTAAAGCCTTTCAAAACTTATATCAAATATATTATTTCATTCATGAAAGTGGTGAATGCTCACCAACTAAAATTTGCTGTATTTTTATATATATATATATATATATATATATATATATATATATATATATATATATATATATATATATATATATATATTTATTTATTTATTTTATATATATATATATATATATATATATATATATATATATATATATATATATATATATATATATATATATATATATATATATATATATATATATATAATGTTTGTTTTAAAGGGACATTAGTAGATGTAAGATTGTAAAGGAAGAATTATTTCATCCTTGGAGCACTCCTGAGGGTGAGGCACTGCTCTCCTTGCTCTGCCTTGTGGATCACTGTGTTGTGCTGGGAAGTTTTGATGGAGTTGGATTTTTGAACTTGAAATAGTCTGTAACTCTCCTGGACCCTAAAGAGAACTCATATATGAAAGGCTTAAAAGTTCTGTCAGTTTTGAGTTTGCCAGAGAGAGACAGACGGAGTTTTCTTTATTTGATTTATAAGATCCAATTTGGATGTTTAACAGGGGAGTGGGGGGGAAGAGTGGCTGTGAAGGAAAGGTGTATTGATTTGTATGGTCTGTCAGGAGTGGGTTTAGTATTCTGTGCTTTAAATTTTATGTATATTATGCTTACAACCATATATGATTTTTACTCACAATCTAAACTGGAAACCACATCTTAGGGCCAGCTAAAACAGCTCTTATGAGGTGTTATGAGTTATCTCTGCCTGATTTTCTCACTTCCCAGCCACTAATTCATATATGGAGTATGCCTTACTCATATTATTGTCTTATATAGGATGGAATCAGAAGCTTTTCATCTTATCATTTCCTCTCCTCCAACTGACTGTCTTCAGCATCATTCTCCTCACTGCAAAGCTGCATCTCTTGCTATCTTACACTGCTATTTTTGTGTTCACTGCTCTTCTGATCTTGCTAACTTCATGCATCCCCTCCTCCCATGACCTTGCTGTACAAGACTTTCTTTATTCTCTCACTTCCATTCTGTTTATCTCTCTAATGCATCTCTTTTGTGATCAGCACCTCAGTGGGGCCTTGGTTGATTGTTGCTTGTTATTGCTCTTGGCCAGTGCCCCTCCTACTTGAGAAAATATAAATAAATAGATAAACTATAAGTATATAAGGTGTGAAGAAATATGTGTCAGCTTTGGTGCTGGTTCAGCTTTTCCATTGCATCCTGCATGAAACACATTTCCCAAAACAGAAAACTTTGTTCACACATTCAGAGGACTCACACGTATGACAAAGAATAATGAAAGAGTCTGGCATGTGTTTGCTTTGTGCCGAGTGAATGTGTGAGTCAGTGAGTGTGTGTGTGCAGATTTGTGAACTGAGCTGTGAATAGCCAACTTTCCTCATGTGACTAGGCTCCTGTTTGTTGGAACTCACCGCTACACTTTTGTCAGAGTTCAGAACTGAAATGTGAGAGTTACGGCAAAACTAAAAAGCCACTTACTAATTTGTGGTCCTGTTTGCTATCAAATGTTTAACTTTATATGTTACGTACTTACATTACAGTGATGTTCTGGCTCTGCTGGGTTTCCTTTACATTCAGAATACAATACTTAGAGATGATTTTGCCCTTGTGTGTGTGTGTGTGTGTGTGTGTGTGTGTGTGTGTGTGTGTGTGTGTGTGTGTGTGTGTGTGTGTGTGTGTGTGTGTGTGTGTATACCTAGTTGTATTTACTTAGTTGTAGTTTTACAGGGCCTGGGCATTATGCTTGTGTGGCCCCATCTTCATATCTACATTTGTCCAACTTTTCTTTAAAGCTATGCACACTCCTAGCTGACACTACATCTTCACTCAGGTGTGTGTGTATTTACCAAGTTGTATTTACCTAGTTGTATGTTACAGGGTTCGAGCAGGGCTCATAGTGACCTGTCTCCATATCTACATTTGTCTAACTTCTCCTTAAATTTGTACACACTTTCTGCTGTTGCAATCTCTTCACTTAATCCATTCCAAATATGTGTGTTTGTGTGTGTTTTTTTTTTTTTGTGTGTGTTAATTATGCATTTCTATTTATTATTATTTCAGCAATTCTGCACATGTATGGAAAAAAATACTCAAACAATAGTTTTTCCAATCCTTCTAAGGAAAATAAAGTAGAACACAAGAAGATAAGAGGATAATGAGAGTGTAAAAGACCAAAACAAAGTAACACTCATGGCATTTGTAGTTACTTTTCACTTCTTTATATACTTAAAAAAAAAAGAAATACCTTGAATTAGCAATAGTCACTCGTTCTCATATTCCTTAAAAAAAAAAAAAAGAAAACTTTGCAATTTGCCTTACCTCACCCCCGAAAAAAAAGAAATATTCAGAAAACTGTGCGATTTGAAGGTATCATAAAAAGACATGGTAGTATATGAAGGTCTCTCTGTCCCTCACACTCCTGGCAGGGAAGGCATGAAGGCAGAGTGTGACATTTGCTGTTTTCTTTAGGGAGGGAAAGTTGTAATGGTGTTGAGAAGTTTTGCTGTGGGAGAGAGAGACTTGAGCACCTGTTGAGCTCTTTACTTATTTACTTTTACATGTGAGAGAGGCCAGGGAAGGGCATCAAAAAGCCTGCTAACCTGACACTCCTATAGCAAATTTTATCATTAGTAGATGGAAAGTCCTGAGTGTAGGTAGAGGAAATCCACACAATGAGGCCCTGATAGGTTCAGAATATAGAAAAGATTTTGGAGTTATAGTTAGCTCCAATGTCAATATAATAAAACAATGCATAGAAGCTAGAAATAAAGCAAATAGGGTACTGGGATTCATTTTCAGGAGTGTTAAAAGTAGAAATCCTGAAGTAATATTGAAGTTACATTTGGCGCATCTAGATTATGGTGTACAGTTCTGGTCTCCACATTATAGGAAGGATATAGGTCTATTAGAATCAATGCAGAGGAAAATGCGTGAAATGATACAGGGGGTGAGAGATGCTTCATGCAAAGTGAGAATAAATAAATGATCAAATAGGAGGAGTTTCATATGAGAGGTCAGTTTAATTCCAGAGATTTGATGTATTGAAGCCTTGAGTTGTCAGTGTAGTGAGAGAATATGAAGATAGACCTAAGACTTGCCTGTTTATCCCTTCTAGTACTGTGATACATTTTTACCTTGAGATTTGTGTACAATAAGACCATTTTATTGACATTAGGAAGAGTTTATGGAGGTCACAAGATTAATGGCCAAAGTCTTCACTATTTTGATCCCCCACACAAGTTTCTGAAGCTGTATTAAATCACCAAATAGTAACTGGAAGGAATTTAAAAACACATCCTGGTACTGAAGGGTTAAGTAGTCAGTGTAGCAGGAGAATAAAAAATATACTGAGGTTAATCTGGTTAAATAGCCAGTATAGTAAGGAGCTATACTTGAGTTTTCCTGATTGGCTAGTCAGTGTAGTGAGGGTATGAAAAAGTATACTGGGCCTTAATTTACACTGTTTAGGGGGAGAACAAGAAGGAATACTGGAGCTAACCTGTTGAAAGTCAGTGTAGAAGAACAAGAAGATACAGTAGGACTTGCTTACCTGTCGAAAGTCAGTGTAGAACAATAAGGTATACTGGAGCTAACCTATTGAAATAGTCAGTGTGGAAGAACAAAAAGGTATACTGAGGTTTGCTTACCTGTTAAAAGTCAGTGTAGGAGAATAAAAAGGTATACTGGAGCTAACCTGTTGAAATAGTCAGTGTAGGAGAATAAAGAGGTATACTGTGGCTTACCTGTTGAAAGTCAGTGTAGGAGAACAAGACAGAATACTGGAGCTTGCTTACCTGTTGAACCAGTCGTCAGTGTAGCGAGGGTAAGGGAACGGGTCATTGCTGCTAAAGTCCCAGCTGGCTCGTGCATTCTGTGGCCAAGAGAGAGTACCATTAGTCTTGTGAAGCTTGCAGTCACCACCACCACCACCACCACCACCACCACCTGTCATTATTTTTTCTTGCTACATTGAATAGTGATGTGATTTGAAAGGCTGTGGTATACTTTAAAAGGGTGTATGATTAGCTTTGGGGTAGCCTTTTCCTCCTTCTAAGGGTGGCTGCTTACTAATGTGTGCAGTTTCACTTATACAAATGAACCACAGGAGTGTTTTTGTGTCTGCTGTGAAGTACTCTCATGGTTGGATGTCATTATAATCTCCAGCACTCTCGTATTTATTCTTCATAATTTTTTCGTCTCACCCTTAAGACCTCTGATATTTAAGTCTTTTCATGGTTTTTTTCCTCTCAGCCTTAAGACCTCTGATATTTAAGTCTTTACATAATTTTTTCCTTTCAGCCTTAAGACCTCTGATATTTAAGTCTTTACATAATTTTTTCCTTTCAACACTTAAGACCTCTGATATTTTAGTCTCAACCTTTCAGTAATGGGGCGCATTTTTATCATGAGTTTTGAATATGGTTAGACAATTTTATCTACACTAGGAAGGGTCTTTGAACTTTAGACGATTAATGGCTAGAGTCTTCACTATTTGAATCCTTACATAAGTTTCTGAAGCTGTATAAAATCACCAAATAGTAAGCAGAATGAATATGAAAACACATCATGGTACTCAAGGGGTTAAGATCTCTGATATTTTAAGTCTGTCGTTATTCTTAGCAGGTCTGAGCATTGAACCTTGTCACTGCTATGTATTTGCTATGTCTTTCATGAATCACTAACCACTCTGGGACATTTCTTCTCTTTCTACAGCCACCTCTAAACATTAAAGTAGTGGGTATGAATTGTAAAATCTATTAATCCCATCGCTTTCTTTCATATAGGTGCTCATCAAGATTTCATACATTGCTTTTTAGGGCTTTCAGTTGTTGCGGGGATGTTTCTTTTCTTTGTATAGCCACCTTCAAACATTATACTGGATAGAAATTGTAAAACCATTAATCTCATCCCTTTCTTTCTTGTAGGTGCTCATCAAGATTTCATACATTGCTTTTTAGGGCTGTGCATTGGTGCTGTGATGTTTCTTCTCTTTCTATAGCCACCTCTGAACATTATACTGGATAGAAACTGCAATATCTATTAATCCCACCCCTTTCTTTCTTGTAGGTGCTTATCAAGATTTCATACTTTGGTTTTTAGTGCTGAGAATTGTAGCTTATGTAAGGGTTAACAGCAAAGGGGAAAAAACTAAGTACATTGAAAGATACAGTGGAAGGATAGCAAACTCTGATATATTAGTTCTTAGCCCTTTGACTTCCACTTGGTAAACCTTTCCTCTTTACCAATCACTCTGGGACATCTTTACTTGTCCTCATCCAATCTCTGAACTGGGAAGAAATTGCAAAATGTATTCTTTTTATTGCTAACTTTCTTGTGGATGCTTATAAAGACTTCACTCATTGCTTCTGGTGCTGCTAAGTGTTGTGTGACACAGTGAAAGGGTTAAAGTATGTTTGTATTCTAAAAACTGAAGGTAAACATGAGGCCAAAATGATTACCAAGACTTGAGTGACTTTTGGTTGGCTTGTGACTGTTTTAGCTTTACTGTGGGGCTGTTAAGTGTTTTATGTCACAGTGAAAGGATTAAAGTACATTCATATTCTAAAAACAAGATAAACATGAGTCTGACTTGTTACCAATGAGGCCAAGATGATCACCAAGGCTTGAGTGACTTTTGGTTGGCTTGTGACTGTTTTAGCTTTACTGTATGAAGATCCACACTTGTCAATGATTACTAGTTCTCTTCAGTGCATTTATCTCCTGTTCTTTTAATTCTTAGTCCATCTTTTTTTTTTATTGCTCTTTCTCATTTCGTTTTGGTGTTTAATCTTTAGTGTATTCTTTATTTCCTATTTGGCTGTTGATCCACATTTGCCAATGATTACTAGTTATCTCCTGTTCTTTTAATTCTTAGTTCATTTTTGTATTCGTTTTTTCTCATTTAATTTTTAGGTGTTTAATTTTTAGTGTATCTTTTTATTAGTTCTTTATTTGCTATTTGGTTGCTTCTGTTTAGAGTCACCATTGCAGAGATCTTGTCTCCACCTTACTCCGTCCTCTCTATTACTATGTCCAGTGTGTATTTCTGTAATCTATCAGCAGTGAATGGAAGGCACAATAACATGCCCTCTCCTAACACACAGTAGATGTATTCATGTAAAAATTGTTTCTTATATTCCCAGTCTCATGGGTTTAAATTTTCCCCGTGTAAAAATGTCTTGACTGAGGCCGGCACCAAGACGAGCTAACTAACCTCTTCTCACATTTTAAAGTCAAGCCAATTAACTCTTGCTCTTTCAACTTAAAAGTGCTGCCCTCACAACTTTTGCTGGAGAATATTTTACAGTCTCTTTGAGCAGGAAACACTCTGATCTGCCTGCTTCCTTCCACCCATTACTAAATCTGCTTGTACAGGTTTGGCTTGTATGAAGCTATCTGTATGTATATGAGATGGTTCCTTGTTCATATTCCTTGTGTTTCCTTACTAGCTTTTTATGGCCTGTTGTTTAATGTTATCTATATGTATAGGATTCTATTAGTACATAAATATATAGTTGGTACGAACAGAAAGTTAATTTATTTGTTTTTATCGCTCCTTTAGCCCCTTCAGTACCATGACGCGTTTCCATATTCATTCTACTTGCTATTTGGCGATTTTATACAACTTTAGAAACTTATGAGGGATTAAAATAGTGAAGACTGTGGCCATTAATCTTCTGACCTCCATAGAGCTTTCCTAATGTAAATAAAATCATCTAATCATACTCAAAACTCACAGTAAAAATGCATTTCACTACTGAAGAGGTTAACCATATATCTTCTTTTCAATCTGCTCACATATACTAAAGTGATAAGTGATGCATTTTGTCCCATATCCAACTTATTCTACTCTGCATCAGATGTAACCTGTAGAATTATCATGCTTCCCCAGGTGTATGTGTCAGAGTAAGACAAGGGTACAAGGAACTGGGTGGGTGTAATCTGTGAAGCTGAGCCATCACATCAGTCAGCGATCAAGGGAAGGGAGGAGAAGGGGAGGGAAGGGAAGGGAAGGGAAGGGAAGGGAAGGGAAGGGAAGGGAAGGGAAGGAAGGAAGGGAGGGAGGGAGGGAGGGAGGGAGGGAGGAGGGAGAGTAACTAATCCTTGACATTAATCTGAACAAGTTGTTGGTGTGTGTGTGTGAACCAATATATTGCCATGTCCTTTGTTGAGAGATTTGATACCTCCCTCCTCCTATCTCATACACACACACACACACACACACACACACACACACACACACACACACACACACACACACACACACACACACACACACACACACACACACACACACACACACACACACACACACACACACACACACACACACACACACACACACACACACACACACACACACACACACACACACACACATATCACTCAATATCTCTGTACAAATCCCTACCTAAGCTTTCACTCCATCACTGCTTAAGATCCTTCCTTCCCTTCCCTCTCCTCTCCTCTCCTCTCCTCTCCTCTCCTCTCCACCATCTAGAGACCTTCCTTGTTCCACCTCTCCTCTGCATTACTAACCCCTCCTCTACCCATCTGTTACCCCTTCCCTTCTCTTCTCTTTGCTTTAGTAGTGCAGTGAATGAGATTTCACGTACATTAGACAGCAAAAGGAACAAGGGAAGTTGCTATATAAATGTACAGAAGCGGTTTTCACTCACATAATTGGTGCGTAGATCTGGGTGCATGTAGTCAATACCTGTGGGGAAAGATAGAGAGGGATGGTTGTAAGCTAGGCAGAATCAGCTGTGAGAATGATTAATAGCCAGGTAAAGTTGCAAGTAAGAACAGGTATTAGTTTTGATAGATTTTGATGTGAGAATGGTCATAAGTTAGGCATTATTGATATGTTTGGGAAAATTAGATGTAGTTATTAGCTGAATGAGGTGAAGTAGTTAGACAATGTTAAGCTTATGGAGAGATGCAAAACACTGGTTATTAGACAGGGCTGTTGATGAGAGAGGCAGCATTAGCAAAGACTGTTTAAGTGTATGAATGTTAGTTTTAAAGAGAATATTGGATAGATTCATGGAGGAGGTGAAGTAACTATTAGGTAGACAATGCTAGACTTGTGGAGAGATGCAAAACACTGGTTATTAAATAGAGCTGTTAATGAGAGGGGCAGCATTAGCAAGACTGTTCAAGTGTATGAATGTTAGTCTTAAAGAGAATATTGGATAGATTCATGGAGGAGGTGAAGTAATTATTAGATAGACAATGTTAAGCTTGTGGAGAGATGCAAAACACTGGTTATTAGACAGGGCTGTTGATGAGAGAGGCAACGTTAGCAAGACTGTTCAAGTGTACGGATGTTAGTGTTTAAAGAGAATGCTGGGTAGATTCATGGATGTTAGTGGCTGATAGGAAGTTTTCAGTATGCCCAATTGTTGTCTTGTGTATATCAAATGAAGTTTTTGCAATGTATTCTTCTTCTTAGCAAAATGTAATGAGCAAAACTAGTGTGAATTTTTATACACACTGCCTTGCTTATCCTGTCACTCTCAATATTATAAAAAGATTATTTTGCACAAGTTGTCATTTGATTGACTTTGAGATGTGTTTTTAAATGAATCTAGTTTTCCTTTTCAATTTAGTATTCTTGTCACAAATATGATGGCTCTTGTTTTATTGCTATTTCTCTCTTGAAAACTGTCAGCGCCATCATTCAGGTCTCTCCCTTACTCCCTTATCATTCATCATCAGTACCTCCACCACCACCACCACCACCACCTCCACCATTCACATCCCCTGCACTGTCCCCTCCTACCTCTCCTCCTCCCTCCATCCACCACCAGAGCAATTTGATGTGCATTCCCTCCCTCCTAACTCATTTTGTTTGATATCTCTGCTGCCTCTATATACACTACTACTACTACTACTACTACTACTACTACTACTACTACTACTACTACTACTACTACTACTACTGCTGCTGCTGCTGCTGCTGCTGCTGCTACTGCTACTACTACTACTACTACTACTACTACTCCTCCTCCTCCATCTTTCTCCTCCTCCTCCTCCTCCTCCTTTCTCCTCCTCCTCCTCCTCCTCCTCCTACTACTACTACTACTACTACTACTACTACTACTACTACTACTACTACCACCAGTAGCCTTACCGTCATCCATGATCGCCGTGGTCACATTGCGGCCAGTGTAGCCTTGTCGCCACGCCGCCTCCACGTTCAGGTCCAGGCGCGGCTTGCCCCCGTTTTGGCCCACGTTTTTCTGCGGGGGAGACACAGTACAGTAGGTCAGGTGAGGTTAAGCTCTTCTATACTGGGATGCACTTTTTACCATGTGTTTTTGGTGTGACTGAATGGAGGTCAGATTAATGGCCACAGTTTTCACTATTTTGAACCCTTCAGTACTGGGTCACATTTTTACCTTGAGATATGTGTACGATTAGACGGTTTTATTTACATTAGGAAGAGTGCGTGTAAGTTAGAAGATTAATGGCCACAGTCTTCACTTTTTAGACCCCCACATAAGTTTCTGAAGCTGTATGAAATCGCCAAATAGTAAGCAGAATGAATCGTCACAGTACTGAAGGGTAAACATTTCAGTACTTGAACGCAATTTTATCACGAGTTTTTGGGTGTGATTAGACGATTTTATTTACATTAGGAAGGGTCTATGGAGGTCAGAAGATTAATGGCCACAGTCTTTACTATTTTAAACCCTCAAATATGTTTTTCAAGCTGTGTAAAATCACCAAGTATTAACCAGAATGAATATAAAGACGCCTCTTGGTACTAAAGGTAAACATTTCAGTACTTGGACGCAATTTTATCATGAGTTTGGCTTTGATTAGACTATTTTATTGACATTAGAAGGGACCTATGTACGTCAGAAGATTAATGGCCACAGTCATCACTATTTTAATCCCTCACATAAGTTTCTGAAGCTGTATAAAATCACCAAATAGTAACCAGAACGAATATGAAAAACGCGTCACGGTGCTGAAGAGGTTAATTAAAATGATTCTGGGACAGTAATAGCTTTGAGTGTTGTTGACATTGTGTTATTTCGATGTGTTTTTAAGGTGTTTTGTTTGGGTGACGTGTTTTTGCAGTGTTAATGAATGGTGACGCGTGTTTACATTGGGGAGTAAGAGAAAGGAAAGGAGTGTTTGTGATAATTTTATTTGAAGATCCTACTTAATTTATTTACTTATTTGTGTTATATATTGCTTATTAGTTTGTTTATTCATTTGTATTAGTGTATGATATTGTTTAGTGTGCTGACTGACTGACTGACTGACTGACTGACTGACTGACTGATTGATTGATTGATTGACGGATTGGCTGACTGCATAATATAGATACTCTCTCTCTCTCTCTCTCTCTCTCTCTCTCTCTCTCTCTCTCTCTCTCTACGGACAAAGTCTTCTGATTGGTCGTTAGGGAGCCATTCAGCGCGTGGCTTTCCTCAACCCTTCCTCCCCTCTCTCTCTCTCTCTCTCTCTCTCTCTCTCTCTC